>NC_067402.1:179554719-180154719 GCF_016432865.1 Antechinus flavipes
ACACAGCTATACTTGACAAGTATATTTTGAACAAGACATTTTATGTCTTTGTTATTTTAGATAAGAGAACATGAAAATTGTGATAACCAAATTTCACTTGCGCAACAGCTGAAATTCAATCTCTTGTTTAAATTATATAAAGCAGACAGGAAACTAACGTCATTTAGTGATCAGAATTCAACATCTGCTAAGTTTTCCTGTGAGAGATAGGCTATCACTGAGAAAAGCAGTTGTAGTTCTGAGAAATTCTAGCTGGGAGAGCTTTTATTGTTATAGCTAACATTTTGAATAAAAGGACAAAAAAAAGTAACTAAGTTGTCCATTCAGGAGTTAATATAAAATTTCCTTTGGGAAATTTTTTTTTCAAAAATGAGAAATCTTTTTTTTTTAATGTATACATTTTCTTCAGGTACTAAATCAGTGGCATTGATTTTCTTTCAAATTTTAATGTGTTATATAATATACCTGGACAACAAACAAGTAGCAGCTATGCAATATGTTTTAGGGGGAAAATATGCAACAAATTTAAGATTTGTTCAGTTTTATTTCACATTAACTTTGACCCAGGAGAGAATATAGTTCTGAATTATATTTGGCAAAGTTGTAGAATTTGTCACATGGGGACAGGGGTATGCTAGTGCATATTTAATAGCTGGTTAGAGGAGAGGAGAGAGCAGGGGAGAATTATATTTACAATGCACTTTTTAGTTTAACCTGCTTGAAATTAATATTTTCTCTATCACTTTCTTAAGTCTAGACAATCAATAAAACAATAAATCAAGCCATGATTATCGTGCTTGCCAGTTTCAAGGTGAAAATGTAAATTTAAAAATTAGCTATTTTGAACCAATAGAGGCTGGCATCAGGACACACCCCTACTGGGGATATTAAAATCACGTAATAGGGTTAAAGAGTGGGACTTCTCCCTAAAATTTTATTGTGATTTTTCTAAGAACTCTAGTGAATTTGTTTTTAGCCCATTTCACATTCCTCACTGGTTAGTTAAAAGAATAAGGCCTTGGAGAAGAAATGATTATATGTACTAACAGCATAGAAGTCATTATATATTAACTGTCTTATTATGATAGCAAAGGAAATAACTGTTCATATGGCATATATGAAATCTGAGCTCCTATTATGGTAAAGGAAAAGTTGTACTCTTCTCTTCTCAGACTAAAAGATTTCTGAATGCCTGCAAAATTTCCCTACTGACCAATTATTTGTAGAAATGACATTTTCAATTTAAATTCCACAAAATGACCCAAGATCTTTGAATGAAAAGTTCATATTATTAGAACCATTCTGTTGTGATACAGGAGCCACCTGCCAGTGGCTGCTGGAAGTCTAACTCAGACCTGTAGAATGGATCTCTTCACGTGAGAGGATAATGATGATACAAGGAAACTGAGAGGCAGTTGTATTCTCTGACCTCTCTCCTCTTCACTCTGTCTCCAATTTATTTCATTCCCAATCCTCAAGCAACACCTGTGTCAGTAAAGGCTGCTTTGCAACTCCTTCAGATGTTATGATCCACAGCTGTGGAGGCTCTTGGAGAATTGACCTGCCCCTTCACCTAGGCATGGTCCTTAACATCATTCACCTTATTTAAATTAATATTATTTATCCTTTTGTAAAGAACAGGAAATATAAGTAAATATGTTTAATTTTAAATTATTTTTAATTGAAAAGCATTATCTTTTTGTTTCTTCCATCTGATCACACTGCACACTGGAAAAAGAAAAGAAAAATGAAATATTTGTTACAAATTTTCATAAGCAAGTAAAATAAATTTCTATATTGGTCATGTCCAAATGTGAACTCATTCTCTCTCTCTTTTTCTCTCTCTCTCTTTCTCTCCCTCCCATATATGTGTATATATGTGTATACATACATATATGTGTGTTTATGTGTATATGTAAATTAGGTGTGTAGATAAATGAATTGGACACACAATTTTTTAAAAAAAAAAAATTAGAAATCCTTAACAAAATAGCAAAATGGAAATCCTAAAAATCAACGGAGAAATAATAAAATGGAAAGTTAAAAAATATTGAGTTAATAAATAGAACTATAAGCTAACATGAAAAAACAACAGAATTGATAAACCATTGTTTAATTTGAATTTAAAAAGAAAGAAGAAAAGCCAGTATCAAAAATTGCCAGTATCAAAAATGAAAATTATAAATGTATCATCCATTAACAGAGAATTAAAGTCATCATTAAGCATTATTTTGCCCCATTGTATGGGGCAAATATTTTTTCATATATATATATATATTTACTGTCATAAAGCTGAAAATCTAAGTGAAATGAGTAATTTGGGGGGAGGTTGTTGGGGTTAAATAACTTACCCAGAGTTACACAGCTAGTAAGTACTAAGTGTCTGAGATCATATTTTTACTCAGGTCCTCCTGACTCAAGGCATTACAAACTCCACTATAGCATTTAGCTGCCTCTGAAATGGATAAATATTTACAAAATTATAAATTTCCCAGATTTACATATACTTAAATAACCTTATGTAAGAAAAAAGAGACAAAACAAAACAAGACCTCCATGAATTTTCTATGAAATCTCCTCAGAATCAATAGGATTTACAAGTTAGCTCTACCAAATATTTAAAAAAATAAAGAAAGAATTCTACCAAATTCCTTTGGTGATTTAAATATGGTTTTCATACCTAAATCAAGGAGAGGGAAAAAAAAGAAAATCATAGATCAATTTCTCTAATGAAAATTGATGCCAAAAGTCTAAATAAACTATTAGCAATGGTAGCAATACAACAAAAAGGTCCTACACTATGATGAGGAGGGATTTATACCAGAAGAATGAAGAGCTGGTTCAATATGAAGAAAATTAAGAAATTAAGAAATCAATATTGAAATATCAGTATAAATAACTAGATCAATAACAAAAATCCTGATTTTATCAACATATGCAGAAAAAGCTTTTGACAAAATAGCATCCATTTCTATTTTAAAACAAAAACAACAGCAACATTAAAAAGTGTAGAAATCAGTTGAGTTTTCCTCAGAAGCATAAGTCGTCTCTATTTAAAACCATCAGCAAGCATTACTTGTAAAAAGAATAAGTTAAAAGACTTCCCAGTAAGATCAAGAATGAAGTAAGAGTGTTTATTATTGCTACTATTATTCAATACCATGTTAGAAATGCTAGTTATAGAAATAAGACAAGAAAAAGAAATTGAAGATAAAACTAAGCATTGAGAAAACAAACTACCATGCATTGCAGATGATATGATGATGTGCTTAAAGAATCCTACAGAATCAACTAAAGGAGCAGGAGAATTTGGAACTCACACTTTTATAAAATGATTATAAAATTAGTTTTATATGTAATTTGGAATTTCTTAATGAAATGCAAATGTGGGATGTTTTTTAAAGGATTATAAAACAAGCTTGCTGGAATCATACATTTTTCAATTTTTTATGTTTATAATCCAAAAGCCTAGCACAATTCCTGTCACATAGTAGATGATTAATAAATGCTTACTTATTGGTGGATTGCTTGATTTTGCTTTCATGCTTTAAATTATAAAACTACAGTAAGAAATGATGTCTGAGGCAATGTGGCCTTGAAATAAGGAAGATTTGGCTTCAAGTCCTCCTATGACATAGACTAACCATGTGACCATGGGCAAGTAACAACTTCTCAGTGCCCGGGAAACTCTACAAGTATAAATTACAAATGAGATGTCCCTCATCATTGATGGAGAGAGTTTTCATACTAGAAATATATCAAACTGACAAAATCAAAGATCATGAACATCCTCCACCTCATTCCCACTCATAGAAAAAAAGACTAATTCAAAGTAAAACATAAAATTGATAATTATCTTGTGAGTTAATCTATGGAGAGAAAGATACTTGATTATTAAGAAATTTGTATCCAAGAGTTATAGCTAATTGGTATTATAGTAATTAACATATATATTTGCAGATTTCATTCATACAGATAAACACTAAAGATAGTGTAGTATTGGGATGAATAGGAATTTCAAAGTGATTATAAAATCTTGCAGAAAAACTCCAGAATATAAACATTGAAGAGTCATGAAAACAGACTTTGGATTTCATTGTTATGAGATTTCTCAGGTGAAGAAACTCCTTCTATTAATGAAAGTCAATATCTTTTCTTTGGCACTTATGATTTTAGAGAGTTGGCTACAGAACTATGAGGTGAAGTGACCTGGCCAAGATCACACAAGTAGAATATTTCAGAAAACAGAAATCCAAGTCTTCCTGGCTTTGAAGCCAGCTCTCTATTCAATATACCATATCACCTCTATATTCTTTTAATATGCCAAATATGTTCCAAAATAATGTCCTGTTTCTTAATAAACATCTTATGGCAAGAATCTCAAAGAATTTCAAATAATTTTCCTAATCCCATTTTATACATAATAAAATTAAAACACAGAAATATTGAATAATTTGCCTATTTTTGTGATTAGGAACTGTAGTAGCAGTTCCAGGACCAAAATCTACAAGTCCTAATGATTACAAAACTCTGTTCCAAGCAGTTTCCTGTTTAATTGTTACTGTTCTTTATTTTAGATTGTTTTGGAAATACTTTTCACATTGTTTTCAAAGATTTACTGAAATTTGATGTAATTAGGATATGTTTCATACCAATGTATTTTTCTGTCAACAAGCATAACATCTGAATAAGCTCCCCTTCTACAGAATATAATTTAGGTAAATAGTGAAGGATGGGTGCAAAGAATAATACATTCTTCTTTCAAGGTTAAACTGACCGTGAATTCTAATATTGTCTAACAAGGCACATGTGCTAATAGATAGTTTTTTTTTTCTTCTTCAGAAAGCAAACAGTTAGTACTAAAACAAGAGATCTTATTAGAAAAATATACATATTTTTTTCATGACAATGAACAGAATAAGAATAATATTGCCAAGAAAAATCCTAAGCAAACTATGCTCTCAATTCTCCTATTTAGAAAGTGCTGAAAATTCTTTTCTATGATATTGCCTCATTACTAAGGTGTTGACTTTTATAAACTCATAAACTCATGAATTTGTCTTCCAAACGGAGGAAAAAGAAATATCTCTTAACAAATGACATGGAGCTATAGACTTTGAGGCCAGGCATGTATTAACAAATTATATCACTTTAGTAAAATATAAACCAGAAGTCAACTGCATCCTTAAAACCTTTCTACATCTTTATGTTTTTGAAAATCAATAAAGTAATTCAGTTATCAATTATTCCAAACAATACAACCATGATATTTAAAACTTAAAGAACAACATAAACAAAAATGGTCAATAAAGATTGGACTGATTTATAGAATTTGCTATGCAGTAATTAAGAAAACTATATGCTCAGTTTGTTCCTTTTCAGTGCTAAATCTGAGATAATGATGAGGACTTTCATCCTGGCCTTTCTACTGGGAATAGACAAAAAGTGCTGCAAAAAAGACCTACCTTTTGTTGTGATTAGATTTATTGTCATTTTTCAATTGTCTAATTGCTTCACAAACATGATCTTAGAGAGTTGCCTATAGAATCATCAAGTTAAGTGATTTGGTAAAATCACAAGGTAAAATCTGAAATGCCTGTAAAGAACAAAGATAATTTCTAAAAAAGGCCAATCAATACTTATTACATCCATTTCCTCGCCTTCCACTCAGTTCTCAACCCAGTACAACTACATATTGTCCAGAGGACTGGGGACCTGATAGCAATCCAGCCACTAAAGAATCAATTGGAAAACAGAAGACTGAGAAGAGAAGATGTAGGGAAGGAACATATTGTTGTTCTCAAGTATTTGGAGGACCATTATGTAGGATTCATTTTGTTCTACTCAGCTCTGGAAGAGAGACCAGACGCATGTATGGGCATTATAGAGGCAGAATTCAGCTTGATATAAGGGGGTGGGAGGGATTCCAAACTTTGTATCAAAAAATTATATGGATTGTCTCATTGAATAACAGATTTCTTCTTCTTAAAGGTTTTCAAAGAAAAGAATGGATGACATTCCAAAGCCAAAGCCTTTCAGCAACTGAATCACAGGGAGCTAGAAGCAACCAGGGACTCTTACAATTCTTGCACATGTAATTCAGTCAAAAGCAGGCAAGGAATCTGGGCATTCTCTGTTCAACTCTTATTATAGTAATTTAGATTTGGTTATGTCATAGTAAATTCAAGGTTACAGGGTTTACGGTGCTGCAAAAGCTAAAAAGAAGAAATAGTTCCTGGTTCCCACTATTCTATATTTTGACTCTATTGTGTAGCAAATACTGCTCTCTGTCTTATATGGAGGACACAGTAGTAGGAGTGGGGAGGAGAAGAAATATTCTCTTCCTTAAAACCCACCATCATTTCCATATCACTGACAGACATTCAAAGTTTGTGTCTGTCTTTTCAACTTTGGAAAGAATTGGAGTGACTATATGTGTTCCAGTAGGACAATATTCTCAATCCTTGGGCAGTTAGCTGACATGGTGAGTAGAGTCCCAGGCTTGAAATCTTGTGAGTTCAAATCTGGAATCAAACATCTACACTTAACCCTGGGTGAGATTCATCTTCCTAGGTTCAAATATAGCTTAATATCTAGGTGACTAAGCAAGTTACTTCACCCTGTTTGCCTCAGTTTCCTGATCCATAAAAATGAGTTGGAGAGGAAGATGGTGAACCAATCCAGTATCTTTGTCTAGCAAACCTCAAATGGGATCCTGAAGAGTTGACAGGATTTAACAATGAAACAACAAAAGAGGGGGATTATAGATGTGGAATGTTGCTTACACTTTCAGATGAGTCACTATATTTGAGGCAGTTAAGTGTTACAGAGAATAGAGTTCCAGGCCTGAAGTCAGAAAAACTCATCTTCCTGAGTTCAAATTTGGTCTCAGGCACTTATTATTTGTGTGATCTTGAGCAAGTCACCTAACCCTGTTTGCCTCAGTTTCTCTTCTCTAAAAAACAAGCTGGAGGAAAAAATGGCAAGTCATTACAAGATCTTTGCCAAGACTCAGATGGGGTCACAAAGACCCAGACACAACTGAACAACAGCTCAATTCTTATTCATATCTGAAACATTTATACTTTTACATTTTTCTTTTTCCAAAATACTTATCATTATAAAGGGAAAGAAATACAAATTGCCAAATTAGAAGGATTTTTTAGACATCAGAAGGTTTTCCAACATGACTAATGATTTCGCAGACAAACAAAATTTGCAAGACCACAGTGTGCTATTTTTTGGGATGAGTTAGTACGCCAAAGTACTTCATAATTAATATCCCAAGCCACCAGTTGGCATTAAAATTGAGCTTAGCCATGCCTCTTTCTTCTTACTTTGCTATTGCTTTGTTAATTGAACTGTTTCTATGGTATTGTTTGAGATGATTAAGAATCACTCATTTCTATTGCATTTTCAGAAATTCTTATTGAAAAAAAATTAGTTGAGGATAGAAATGTTTGTAGTAAAAAAGTAAAGTAAAGAACAAGCAGTAGTCAGAAAAGAAAGTTTTTAAATGAATGATGATGTTTTCCAATTTGAAACACCAAATTAAGCATGTTGAGACAGGGCAGCTTCTGTTTTCCCAAAGCATCCCATTCTGGCAGACATAGTCCAATGGCCTTCAAAGGAATAAAATGAAATAATGACCTAGTTCATCTCTTTGCCAGAGTCCTATCTACTAAGTATGCAAAATGATTTTATCCACCTAGCTCACAGTAGAAATGATATTAACAACACCCTTGACTCTTTGGTCTAGACCTGAGTTCCAAGATATTTAATAAATTTCTGAAGTTAAAATTACAGAAAGTTACTTTCTGTAAAAGTTACTTTCAGGTCCCAGAGGGAAATGAGAGGTGTTTAAGTACAATGCCAGCATGATTCATATTCAAATTATTTATTTTTTGAAATGAAAACTTATTTTTAAAAAGCAAATGTTGAGACAAACTTAGAGCATAGAATATGAGCTAGAAAGTACTTTGGAGATTAACTAACAAAGTCCCTTCATTTTCCAGATGGAAAAACTAAAATACAGAGCAATACAGTAGGTTTTTTTTCAGTCACACAACTAACTACTTAATGGCAGAAAAAAGACTGATATATTAACACTTACCTCACTGCTTTATCTATTATAGCACAATATTTTGAATTTCTTTAGCATATAATATCTGAAAAATTATTTTGAGCACTTACACATTTATGTTAAGTGCATAATTCAATTCTCCAATAGATCTATAACCACATAAGTATAATTGCTACAAATTTGCAATATCTAAAATATGATATATGCTCATATATATATAGATATTCCCAGTGTCCCCAAAGTCTTAATAAGTTTTATGCTTTCATAGCTTAAAACTGAACATGATTATGTTTATAATAACACATGAACATAATCTTTAAATATTTTATAGATAGAAAATAAGATTTCCATAATTGGGAAAATATCAGTTGTTCATGGGTGGGTAGAACCAATATAATAATAATGACAATTCTACCTAAATAACATGTTCAGCTTCATACCAATTAAATTACCACAAAATCACTTTGCTGAGTTAAAAAATTTTTCATTTAAAAGAACAAAAGGTCAAGAATATCAAATGAATTTATGGAAAAAATTTGTAGATGAAGGAAGTCTGTCAGTGTCAGATCTAAAACTGTATTGTAAGGGATAAAATATATATATATATACATATATATAATATATAATGTACACATAAGGCTTATAAACAATTTATACATACCATATAAGGTATAATCATATAATATTATTGTATAGTAATATAAGATTATCAGAACTATCTGGTACTGGTTAATAAAAGAATGGTGAATCAATGGAATGGATAGAAATACAATATATAGTAATAAATGATTACAATAACATTATACTAATAATATAGTAACATATAAAATATATTTTGATAAATGTAAAGATTTAAGCTCTCAAGATAAAACTTCACTGTCTGGTAAAAATGGTTGGAAAAACTAGAAATCTGTCTAGAAAAAACTAGATTTAGACCAATATTTTATACCATTTGCCAAGATGAGACCAAAAATTAAAACGGGAAAAATAATGATAAATGTTGGAGGGGATGTAAAAAAATGGGGACACTAATACATTGTTGGTGGAGTTGTGAAATGATCTAACTATTCTGGAGAAAAATTGGGAACTATGCCCAAAGGGCTATCAAACTATGCATTCCCTCTGATCCAGCAGTGTCTCTACTGGGTCTATCTCCCAAAGAGATCATAAAAAAAAAAGGAAAAGGACCCACATATGCAAAAATGTTTGTAGCAATCCTTTCTGTAATAGAAAGGAACTGGAAATTGAATGAATACTCATCAGTTGGTAAATGGCTGAATAAGTTATGGTATATGAATGTAGTGGAATATTATTTTTCTATATGAAATTATTTCAGAATAGCCTGGGAAGACTTACATGAACTGATGCTAAGTAAAGTGAGTAGAATGAAAAGAATTTTGTACATAGTAACAAGATCAACTGTGATGGACTTGGCTCTTTTCAACTAAAAGATGATTCAAGGAAATTCCAATGGACTTGTGATGGAAAATGCCAATCACATCTAGATTAAATATGGATCAAGGCATAGTATATTCACCTTTTGTTATTGTTGTTATTTGCTTTCTTTCTTGTGTTTTTTCCCCTTTGATGTGATTTTTGGGCATAGTATGAAAATTATGGAAATATACTTAGAAGAATTGCACATGTTTTACCTATATCAGATTGTTTGCTGTCTTAAAAAGGAGGGAAAGGGGAGAGAAGCAGAAAAATTTGGAATGCAAGGTTTTGCAAAGGTGAATGTTGAATCTTTGCATGTATTTGGAAAAATGAAATGCTATTTTTAAAAAAAGATAATACCAAAATTGATACACGATCTAGATATAAAGAGAGAGATCATAAGCAAATTAGAACACCATGGCACCTGTTACCTTTCAAATTTATGGCTAGGAAAAGAATTTATGAATAAACCAAAGATAGCATCACAAGATATAAAATGGATAATATTGATTACAATACATTTAAAAGGGGTTCTACATAAAAATCAATATAGCCAAGATTAAAAGGAAAGCAGAAAATTGAGGGGGAAAGTCATAGACAGTTTCTCAGATAAGGCACCCCATCTCAACTATGTAGAGAAGTTTGCCAAAATTATGAGAAAAATAAACTATTTCCCAATTGATAATCAAAGGACATGAACACAAAGTTTGAGGAAGAAATCAAAGCTATCTATAGTTATATGAAAAAATGTTCTAAATCATGATTAATTAGGAAAAATATAAATTAAAACAACTTTGAGATACCATATGATACCTATTAAATTGGCTAACATGATAGAAGGAAAAAACGACATATCTTGGAGGGAATGTGGAAAAACTGGAACACTAACAACCATGAACTGATCCAATCATTTTGGAGAACAATCTGAAATAATGACTAAAGAGTTATAAATCAGCATATACTCTTTGACCCACCAAGACCACTATTAGTTCTATTCCCCAGATGATCAGGGTAAAAAGAAAAGAATTTATATGTTCTAAAATATTTATAGCAGCTCTTTTGGTAGTGGTAAAGAACTGACAATGAGGAAATGCCCATGGAATGGGAAATCAATGGGAAATGTCTAAGTAAGTTGTGGTATGTGTTTGTGATGGAATTCTCTTATGTTGTAAGAAATGATGAGCAGGTTGATTTTAGAAAAACAATAAAAGACTTGCATGAAATAATGAAAAATAACAATAATAGCAATATTGTTCAAAGAACAAATGTGAATATTCAAATCAAACTGCAAAAGACCCATGAAGATAGATGTTATCTATCTCCAGAGAAAGAAGTGATATATGGAACTCTGTTTTTTGTATGTGTATGTATGGGGGGGGGGGGGTATACATACACACACACACACACACACACATATACACATACATACATATATATGTATGTCTGTGTCAAATGTTAACCTTCTTTAGTGTGGGATTTGGAGGGAAACAGCTTAGAACTGAATCATAACAAATATAAAAAATAAATAATTATTTTTAAAATAAATGAGGATTAAACAAAAAAAGTTTATTTAATACACAGATATGCATATGTGTATTATGTAGATACACTGCATACATTAAATATACACTAAAGAATATATATTATCCAGATTATAATAGGCACTGGATGTATAGGACAGATGACTAGTTTGTTTTTCAAGCCTGTGTAGATTTTAACAATGAAAAAAAGTTGTAAATGGCAAAAACAGAAACATAAAGAGGAAATATTTGTGTGAGATACTTATATGTATGTGAATATGAGAATGTGTTTACACATATACATAAGTGCCAATATACACACTGAATACACATACAGATATAAAAACACATACACTTTGATGAACAAACTCTATAGTTTCTATTCAACTGCATATCATAATTTAGACAATAAGCACTCTTTGTCCTCTTATTTGTTTTTGCCTTTATGTATGCTTAGTCCAAATTCTGAGTGATTGTTGATCTCATTTAGGAGACTTTGCTATATTCTGAAGTTTAAACAACATAATGGGATTCAAAGTAGGATGTGTTACTGTCAAGGATCTCTTTTTCCCCCGAGGCAGTTAGGATTAAGTGGCTTGCCCAGGGTCACCCAGCTAAGAAGTTTAAAAGTCTAAGGTCACATTTGAACTCAGGTCCTCCTGACTTCAGGGCTGGTGCTCTATCCACTGCGCCACCTAGCTGCCCCAATGATCTTTTTGAAGTAGATTTTTTTATTGAATCTCCTCTATGACAATGGCGAATAGTTTTAATATGTGTATGTATGTATATTTTATACCTTAGTTGACATTTTACAATTGGTTTAAAAGCTATGATTCTTAGAGCTTTCTAACTACTTTCCTATAAATCTTTCACCATCAATTAACCAATCAACATTTATTAAACACCTTTATACTGTGAAAATAAGATGGAAACAGCATAAGATGTGACAAAATTTTATTCCCATCATTATATACTAATTACATTAGGCAAAGTATGAGGAAAAATCTGCAACATATAAATGAATATTAGAAATTGTAGATAAAAGATAAAGGAGAATGGCTAGGACTCATTGCTATTTTTTCATGAAAAGATCAAATGAGAAGAAATTAGAAGACAGATTGAAGTTATATAAAGTAAACTGGTACATACATTTAAATTTTCACTGAGCATATTGCAAACATAAAGAGGAAGAAACAAGAATCTATGATACAAGATCCTTCCAGAAAAACAAGAATAAACAATTTAGAGACATTAAGTCATAAATGATTTAGAAATTTTAAAAATTTTGATGATTTAATGTTCTGCAATTTCAGTTTTTCTAAAAATGGAGAATTTGTTAATGTTAAGATAGCAAAAGAGCCTGTTGTAATTGGATTGGAATCAGGAGAACCTGATTTTTACATACACCTTTGACATTTACTTGCTATATGAATATAGCAAGTTACTTAAACTCTCTGAACCTCAAGAAGCTCACTAAGATTTATCTCTGAAATTGTGGAGCAAGATTATTCCAAATCCTGCACATAATAAATTAGTGCAGCCAGTATGGCTAGTATTTTCCTTTGATTGAGGCTTCAGGCTCACTCTTTGATAGACTAGAAATAATAATAATAGCTAGCATTTCTATAGCAACCACTACTTACATAACCATAGTGCCAAGAATTATGCTAAGGGCTCTACAATTATTATCTCGATTTTCACAACAACCCTGGAAGTTAGATATTATTTTCTCTGTTTTACAGATGAGGAAACTGAGGCAAACAGATCTTAAGTGACTTGCCTAAAGTCATACAACAAATAAGTTTCTAAAGACTAGATTTGAACTCTGATCTTACTGATTATAGACCCAATGCTCTACATATTATACCATCAGCAAAAGTGGCAAAAGCCCACTCATGACAGTTGTTTATGAAGATAAGTCAAGAATTTATTAATCATGTACTATATGCCAGGCATCATGCTAATTGCTGGGGATACAAAGAAAGGGGTGGGGGGTGCAGAATCTCTTCCTACAATCTAATTGGGGAAACAACATGTAAACAACTATGTAGAAACAAGATAGATACAGAATAATTTGGAGATATTTCTGAAGGAAAGCATTAACATTAAAATGAACCAGGAAGGATTTATTACAAAATGTGAAATTTAAGCTGAGATTTGAAAAAGTTCAAGGGTACCAGGAGGCAATGGTAAGGTGAAGAGAGATCAATTCCAGGCATGAAGGATGACTATCAGAAAGCACAAATGGGAAATGGAATGTCTCCTTCTAGGAGGCTGGAATCACTGGATTATAGGGTACATGAAGAAGAGAAAGATATGAGAAGATTGAAAAAATCAGAAGGGTCCAAGTTTTTAAAGGGCATTAAAAATCAAACAAAGGATTGATCCTGGAGGCAATAAAGAATTAGTAGTATTCTAAAACAGAAGTTAATCTTAAACATACAGTAATTTACTATAAACAATATAGTGTAGTTACATATTCCCTTTTACTGTGGTCAAAGAGATAAAGCCATTGACTACAACTTTTCTGGAATAAAGATACACCCACAAAACAGTTCTTGTACTTGAAATTCAACATTTTTGTTGTCGGTTGTTCTTATACCCATTGACCACAATGTTTGGGTTAGTAGTTCTAAAGCTAGATATAGCCTCAGTACCGGGATATTCTCACTAACTAGTCAAATGTAAAACCATATACTAAAGCTTTGATTGTCTGATCTTTTTTCAAAGTAAAGAGTTCTAGCATAATTTTGGAAATACAAGTTCAGCTTTTTAGGTTTGTTTACATACAAAGCAAAGGATTGTCTTTGAAATATAAATTTGGGATTTTAGGATACTCTCAAATTAAATGTTTATATAAACTGAAGATTTATTTTGAAAATATTTGCCAGATGCTGTTTTAGCATGCTAAGTGCTGAAGAGAATACATAAAAGACAAGATTTTTTTATTATAAATCTCTTTGCTTCTTTGAATAGCATTTAAATTCAAACACATTCATTTTTGGGGGGAAAAATCTGTTTATAAAATCCAAACATTCTTCCAAAAAAGCTCACAATATCTCAAGAACTGCATTTTCATAGAATGAAATATAACATATTGTTATTATTAGATTATAATAGACAATCAACCTAAGTAATGAAAAATTTAAAAGAACCCTTTCCCCAAAACAGTAGTGATATTATCATTGTATTTGCATCAGGCACTCTACATTCCTTGATTTATCTAGAGGTTTCAATAAATAGAAAAATATTTTTATTATCATATCTAATCAGTCACTAAATCCTGTTTATTCTTCTTTCTCAAATTTGTATCAATTCTTTTCTTTCCTTTCCCACTATTTTTAGCCCTAGACCATCTCATACCTGGATCCTTATTATAGAATGATAATTGAATTCTTTCCTTCCATTTTTTTTTTCTCGACCATCCAGTACACTGTATTCAAGCACCGTGATTATCTTCTTAAGACACAGATGTACTATTTGGCAGACCAATACCTTACACTAGATACCATACTCCTTTCAAAGTGATTATATGAACTTAATGTGTTTATCTTTTGTCTTTCAAATGAGACAATAAGCTCTATGAAAGTAGGTAACCATGTCTTCTTATTTCCATTTCTAAGAGTGCTAGCAAGGGTTCACAATAATAGATATTTAATAAATATATATTGGTTGATCAACTAACAAAGAAGAATTTCTGCTCCAATGAATTGTCGACATCATGAAACTCTTAACAAAGGATTAATGTATCACAAAAGATTTATATTAACCTCTAATTATAAAGTTTTCATGCCCTTTTTCAACAAAAGCCAAAATTAATCAACTCTAAGAACTAGAAATAAATCCATATGGAAACTGACTAAATTATTTAAGTTTTGTAATTATGGGAGGAAAATATTTTGAACCCATTAACTGTCACTTCAAGTAAGAACTTTCATTGTTGGAACTTTGAAGGAAATAGGAGATATATGAATTCATGTATAAGTGAATATTAATTATATCCTGAAATTGATGAATGATTAGCCTTAATTTGCTATTATCTAAATACCCAAAGAATATATGGGTATTTCTAATGATACTTAGTTTCTCCTTCTTTGCATTTCAAAGGTATATTAGGAAGCATTTTTCTCTTTATTTTCAATAATTTCAGTATGTTATCAAAGAAACCAACAATATAAAAAATAACTTCTTTTAAAATTGATTCTCAGATCTAATTTGTGATACTTTAACTTCTCTCTAATAATAAATATATCATGACATTTTCAAAACAAATGTCAACTATTGTTGTGCACAGTTAATTTGAAAATAAATATATTCCATGAATTATTCTTAGGAATATGTATGTTAGAACAGAGAGATGGTGGGCTATAAAAATATAAACCTTAATGATATCACATAATCATGATACCATAGTAATCTATTTTTCCATATATTTTACAAAGACAATAAGTTAATTAATCACAATACATTTATTAAGTATCTTCTATCTACCAAGAACTGTGCTAGGTGCTAGAGGTAAAAGAAAAAAGAGTCCCTGGTCTCAAGAAACTTACAGTCCAATAACTGTATAAAAATTATATATATTTATATATACTTTATACAGCACATGGATGCAAGTACTCTATTTACCAATGAATCTGCATCCTTTGATGTCCTTTTCATCTTCCATATTGTATTAGTTACAACTCTATATTCATGTTCAACTTAAATCCTTATCAACATGAAACAGCATGAATTGATTCTTAGATAAACTGTAGCTTTATTTTATTAGAAATTGTTGTGGTCCTTGATTCATGACTACAGAATATAACTAGGAAAATATTTAGATTGGAAAAAATGAGTCTTTGTTTGAAGTTGTTAAAAAAAAAAACTGCAATTCCCAAACTTCAATTTTACCTTTTTCTCTTTCTCCTATTTATTCTGGAACCAATGCATTTTCTATCTTCTTTGTGTGTTCTTTTATTCTTTGTGTGTTCATTTATTTTTATAATAATTTCAACTAATGTTGTAAGCTGGAATATAGGCATTTTTCATCAACTTAGTTTTTCCTATATGCTATCAAATTTATTTTTAATTATAAATCTTAACAAGGAAATTCCAATTGTTATGAGGCTTGGTTTAATCAGCCCAAGATCATTCATAAATATATCTTGGGGAATTTAAGAAGTTTAAGAAGTGAGAATCTTTAGTAATCATTCATTCTTTTTAGGATAATTAAAAGTATGATACATGATTTACTCAATGCAATCCAAATAGATTACCACATAAATTATGGTAATATGTTTAAAATTTTAATAAAAACCAAAAAATTTAAGTGTTTTGTTATCTAAAACAAAATTGGTCATCAGAACAATTATATATATATATATACATATATGTATATGTATACATATATATACATAAAATCATTAATAAATACTTATACAGTTTGATCATTCTGCTTGAACAGAGAAAAAAAATACCAAGAGTAAATAAGCCAATTAATTATTGGTAGATTCTAAACATTCTTTCTGAAGAATTATGCCAATGTGCTACAATTGTTTTTCATATTAAGGATACTTTGTAAATGCTACATAATTATTTTACTGTCAAATATACAGTAAATATATTATTTGAATCCAATTAAGCAAATATTTATTAAACACCTGATGTGAACTTTCTTAAGTGTGAAGGATAAAAGACAAAAATAAAACACCCTCTGTCATCAAGAAGCTTACATTCAAGTAAGATATATAAAGAGTCTTGCAAATCTTGGCTGAGCATTTTTTACTTTATTCCTTTTTTCCTCTTTCAACTTCTCCACCTAGGCCAACCAGGAAGTTAACCAAAATATATTTATATATTTATACATACACACACACACACACACACACACACACACACACACACATACACACACATACACACACATACATTCATGCCCACCCACAGACCCACCCACATATACATGTCTATATACACACTTAGATAGAACTGCATGCACACATATCCACATATACTCAGATAGATATAAATATATTCACATACATTTCCTCATATGTATATATGCATCTAAAATAATATTATTATGGGTTACATATATATTTCTCTCAAATGAATCATTTAAGTTTGATTTTGTCTAGGAGCAATGATTATGTGCCCTTTTTCTTTCTAATAAATTCTAGTCTTGATCCTTGTTGAAGGGTTTGTGTTTATCTCTTCTTTCCTATCCCTGCTAATTCTTCTACTTTATTTCTGCTCCTTAACTTGCCTTACTATTATTTAATCTCCCCTCACCCATGCATCTCTTTCTTCTCTTCTTCCCTGACCCTTTGTTTCCTTCTCCCATTCCTCTGTCTTATTTCTTTATAGATTTTGGAGAATGATATACACTTCATGGTATATATGTAATGTTACCTATTTAAACCATTCCCAATGTGAGTAGGTTTTAAGAACTATACGCCTTCCTCCCCACTCTAATGTCTCCATGTCTATTTTTCCTCTGTATCTCATTTGTAGAACACAATTACTATTTTTACCTTTTCATTGACAGTTCTGATTTTTAGATTCATACTCAACTCTGCCCGAATCTTTCCTTTGAACTACCCAATTACTGGTTTCAATCTTAAATACATGATATACATTTCCCGGTAAAAAAAACATAAACAATTTATGTTGAGTTTCTTGAAATTGATCTTTGATATTGGTTCACATATTAAATATTTTATTGAGTTCAGCTTTAGTTGAAAGAAAACCCTAAAAATCTGCAACTGTGCTGAATGTCCCTTTTTTTCATTCAATGTTATGCATAATTTTGTTAGCTATGATATATTTTACCAAAGGCCTAGTTCTTTTGATTATTGCTATATATGATTCCATGATCTGCAGTCTTTTATTGTGGCTGCTGATAAATACTGTACAATTCTAATTGTAACTTTAGCATATTTGAACTGTTTTTTCCTTGTTTCTTACAAATTTTTTTTTTTGATCTGGGAGCTTTGAAATTTGGCAATAATATTCTTATGTATTTTCCACAAAGGAATTCTATGAGGTGGTGATCAGTGGATTTTTTTCTATTTCTACTTTCCCCTCATGTTCTAACACTTTAGAACAATTTTCTTGGATTATTTCTTGCATTATTGTATCAAAGTTCTTTTTTGTTCACAGCTTTCAGGTAGTCCAATTATTCTTATATTTTCTTTTCTTGATTTATTCTCCAAATCTGATTTTATTTTTCCTTATAACATGTTTCACATTCTGTTCTATTTTTTTCATTCTTTATATTCTTTTGTTGTTTCTTGATCTCTTATAATTTTCACTGGCTTCCCCTTGTCCAATTCTAATTTTCTTTTTTTTTTAATAACTTTTTATTGACAGAATTCATGCCAGGATAATTTTTTACAGCATTATTCCTTACACTCATTTCTGTTCTGATTTTTCCCCTCCCTCCCTCCAACCCCTCCCCCAGATGGCAAGCAGTCCTTTACATGTTGCAATTCTAATTTTCAAAGGCTTATTTTCTTTTTTTAAGACTCTGTATCTCTTTTTCTTATTAGCTAATTTTTTTCATAATCTTGTTTTTCTTTTTTCTTTTTTTTAGTTTTTCCTCAGTGTCTCATATGATTTTTAAATTCTTTTTTAGTGATTCTATAAATTCTCTCTGGGCAGGGAGCCATTTAATATTTCTCTTTGGGGTAGAAGCTTTTTACTTTACTGCCCTTCTCTGAAGATGAATCCCAGTCTTCCCTGTTTTCATAATAAGTTTTTATGGGTGGGTTCCTTCTTTGTCCATAAGAAGTATTAGGATAATCACCTATAATCAAGAAATGGAGGAATGGTGCATCTAGCTTCAGTTGAGCTCTTCCCTCTGACCTAAAACCCCAAACCAAAAACTCCACCCTTCAGCAAGTGCCCTCTGCCAGCAAAGGTCCCTGTTTTACTGCCTCTGACACTCATCTAGTGCTGTTTCCTTTTTACCTAGGGCTGCTCTCAGCAGCACATCTGGGCCTGGCCTTCCTGATCAGCCAAGGTTCCCTCAGTCTTCCCAGACTCAGACCCCAACTCCACAGACATCTAGGAAGCAAAAATTTCTATGGTTGCTGCTGACCTCTAGCCATACTCAGCTCTCCCCAGGGCTCCCCACTTGTAATGGGTCAGAACTCTGGAGAAAGGTATTAACTCAGTGGAATTAATAAGACAATGGTTATCTAGTTTAGCATGGGGATTAATAGTTCTCTAGTTCAATATGATTGTGAAGCAGGTTGTGGTCCCGTTAAGAAACTGTATTTCCTTTTGATCTGTGATCCCTTTCAGATTCTCAGCCCCTCTTGGGGAGCATATCTAGACAAGTTATCTTTCCAGGATGCCAAGGCCTTTGATTCAATTAGAAATCCTGGTCAAAAAACACCCCTTTTGAAGTGTTGTTAATTCCAATAGGAGATCTGGGCTGATAAGAATCTAAGCCCAGGAACCCGGGCTGTCCCAGCCACCAACTGGGTCTGACCTGCTTGGGCTATCCCAACCCCTCACTGGTTTTGACCTGCTTGGGCTGAACCAGCCCCCCATAGGTCTGACCTGCTTGGGCTGTCCCAGCCCCACCTAAGACCCAGCTTCCTTCAATTAAGGTCTTTTGTAGATGGACCCAGATAGCTCACTCAGCTATCAGGACCCTTCTGTCCACTGAGAATTTCATTCTCTCAGTACAAAACTCCATTTTCCAATAGATCTGACACTATAGAAGTCAGTCTCTTGGTAAAATGATGTCTATCCAACAATAAACTTTCATTTTGCAACTAATAATTCGGGAATGAGTGAATTCTTTCACTCCTAAAACCTGCGGCCAATTTAAAGAGGATTCTTAACAAGTCTCTTATTGCCACTAACCTCTAGACCACCAGGAATCTAGACTACTCAACCCGTATCAATTGATTTAATCTTACAACAAATAATGGTTCCCTAGTGATATGATGGTTGGTGTATACTGTAATGATGTAATTGTGATAGAGTATATAAACTGGGGACAAAATCAACCAGGTATCAAAAAGACTTGACCAGCCTCTTGGTGGCTCTCCTGCCTCCTGCATTCCTCCACTGAAACCAAAGCCCATCTGAAGGTTCCCCAGAAAGCTAGCCTGGCCCCAGGCAAAGGAGACAGACTGTGAAAGAGACTTTGGACTTTATCCCTGACTATTAGTTGAGACCAAGACTGGTCTCCAACCTCCAGACCTCCAGAAAGCTAACCAGAACATTACACCCAATCAGTGTTTCTATGGAACTAGTCCGGAAGTGTTTGCAATTGATTAATCCCAACCTGGGGTCTTCAGATCTTCTTGAGTTGTCCTTAGAGGATTCCTGTTTGATCCTAAATTTTCTTTGTTTTTCAGTAGTCTATGTTTACCCTGAGGAGCAAATTTGCTCTATTTGTGGGGAAAATCTGGAGAGTTTGAAATTTACTTATCTACTATGCCATCTTCCCAGAATCCTCCTGAGCCTGGGAAATCTCAAACCACTATTTAAGTACTAGTTGTTGTTATTACTTCATAAATACAAGTTAATGAAACAAGCACCAACAAATGGGAAAATCAGCAAAGGATTTATCAGATCCAAAAGAGCAATACACATGATAATTACAAATATGTAAAGAAAGACAACATGGACAGAACAAAATTCTATTCAAATATAAATGAAAGTATCATGTTGTCAAAGATGATAAATTATTGGTCAAACAACTCATTTTCAGAATATGCCTTTTTAAAGGGTTTATTGAGTGTCTGTTATGTCAAAAGAAAATATTTCAATAAATTAGAAGGAAAAGTTTCATATGTGAATATCTCAATTTTCTTCTGAGAATTGAAGGAAAGGATCCTATTTTAATCTAGGAATAGAAGACAATCTTTCTGAAAATACAGACGTGGAATATGGTAGACAGTGAGTCAGCCAGTTTGTCTGGAATTCAAAGTACGTGAAGACAAGGAAGATGAAATCTGCAGAAGTGTAGATTGGAATGAGATTCTGGAAGTCTTGAAATGCCTAGCTAAGTATTTAATCCTAGAGTAGCCACTTGGTTTCTAATCATTTCTGCATAGGCATGGAGATGAGAAATGGAATATTGAATATAAGGAATAATTAGATTTTTTTTAATTTTTTCAATTTTTTTCAATTTTATTCAAAATACTATTTATTAACCATAAAGCCAAAAGGGAAATATTTCCTGCACTCAAAGAGCTTATATTATGCAGAAAAAAATAATATATCCCAAAATATATATGAAGTAAATAAAAAAGTTTTTCAGGCAGGCTTTGAGGGAAAAAAGATGGGCTTCATATAGGAAGAATCATTTGAATTGAGCCAAGAAGGGAACTAGGGACTTAAAGAGATGGAAATGAGGAAGAAAAGTATTGTAGGAATGGGAATAGTGGGAATTGGGGTAAAGAATTTATGCAAAAAATATGAAAGCAGAAGATAGAATATCCCATAGGGGAACAACAAATAGGCCAGTTTGACTGAAGTATAAAACCAGATTAGCAGGGAAACTACATTTTGCTGAAAGGTACCATAGACAATGAAGTAATATCAATATTAAACATATATGCACCACATAGAAAAGCATGCAAATTCTTAAAAGTTAAACAAATTAGCAGAGTAAATAGAGAATATAACTATACTAGTAAGGACCTTAACTTTCCCCTTTCAGAATTAGATACATGTGATAAAATAAATAAGAAAGTAGTTAAGGAGGTGAATAGAATTTTACAAAAGTTATTATAGACCTCTAGAAAAAAATTGAATGGAAATAAAAAGGAGTATATCTTTTGTCAGCTGACCATGAAACCTTCAAAAAAAATTGGATAAGGGAAGAATTTTTGATTAAGCAAAAGACAGGAAAAATCATAGATAGTAAAATAATAGTTTTGATTAGACAAAATTAAAAAGATTTTGCACAAAGAAGACCAATGGAGACAAGGAAAGCAGGAAATTGGGGGAACATTTTATACTTTTCTCTTACAAAGACCTCATTTCTCACACATATAAAAATTGAATTAAATTTGTAGGAATAAATATCCTTCCCTAATTGATGGTCAAAGGATATATACAGGCTAAAGAAATCAAAGTTATCTAATCATAAGAAAAAAATGTTCTAAATCACCACCAATTAGAGAAATGCAAATTAAAACAACTCTGAGGCATCACCTCATATCTACCAGATTGGCTAATTGACTGTGGGAAACCTGCACTTTTGTTGGAATCATAAACTGACTCCACCATTCTGAAGAACAATTTGAACTATGATCAAAGGCTATAAAATTATATGTAATCTTTTACTTAGCCATACAACTAATAGATTTATATCACAAGAAGATTACAGAAAAAAAGAAACGTATAAAAATATTTATATCAATTTTTTGTTGTTGTTGGCAAAGGAATTAAACATTGAAGGTATGTCAACCAATTGGGGAATGATTGAACAAAATGTAGTATATCATTGTGATGTATACTATTGTACTAAAAAGAAATGACTAGCAGTAGGGTTTCAGGAACACCTGGAAACGTTTTTATGAAGTGATACAAAATGAAGTGGTAACAACAAGGAGAACAAGATTGTACATAACAATGTTGTAAGGATGATCAATTGTGAATGACTTAGATATTCTGACCAATGCAATTAATTCTGAAGGATTTGTGATGAAAAATGCTGTCCATTTCCCAGGAAAGAACTGATGTAATGCAGATTCTAACATTACTTTTCATGTTCTTTTTCTTGGTTTTGTTTTTACTATAGTTAATATGGAAATATGCTTTGCATGATTTCACATGTTTAATTAATATCAAATTTCTTGCCTTCTCAATGAGTGGGGAAGTATTGAAAGGATTGGAGAGAATTCAAAACACATTAAAATTTTAAATGGATATTAAAAATAAATTTTTAAAATATATTTAGAAACCACAGATGTGATAAGTAATTGGGGGACAAATAGATTTGTTTTTTTTATAAAATTCTTCCTTATTAAAAAAAAAGTATATGTAGCTATATGCTACAATGGAAAAGCAATTAGACTGTGTGTCAAAAAGCAGAAATTCAATTCCAACTCTGCCAACACATAGCTATATGACCATGGATGGATCACTTCCTGTCTGATTCCCCACAAATTTTCAGAGTCCTCTCACTGAAAATTAATTACTCCTTTCAGCTTTAATGATCTTCCATTCTGTGGCCTGGTTAAGTAATCATTAGGAGTTGGTTCAGTGTCTTATGGAAGGTGATCTTCAGTAGAGTACCCCAAGGACCTGTGTATGAACTTGTGCTATTTAAAATTTTTATTATTGACTTTGATAAAGACATAAATGTCATACTCATCAAATTTACAGATGATACAGAGCCTGGAGGGATAGCTAACATGCTGGATGACAGAGTCAGGATTCAAAAGGCTTCTGACAAGCCAAAATATAGGATTGGATTTAATTAGATGATAATAGGTATTAACATAACTTCTGACATGAGTTAGAAAAATTATTTTCACAAGCACATCATGGGAGAAGTGTGGTTAGACAACAGTTCATTTGTTACAAATTGAGGAGTTTCAACTGATTGTGATTTTTTCTTCAAGCAATTAAACAATGGGTTTCCCCCTGAGTGCCCCAGGAATCTATACTTGGACCTTTCAAGCAAAGTTTGCATACTCATCCATTCATTGAATATTTACAGAAAGAATTATTTTTCAGGTATGGTACAGAATTGATGAACATTGAGGTCTTTTCTATCCAAAAACAGAACAAAACAACAACAAAAAAAAAAGTGATTTTTTTTTTAAAGTATAAATAAGAGAGGAATAGCAAAAGCAACAATGGGACAAATTAGTATAACTCAGATCTTTCCTACAACTACTCCAACAAAGATCTAAAAAAGACACCAGACCAAGGAAATCAAGAATAAACAAAGTGAGTCATTTTCAAAGAAAGAAATTAGGCAAATAAAGATCTTTTAAGATGGGAGATGGGTCTAGTCTATAAGGTCATATGTAGAGCATTTCAGACTCGGTACTAAACTGGGATGTGTGGCAATGAACTAGGTAAAAGAGTCATTTTAAAAATCAGCAAGGGCTGCAAGCATCATATATAATGGAGATAAACTAGAACCATTCCCAATAAGATCAGGGGTGAAACAAGGTTGCCCACTATCACCATTGCTATTCAATATTGTATTAGAAATGCTAGCATATGCTAGCCTTGGCAATAAGAGAAGAAAAAGAGGTTAAAGGAATGAGAGTAGATAATGAGGAAACCAAATTATCACTCTTTGCAGAGGATATGATGATATATTTAGAGAACCCCAGAGAATCAACTCAAAAACTATTAGAAATAATCCACAACTTTAGCAAAGTTGCAGGATACAAAATAAATCTATATAAATCATCAACATTCTTATACATCAGTAACAAAATCCAACATCAAGAGATACAAAAAGAAATTCCATTTCAAATAACTGTTGCTAATATAAAATATTTAGGAATTATGAATTTAGGAATATGGAGGAATTTCCTCCAAGGGAAAGTCAAGAACTATATAATCAAAACTACAAAACATTTTCCACACAAATTTTCTAAGCAATTGGAAAAATATCAAGTGCTCATGGATAGGTCAAGAGAATATAATAAAGATGACAATACTCCTTAAACTAATCTATTTATTTAGTGTTATACCAATCAAACTCCCAAGAAACTATTTTACTGAACTAGAAAAAATAATAGCAAAATCCATCTGGAAGAACAAAAAGTCAAGAATTTCAAAGGAATTAATGAAGAGGAAATCAAATGAAAGTGGTCTAGCTGTACCAGATCTAAAACTATATTATAAAGCAGCAGTCATCAAAACCATTTGGTACTGGCTAAGAAATAGAGAAGTTGATCAGTGGAATAGGTTAAGCTCACAGAACAAAATAGCCAATGTCCATAGCAATCTAGTATTTGACAAACCCAAAGGCCCCACCAGATAGAATTCACTATCTGACAAAAAGTGCTGGGAAAATTGGAAACTAGCAAGGCAGAAAATAGGCATAGACCCACATGTAACATCATATACCAAGGTAAGGTCAAAATGGGTTCATGATCTAGACATAAAGAATGATATTATAAACAAATTAGAAGAACATAGGATAGTTTACCTCTCAAATTTGTGGAGGAGGAAGGAATGTGTGACCAAAGAAGAACTAGAGATCATTATTGATCATAAAATAGATAATTTTGATTATATTGAGTTCAAAATTTTTTGTACAAAGAAAACTAATACAGACAAGATTAGAAGGAAAGCAATAAACTGGGAAAACATTTTTACATCCAAAGGATCTGATAAAGGCCTCACTTCTAAAATATATAGAGAATTGACGCAAATTTATAATAGTTCAAGCCATTCTCAAACTGATAAATGGTCAAAGGATATGAAGGACAATTTTCATATGAAGAAATTGAAACTATTTGTAGCCACATGAAAAGGTACTACAAATCACTATTGAACAGAGAAATGCATAATGAGATACTACTACACACCTCTCATTGCTAAAATGAGAGGAAAAGATAATTACAAATGTTAGAGGGGATGTGAGAAAATTGGGACACTGATAACATTGTTGGTGGAACTGTGAATGGATCCAACCATTCAGGAGAGCAGTTTGGAACTATGCTCAAAAAGTTATCAAACTGTACATACCCTTTGATCCAGAAGTGTTTCTACTAGGATTATATCCCCAAGAGATCTTAAAGGAGAGAAAGGGACCCACATGTGCAAAAATGTTTGTGGCAAGAAACTGGAAACTGAGTGGATGTCCATCAGTTGGAGAATGGCTAAATAAATTATGGTATATGAATGCTATGGAATATTATTGTTCTATAAGAAACAGAATGGTTTCCCAGAGGCTTGGAAAGACCTGAACTGATGCAAAGTAAAGTGGGCAGAACCAGGAGATCATTATACACAGCAGCAACAAGATTATACTACGATCAATTCTGATGGACATGGCTCTCTTCAACAATGAAATGATTCAAACAAGTTCCACTTGTGCCAGTGATGAAGAGAGCCATCTACACCCAGAGAGAGAACTGTGTGAACAGAGTGTGGACCACAATATAGCATTCTCAGTCTCTCTGTTGTTATTTGCTTGTATTTTGTTTTCTTTCTCAGTTTTTCTTTTTCTTCCTTATTGATCTGATTTTTCTCGGGCAACACAATAACCATATAAATACATATACATATATTGAATCTAGCATGTATTTCAATATCATATGTATTGGACTACCAGCCAGTTAGGGGAGGGGATGAGGGCAAGGAGGGGGAAATTTAGAACAAAAAGTTATGCAAGGTCAATGTTGGAAAAATTACCCATGCATATGCTTTATAAATAAAAAGCTTTAATAATAAAAAAGAAAGAAAAAGAAAAATAGAGGGAACATGGCAGGTTCCACTATTTCTCTACTCTTAAAAGTTTTATTGATAAGTTGAAGCATCCTGGTCCTTCATTATTACATGTATTAAAATATTGTATCTAAAATTCAAAAAAAAAATCAGCAAGGGCTAAGTCTAAAGAAGTGCAAAGAATAATAATGGAAGCCACCTGTCAATTGTGTCACTGGTGCCAGAACTGAGTCATAGATACATTGTGGACCAAATCATGACTGACCTATAGATGCATATTGATGTGATGAACAAATTGGTCTTGAAACTATATAATGGTCAAGGAGCAGAAAGAGAAGAAAGTGGCAATTGTATGCCTCTGACCTTGAATCAATGTCTTGCATTAAGCCTTGAGCCAGGTTTGACACCTGCAACTGAGTAACAAGAGCTACTAATAAAGAGCCTCCAAGTTTTGTTCTGAATTTGTAGAGCCTCTTAGTTGGGATTTTGAGCAAAACAATATACTTCAATTCTGACCAGGGACAAGCCTGTGGTTTTTATGACTAAGAGCCAAACATAAATCGGGAATTTGCAATACTTACACAAGGAATGTTGCAATCAGAATTCACTTCAGATTGAACTACTTTGGACACACTGAAAGTTTTCAGGTAAACAGCTTAATCCCTGATATTCCTGAAAAACATAGCATACAGTATGTAAAGAAAGTAATAACAAGATTCCTAAGAATGCAAATCAGGACAAATATATTGCAGACATCCCTTCTGGAAATGGGCAGAATTTGTCTCTAATATAAAATACCAATTTGGAAAATAAAAATAGAGAAAATGAGTAAATAAGCAACCAAAAAAAAAAGATTTCTATGATAAAGTTATCATAGTGCCAATGACCAAAACACACACCAAAAAAAAATAATAATAATAATTCCAAAACATCCACAAGTAAATCTCAAAGAAAATCACAGCTTGTATTATGAGGTCAGTTGAAATTCCTAAAAGAAATGAAGCAAGAAATATTGTTGTTGTTGTTTGGTTTTAGTAGTTAAAATGATGTTATAAATGGAACAAGAGAACTAAAGAAATAATTAGGGGAAAATGAAGCCTTCATAAGAAATATTTGTTAGAAAAATAATTTAATACAAGATACAAAAACTTTATGTAAGTAACGGATTCACTGAAGATTAAAATAAACCAGCAAATATTAATGATTCCCTGAGACAGCAAGAAATATAGAAGAAAATGTAAAGTATCTCTTTTTTTTAGACATAGAAAAGAAGTCAAAAAAATTAAGAATCATTGAATCACCTGACCAAATTCATAACCAAAACAAACAAAAAAGTCTAGACATCATTTTTAAATCAGTAAATAAAACTGAATTATGTGCAAGGAGATCTATTAGAACCAGAGGACAAAGTAAAAATAAAAGAAAATAGTGGTCAGTCATTTCCTAAAAGATGTGTCAAAATGGAAACTCCCAAAAACATCATAACTATTATAGGAGAGGACTTCAATGGTGCCTCAAATTAGAGAGATTCACCAGTGCAATACATGGGGTACATGGAATATAGAAGCAAATAAACATATTAGTCAAGTGCTAACTAAACCCAAAGACCTCAGTGATTGGAGCAATAACTCATTATTTGATGGAATCCATATTGGGAAAACTAGAATTCAATCTATTAGAAATGTGATATAGGTCCATATCTCACACTATATAACAAAATAAACTCCAAATGGATATATGCTTTAGACATAGATGAGAAAAGGTAGGAAGAAATTACTTTTCAGATCAATTGATAGAGAATAATTTATGACCAAATAAGGGGTAGAGAGAAATAGAGAAGAAAAAAAAATTTGATTATATAAAATTAAAAGTGTTTCATAAACAAAATCAATGTAGCTAACACTGGAACAAAAATGTTACTGGGAGAAAAATCTTTGCAAGAAGTTTTTCTGACAAATGCCTTATTTCTAAGACATATAAGTGACTGATTAAAACTTATTATGTCATAAAAAGTGGTGAAAGTTATGGTTTCAGATAAATTCGGGAAGATTTGTATGAATTTGATGCAGAATGAAATTAGAGCAACCAAGAGAACAATTTACACCATAGCAACAACACTTAAAAAAAAATCAAAATACATAAAAACTCTGATCATTATATGGCTACCCATCTCTTGACAGAGATAATGGACTAAATATGGAGAATGAGACATGCACTTTTAGACATGAACAGTGTCAGAATTTGTTCTTGTTTTTGTTTTTGCTTGACTGTACTCATTTGTTACAAAGTTCTCAAGTTTGTTTTTGTTTTAATCTGAGTAAAGAAGAGAGGGGTAAGAAAATAAATGCTTCAGGGCAGCTAGGTGGTGCAGTGGATAGAGCACCAGCCCTGAAGTCAAAAGGACCTGAGTTCAAATTTGATCTCAGACATTTAACACTTCCTGGCTGTATCCTAAGCAAATCACTTAACCTCAATCACCTCAAGGAGAAAAAAATGCTTGTTAATTTTTAAAATGATTTGATTAATGAAGTCAGAAGGACCTGAGTTCAAATCTGACCTCAGACATTTATCACTTCTTAGCTGCATGACCCTGGACAAGTCACTTAATCCCAATTGCCTCAGCAAGAAAAAAATTGATTAAAATATTTGTAAAATAACAGCAACATTATAAAGATAAAGAAGATTCAAAAACACAACTCCTTAAGGCAATGAGGAATATAGAGACTCAATAGCAAAATATTCTCTATCATTAATTAGATGTATGCTTTTAAGCAAATGTTAAGTAGTAGAGTGCACAGACTGTTGGACTTGGAGTCAGAAAATCCTAAATTCAAATTTTACCTTAGATATTTACTAATTATGTGACATTGGGAAAGTCACTTGCACAATTTTTAAACCCTTCTGTACCTGTAATTTGTACAATTTGTACAATGGGAATAATAATAGAATCTACTTCCCTGGATTGTTCTGAAAATAAAATGAGATGTTAATTGTAAAGTGCTTTGTAAAATAAAGTGCTATGTCAAAGCTAACTTTATTATTATCATTTGTCATTATTATTATGTCACTTAAATTCTATGGATTGGGTTCTTATTTGTAAAATGAGAGATTTGAAAAAGAAAATTTCTGTTTCTACTGAATTCTATCTTTCTACAATTCTAAGTAGACAAAATTTCTACATGAAGACTTTTCTGATTTCTTCCTTACTTATATATACCCCACCTCAGTTTTTCGTTGTTGTTGTTGTCTCTTTCTAAAAACTTTGGAAATGAAGCACATTCTTTTCTCCTTGCTTATCCAAACACTTTGACACAAATTAAAGAAAAAAGGCCTAAACTGTTCTGCTTTATTGAAAGGGCATATTTTTCAGTTACTTTCCTGATCTGATCAAAACAGAAGAATATAACATAAAAAAAAAAATAAACAAAAATGATCCAATAGCTTCTGAAAGTGCATTGTCAAGAGCTAAAATCACTATAAACATAAAAACATCAAGCATTAAGGAAATGGGAAGTTAAATCAGGGGCATAAAGATAAAGAGATGCTGAAAAACAAGCACAACAAAATACTAGGAAGGCATTAATAACCAAAATACTAGGAAGACATTAATAACCAATAAGGCATCAAGGGAAGGAAAGTTTGCTGTTTTGTTCCCATAGTAAAAAAGCAAAGTAAACTTTTTCAACCAGAAACTGGAGAAGCCATAGAAAGTCAGAAAACTAACATGTTGTATTTAATTTTATCTCTAGCTCCAGTTTCATGATATTTTCAGTCTAAAATTAAGTGTGGGAAGAATGGTAAAGCTCTTTAACTTTGGCCTTGTCATATTTGAAAATTTTACTAATCTTTAACATTTTCACCTTTGGTTTCTAAGAAAAAATTTTTTTTATATCTAAAGTTCCACAGTAACTTTGGAAAAACTATCTGGAATCTTGATCTCTTCAAACTTCTCCCTTTCTTTCATTTATATTCTTTTAAAATTCCATCTAACACCAAAAAAGAAAAAATTACTCTATTAATAATAGCTTTATAGTACTTTAAGGCTTATAAAGCACTTTACAAATCGTATCTCAATGAGATACAACAAGCCTGGGAAATACTTTTCACATCCTACAAATGAGGAAACTATTATACAGATAAGGAAACTAAGGCACATAAGGAGAAGTTAAATGATTTACTGAGGATCTCACAGCTAGTATCTAAGGTTACATTTGAACTCAGGTATTCCTGATTCTAGATTCAATGCACTATTCACTAGACAGCCTGACTGCCTTCTTTCATTTTTTAATTGTACTTAGCAATCAATTACATTGGAATCTTTGTGCAAGTATACTAAGACATTTGTGAGATAAAAATGTAGAGGGAAAGAATAGGTATCAAAAATCAAATTCATAAATACAGGCTAGAGGAGATTCTAAAAATATCTAGAGTTAATTAATCAATAACATGATTTGATAAGTGGAAAAAAAAAACAATACTAATGTAGACTGCATCAAGAGAAACATAGCTTCTAGGACTGAAGGCTAATCACTCTATTTTGTAAGTCAGATCCCATGAAGAGTTTTGTGTTCTCAACTAGGAATCACAATTTAAGGACATTGATAAACTGAAGATCTTCCAAGATCACTAAGATAAATGGCTTGAAGTCCATGTCATGCTGATGAGTTGAAGAAACTGATGTTTAGCCTGTAGAAGAGAATGTTCAAGGCAACACAATTTCTGATTTCAAATATTTGAAGAGCTGTCACAAGGAAGAAGCATTAGATTTGTCTTTTTTGGCTTCAGTGATTAGAAATTGCAAAATGAGTTTAGTGTTGATGTAAAAGGTGAAAAATTGCTAATATCTCAGCTATCCAAAGAAGGAATAGTATGTCTTTATAAGTCTTTGAGCAAAAGCTATGTGACCACTTCTCATACTGGGGATTCTTTTCTTTGGGTGATTGGACTAGATGACTATCTTCTCACTACCAAAGTGACTTTGTTAAGGACTTGATTTGCCAGATGATTGAAAAATGATTCTTATATATGCTTAAAGTTTCCTTCCTTTACATTGCATATTAGAACATAAGCCTCTTTGCTTTAGTTCTTTCCGAGGAGTTAGACATACATTGAATACTTTTGACAAAACCTGTAATAAAAAGTAGAAGACAGAGACAATGAAGAGGAAAGAAAAAAATAGAAAAATAAATGCTGAAGTTTTTTTTTTTTTTCCCTTCAATGGGGATCAACAGACTTGTTCTATAATTTAATGCTGGGGAATAGAGAGATTAGTGTAACTGAAGTACAATATAGACAGAAGATAGTAATATGAGATGAAGCTACTCTGAAACCTCCTTGTTTTCTCTTTATATTTTCTGAGTTGGTATCTTTAACTCCTATCAGTTTAATTTTATCTCTATGATGGAAAAATTCCAGGTCTACATATCAAACATTAGTCTCTTTTAAACTATAATACCATACCCCAACTTCCTTTTGGATATTTAAAAATGAATTTCCCATATAAATATAAAATCCAACGTGTTCAAAATAATTATCTCCTCCCCAACCCACTCCTCTTCCAAACTTCCCTACTATTGCCAAAGGTATTGACATCTTTCTAGCTACTCAGGGTAGCAACCTCTAATTTATAACCCCTCGCTCTCCCTTTTGTTCCATATCGAGCTAATTGCCAAATCTTGTTATTTTTGTCACCATAATATCTGACCCCTTCTTATTAATTATATGACAAATTCTCATTCCAGGCCCTTATCACTTTCTTTTCTAAACTATTGAAATAGCTTCATATTTGTTCTTCCTAACTCAAGCCTCTTACATCTCTACTCCATCTTCTATATAGTTGACAAACATATTTTCCAAGTATAGACCAGACCAAGTCATCCCAACCCCACTACTCCCAATACTATTACCTACGCAGGGGTCCTCAAACTTTTTAACTAGGGGGTCAGTTCACTGTCCCTCAGACTGTTGGAGGGCCAGACTATAGTAAAAACAAAAACTTTGTTTCATGGGCCTTTAAATAAAGAAACTTCAAAGCCCTGGGTGAAGGGGATAAACGTCCTCAGCTGCCACATCTAGCCAGCGGGCTGTAGTTTGAGGACCCCTTATATAGGATCAAATTTAAAATCATATGCTTGCCATTTAAATTTCTTTAAATCTGCCTAGATAGCAAGCAGGAAGTAGTAATAAGGAGCTCACCCAGTAATATCAGGGAGGTGGAGAAGTATATTAATCCCTGAATATATATTTGTATATAGGTAGAATTATAAAGATAGAGATAGATATACAAATATAGATAGATATAGAACTAGAAAGGAAAAAAAAAAAAAAGACAGGCAGATGGGTTCTGAGATCTCAGTGGTGTAGGTATTCCCTCCAAGTATTTAAATCATAATCTATTCATTTCTGTCTTGCTAATGACTTTTATTCCTACCTTCTCATACATTTTCCATAAAAGTTTCACCCAATGTACTAGGATTTCCTTGCTTCCTCATTACATTATAGAATTTCCAGGGAAGCACTCAGGCTATAGGTTGACTCTCTTACCTCATGATTAGCCCATTTTCTTTTTACTCTTCCTTACTTTCCTTCAAAATTCATTGCTTATAATGTTTTGCAACTTACTTAAAACATTCATGTTCCTTCCCATAATCCTCTGAGTGATATTAGTTGTTTTTTTCTATCTATTGTGCCCAATTGACATTTTTCTTTCTTATCCAAGCTAAATCAACTTTGATTTAACTTTATGAAATAAAAATTGTCTGTTTTATTTTTTGCACTTACTTTTTTAGCTTATCCCTCTCCCTTTATTTTTTATAATATAATATTTTATATTTAAGTTGAATATACTTTTGAAGAAAATTGCAAAATATCAGTCAATCAACAAATAAACATTTGTTAAGTGCTTACTATGTGTCAGGCACAGATTATGGTGTAAAATGCTGGTCTAAATTTATAAATTTTCCACAAACTCCTTCCTATTCAGCAATTATTGCTGAATAATCTTTTATCAAGAAGTTTATGTTTTTAAATTTTTTAAACACTGGATTAGGGTTAACAAGTTAAATGATCTCTGAGTTGGATTATCTAGCCTGTTACACTAACAACTTTTCTATTTTTTAATCATATATCTTATCAAGATTGTTAGTTTTAAAATGTAGCTTGGGATCTGATTAGGTAGATTCACTTCATACTCATGCATTGTTAATATTTCCTTTGAAAGTCTATCTTTTTTTCCTCCAAGTTAATTTTGTTATTATTTTATCTAGTCAGTAAAGTATCCTATTGATAATTTTATTAACATAGCAACAAATTTATGAACTAATGTTAACATCATTGTTTTTATAATATTAAAGTGGCCTAACCATGATCAATGATTATGCCTCCGATTATTTGTCTTTTCTAAAAAGTATTTTATAATCATATATGCATGACTCTGAACTCATGCATATAAGATGCTTTTAAGCATCTTATAGTTCAACTCCCAGTTTGTTTTGAATCTTGCCATTTTGAATGTTTCTGTCACTTCCTGGTGTTTATCATTGCAATATAAAAATGCTAATGACTTTTACATATTTGTTTGATATAAAACTACTTTATTGACATTATTATTTTCATTTGTTTCTATTCTGTTTTTCTAGAATTTTCTATGTAAATCACCCTATTGATAGAAAATGGGAATAATCATATCGCTTCTTCATACTGCTAATGCTCTTAATTTCTTTTCTTATTGGCATCACTAGAATCTTTAAAATTATATTATATTAAAAATCAAATGATATAATATTTGTAAAATACTTAGGAGAGTACCTAAAATACAGCTGGTGATTAAAAAATAAATATTTTCTTCATTCTAGACAGAAAGTCTGTTCTAATTGGCTAGAGGATTTTCGTCAGAACTGAATCACATATAAAACTATCAAATTTCCTTCTTGGAAAGGAGGAAAGAATTCAGTTTTGCAATTGACCTGGTCTTCTCAGCATCCTGTTTTTGGACAGAGAAGGATCTTGCAAACTTAATTTTACATAATTTTCTCTCTCACTCTTTCACCACTCCTCCCTCTGAGTCAATAAGCAATTTAATGTAGGTTATTGATGTTCAGTCATGCAAAATATATCACCATATTAATGATGTTGCAAAAGAAGACACGGGTCCAAAAGAGAAAGATTAAAAATATATATATATATATACTGAATAGAGAAAGTGAAAAATAGTATGCTTTGATATGCATTCAGTGTCCATCAGTTATTTCTCTGGACATGGATAACTATTTTTTATCATGAGTTCTCTGAAATTGTCCTGGATCATTTTATTGCTAGCTAATTAGCTAAGTCATTCACAATTTGCTATTGTGCAGCATTGCTATTACTGTGTACAATATTCTCCTGGTACTGCTCACTTCACTTTGCATCAGTTCATGTAACTCTCTCCAGATTCTTCTGGAATCTACTTGTTCATCATTTCTTATAGTACAGTGATATCTTATACAATCATATAAAATATCTTGTCTAGCCATTCCCTAATTGATGGGCATCCCCTCAATTTCCAATTCTTTGGAATTGGAATTCCAAACAAAAATAACAAAAAGAGCTGCTACAAATATTTTAGCACAAATAGATCCTTTCCCCCATTTAAAAAATTATTTTTGGGATACAAAATTAGTGGTGGAATTGTTGGGTTAAAAGGTCTTTAGTCGTAGTTACAAAATGCTCTCCTGAATGATTGAATCAGCTTGTAACTCCACCAACAGTACATTAGTGTGCCAATTTTCTCATATGCCCACTAACATTTATTATTTTTCTTTTCTGGCATAATATCCAATTTGATAGGTGTGAAGTAGTACCTTAGAATTGTTTTAATTTGCATTTCTCTAATTAGTAATAATTTAGAGCATTTCTTCATATGACTATAGATAGCTTTGATTTGTTCATCAAAAAATTGGCTGTTTGTATCCTTTAAACACTTATCAATTAAGGAATGATTTATGTTTTTATAAATTTAAATTAATCCTCTACATATTTGAGAAATGAGGCCTTTATCAGACACTTGCTATAAAAAATTATTTCCCAATTTTTTGTTTTCCTTCTAATCTTGACTGTATTGGTTTTGTTTGTGTAAAAACTTTGAAAGTACCCCTTTTTTATTTCATAATGTTCTCTGTCTCTTGTTTGGTCACAAATCTTTCCCTTCTCCATAGAAAAGATGGATACATTTTCTTTTGCTCTCCTAATCTACTTGTGATATTATCTTTTGTGTTTAAATCATATACCTATTGTGATCTTATCTTGGTATACACGTAAGATGTTGGACTATACCTAATTTCTGCCAAACTGTTTTTCAGTTTTCCCAGAAGTTTTTGTCAAATAGTGAGTTCCAAAATCTAGAATTTGAAATTATCAAACATTAAATTAATATCATAATTTACTGTCTTAATCTGTTCCAGAAATCTACCGCTCTATTTCTTAGCCAGTACAAGATAATTTTAATGATTACCATTTTATAATATAGAGTGAAATGTGATATGGCTAGCCTTCATGCTACATTTTAGAAAATTTACTGACAAACTAGGGAATGTCCATAAGGTAATCATGATGGTGGGTGGACAGGAATTGTGGCATATGAGGATCATTTCTAGAGAAGAATGTCTCTGAATAAAAGAAGACTTAAGGAGGTCATAGGCACAATTAGATTTTCTAGAGGATAGAGGATTCTTGGACTTGGAGTCAAGAAGACCTGATTTTAAATCTGGTCTTAGATAATACCTGTGTGATACTTGGCAAGTCACTTTTACCTTGTTCACTTCAGTTTTCTCATATGAAAAATAAGCTGGAGATTGCTATGGCAAACCAATTCAGTATTTTTGCCAAGAAGGTTCCATAAGGTGTGAAAAGTTGTACACTACTGAAACAACTAGACAACAACAATAAGAAGAGTATGATGAAATTTTACTCAGAAGAGAGACTAGATTCAATTTGCTTGGTCATCCTGGACAGCATAACTAAGAACAATTGTCAGAAGTTACAAAAACTTTTTTTCAGCTCAAAGTAAAAGAAAACTTTTCTAATAATTAGAGTTACACAAAATCGTAATCAGCAATGTCTAAGATAATGCATTCCTTTGACCTTGAGTTTTTAAGGAGAGAATGGAAAACAACTTGTCAGGAATATTAGAGTATAACATGGGCCACCACAACAGAGGTGGCAAACTCAAATAGAATCACTTTTAGGGCTGCATATTGACTTGGAAAACCACCAATTAACATTGTCTATGTTGCATTATATTTTTATTTGTTTTATTAAACATTTTCAAATTGAATTTTAATCTAGTTTACACTTGAGTTTTTGGTGTAATTCAAGTTTGATTCTTCTTGACTCAATGATCACTTAAGATCCTTTCAACTTGTAATTAAGATTCTATAATCCAGTGAAGCAGAAGGCAGGTCCCTTCAGACATTTCACAGGCCTCTATCTTTATGATCTTGTACTGTCCAAAGTTTATATTAATTCTTCTGATTAAGAACTAACATTTATCAAGTTTGTAGGCCATCCATAGCTAGAAGGCAGGTTTAGTTAACATATGTGAATACTGGATTAAAAGCCAAAAAAATACTTTTCTAAACCCATGCTTCTTAAACTGGGTTTTGAGACACCATATGGAGTCTTGAAACTGAATGTGGGGATCACAAAATTATGATTTATTACTAGTAAATGTTTGATTTGAATATCTATTTTTATATACTATATTGAGATTATAGAATACAATCAGATCCTCCTCATACTAGATCACCAAACGATGAGGTTGCCCACCAAAAATGATGGGGTATAGTGTGATATTTGTTTTACCAGTCTATATCACAGATTGTCTAAAAAGAATTTGTAAGCATAGACTTCCAAATCAAGGGGCAAAGATTTTATTGTGCTACTAAAAGTGGACTAAATCAATAAAGGTTTTTAGTACAGAAAGTGTTTTAGCAGTTACCAAAGAGGAAGACATTCCTTAGCCTTAGTAACCTTAGTAACCAGAGGAAAGATAGATATAAGAGAAAATGCCATGAGGTGGAATTATGGTGGGCTAACCCTAAAAGGGTTAGTAAAAAGGAGTTAGCAAACTAGTGAGATTCAATTAAATCCTTTTATAAGGAAAATATAACCTGGACAGGGGATAACATCATAAATTGACCTTCTGATTAAACACAGTAATGGCAGGGTTATCAGGGACTGCCACCTGAGGTGGAGCTGTAATAAAGTCTACTTAAACAAAAAGCCTAATTGAAATAAAAAAGATCAATTTGTAATCCTGTCATTGCTCCTCCCTGCTTGACTCAGAGAGTAGTTGGGTTTCCAGATTGTTTATTATGATTCAGGCCCATACTCCTCTGGCCACCCTGGGCCTCATCACCAAAAACCCTGAGTGACATAAAAATTTCTCTGGCAAAACAGGGTCACCAATGGAAAAAATTTAAGAAGTCCTGGTAAACCAAGAGATGAAATCTAATAGAAATAAATATAGCCATCCCTCAACATTTGTGGGTTTCACATTTACAATTTTGTTTTTTCAAGGATTGGTGTCCATAATTAAATTAGAATTTTTGGAGATTTGCCATCTATTCTGGAAAAATCACAAGTGACACCCATATGTAAAGGAAAAAAAAGTAGTAAGTTATAAATGCATAAATACTGCATATTATCAATCTATTTTATTATTTACTACTATAAGTATACATACATAAATTTATTTTATAAACAGTTAAATGTTGTTAAAAGTTTCAGTGTGCTAAAGAACCACTGGTTCCCCACACTTTGGGGGAATGCTTCCTTTTTGTCTCTGTCATTCAGCTTCAGTCACATGTTTATCTCCTACAATGATTATTGTGTCTTGCACTTTTTCTAGAAGAAGGAAATCAATGAAGTAGTATTTGTTTCATTTATACAATTGTTATATCTATATATTATATATTTATAATTATTTATATTAATTTTTTCCTCTAAAAAGCTGAGATAATTTACTTTTTGTCTTTTATGACTTTTATTTTTGAAATATATCTCTGAAGGTACAGGCTTTTAAAAGCCCATTGTGTTTGAAATGAAGCTATATGACTTCATCTTATATCACTTTGGCTATCATTGAATGGTTGATAGTCCAAAGCAAGCCTGTGTCTTTTTGTTTAGGGTTTGATGGCTTAGAACAAATGTAAATAGCAATTATTTTCTGTTTTGGTCTGAAACTATGAGGGGCTTCCCCCCAAAAAATTCATATTTTTATGATGGTAAACTAAGTCATCTTTTGTCTTAACTCTTTCCCAGATCTTAGTTATTGAGTGGGTGTGATCTTAGACAAACTGAGATCTGGCAAAGATCTTAATTTGGCCATCTTCAGTTGTTTCTACCTTTGTCTTGCTACTGTATTACGATGGCTTTCAAGAATAATGAAGCTGACCACAGTTCTGCCCCACTCATATTCAATTTATGCACAAATTAAGACATCACTCGTGTGATGTCATTGGTCCTCTTTAAGAACACAGCAACTATGCAGGTTGCTGCAAAGCAAACTCTCTCACATAGAAATAGTAACTATTTTATGGGTTCATTGTGCTGTTTTATTTGTTTTGTATATTAAATAAATATGATCTTGATGATTAAAAATAAAGATTTGGGGTGAAACTTAGGGTTGTTTGTAATATTTCATATTTGCAGGGGTTCTGTACCTCAACCCTGGACATTGTTGGACAACTATATAAAGTCATGGAATTAATCTATAAAATAACAAGTGCCCAAATACTACATGGGATAACCTTAGCTTAACAGCAGTACACATTAAAAATACTTGGGAGCATTAGTCAATTTCAAGCATGTTTTAAAACAAAACAAAAAAGCTAATGCACATAAACATACTTAACTAGAAATATAACATTTAGATGAAACTAATCATTCTACTTCATTCTGTGCAATCAGTCCTAGAATATTATATCCACATTTGAAGAGGAATATTTACCTGTTTAAATACTTAGTGGTATAACTGGAGGAGACACTGGGATAAAGAGATCTATCATATATTCTATCATATGAGGAATGACTGTAGGAATTAGAGATATTTTGCCTAAAGAGGAAGACCTAATATCAAATAAATGTAGTGCTGTCTTACAGAAGGTCTAGTAAACTTCTCCTTCAATAGTTCAAAAAACAACTGGGAGCAATGAATGGAGATTTAAGGAAAAACAAAAGCATGTTGTAGGGAAAGGAGCATTAGAGTCAGACGATCTGAATTAATGGATATAAAAAGAAGTAGTAGAGTTAGGGAGAAAGAAGAAGGAATGTAAAGAGTAGGACTTTGCATTCAATTGTTTTCTCCTTGTCCTTCAACCACACCCTTATTGACCCTTAGAAATTATAACCATCAGGCTGGATGTTGAAGCATAAAAGGGGTACAAATAGCTAAATCTTGCATGTTTGTGCTCTGAGAACAAGTCGCTTCTGACGCCAGTTCATACTGTTCCAAGCTATAATACATCTAGGCAGGACAGGTGACCTTTGTGTTGTTATACCCCTCTTTGACCCAAACAATACCTAATTGTTGGAAGGGGAACAATTTTCCCACTCTAAATGGAAAGGCTGGCAGGCTGGGCCAACTCCTTAGCTCCAGGTCACAAATATTGTTTGGGATTCCTCTGAATATATTTCTTTTTGAGCCACCTCATACTATTTTGAGAGTACTGCATAAAGATTGCTGCTTTTTACATAAGGCTTCTTTGTTTTCTGCTTCACAGGTTTGTAATATCTGATATCAAAAATATGCCCTATTGTCAGCCAGAAAGTCTAGGAAATTTTGTTTGTGTACGTTTTTGACAAAGTTTTCATTGCAACAGAGTGTAAATATCATATTGGGATAATAGGAACTGGGATATAATACAAAGTGCAAAGACTGAGTTTTTTCTTTCTCCCACATCTACCAAAGATGAAGATCACACAAAACTAAGAACCCTTTTTCATAAACTCATACCAAAAGCTGCCTAACAAATGGCTTTTGTTGGAAGAGAGGCAAGTCTGTTCTGCTCTTAACATTGGCAAGTTAAGTAAAAGGAAACACAACAATGTTATCTAAAATATACAAAGGGCATGAATTGATATTGATAATGTCAAATAGATCAAGTGAATAATCTTGAAAAGATATTGTTTAAAGGCAAACATTGGGGGATTTTTTTGTTGTTTTTTGGTTTTTGGTTTACTCAAGCAGTCATGAAATTCAATGTTGACTTACCACTTCCTAACTACTTTTTATTTCTTGTTTTCCCTCTTAATACTAAAAGTAGAAATATAAGTATAAATTTAAAAGCAGAAAAAATGTGTTTTAACCTTATTATATATATGTGTGTGTGTGTGTGTGTGTATATATATATATTACATTTTTGTTCAGTTCAAATACATATGATAAAAGTTGTCAAAAAGTTTTGAATTTAGGGGAAAAAATGGGAAGGTTTTTTGTTTGTTTGTTTATTTATTAGTATTTTTTTTGATCCATTGTGTTAAATTATATGATAAAGAAATTTATTTTTCTAATAGTTCTAGTATTTTCCCAAATGTTTTTAGTAGCTATAAAAACCATTAAAATGTTGTTACTTTAATCCTGCCTCCTCAACACAAACCTCAATTTGACTTTATCTTTATCATTTAGACAGAATTATTTAGTCATTTAAAGAGAATTTTCTGCCTCAGGTTTTCTGATATGAAAGACACTCATGTCAGAAAATCACAAAGATGGAAGGATCCTTAAAAATTACCTAATCAAATCACATAATTTTTATTCATGTGGGAACTAAGGCCCAGATAAAGATTCCCTCTCCTCCTCAAGTACTTTCAAGTCATAAATGAGAATATTTAAAAGAAAATGTAAAAAGATATAATTAAATTATTGAGAATGACAGTGATTGTCTATATAGCACATTAAATATGCAAGATACTTTACATGTCACTGAATTTGGACTTATAATGTGTGGGATGGGTACTAGATCCCTTTCCTAATCAGAGACATCTTCAGGTACAAAGAAAAAGCATTTATTTAATCCCTTCAGGGAGAGGCGCAGACACATATCTTGGACCCATCCTAATTCCCATCCTATGCCCCTGAAACCTGGCCAGATTCTAGCTTGTCCAAGATTTAAAAAGCAAAAGACCCAAGCCTTTTCGTTGGATAGACTAAAAGGATGTAACCATCCTTGAACAATGGTCACCAATGTTCTCTGGTTCCCACAGGTCATATTACTTCCTATGACCTCCTGTCTGATCTTTTAGAGATCATGTGACTTCCTAGAGTCCTTTTAGATGAGGTTCAAGACCTCATCTTCTGGCTCTGGGAATAGGGATTATGTGATTTAAGCCTAATCTCAATACTGAGAAAGCTTCATCCAATTAGTCCCATTCAATAACAACTCTGTAATGTAGGTACTATTTTGATTCCCATTTTACATAAGAGGAAACTGACACTGCGATAGTTTAAGAAGTTACTAACCCAGGGACACAAAGCTACTAAGTGTCTGAGGCAGGATTTGAACTTAAGTCCTCCGAAGTTGAAGTTGAGTACTTTGCCCTATGCTACTTATTTGCCTGTGTTCATGTTTCAGGTAGGGAGGGAACTTGATGGTTTCAGAGTCCCTTCCAAGTTATACAGTTCTGTGATTGAAAGCAACTTAATTTCTCAGGTCTACCTTTTATGCCTTGTAAAATGATCTGGTCTGTGATTTCTGGTTTTGCTCACTTCACTTTACATTAATTTCTATAAATCTTTTCATGCTTGTTTGTATTCTTTGTTCATTTCTTCATATATCATATTACATTATACTCATGAATCACAATTTGTTTTAGCCATTTCCAAACTGATGAATATTTTCTTTTCCCCATCTCTTTTGAATATCTCCTCTGAGGTGATTTCAAAACAGAATAGCCAGTAGTCATCTAGATGTCTCTATCTCTAAAGGAGAAGACTGGGGTAGAAAGGAGGCTTTTACATTACCTCAAAAATTATAACCACATTTTTCCTATTTTGTTTATTCCAAATAAGCCCAGAAAGAGTAGTCTTACTAGATAAGTGATGTTAAGATACCTTCAAGTCAAAATGAATAGATTTAATTTTATACTCTTATCATCCAATTCATCCATGCTACATGAGTTTGCTTGAGGCTTGATATTTGGAACACCAACAAAGAAAGTCATTTCAAATTCATTCCTTCCCTCATACTAGCTTTATCTGCATGTTCTCCAGACTCCTAAAGAGAAACTTGTCTCAATTTTCAACACATGATTTTTATTTTCCTGATTAATAATTAATTAACCCAGAAAAATCATCCCTTCTCTCAAACTCAACCTTATCTTGCAATAAAGACAAATCTGATATTGTGCTCAGCATCTTCTTCCTTCATGTAATATCATACATACAGAATAAAATATTCACAATACTCACTTGCTTTTATTCATTCTTGCCTCTATATTTTTGGTGTAAATGTCTAAAACCCTTGGGAGACAGCAAATCCACATGGTGCTCAGTTTTAACAGCTAGCTTAAGGAATTTGTCTATATCATAGAATTATGGGATCTTAGAGTTGGAATGTAGCTTAGAGACTATACTAGTTCAAATGCTTATTTGACATAGAAGAAAATGGGTCCAGAAAGACTTATCAACAACTATAAAATGAAGGGGTTACAGAGCCTAGATCCCTGTACACTATAATGATTTATAAAAGTCATTTAATTTTAGACTTATTTTGAAATAACATTCAAAAGTACTAACACTTTTCTGTTAGTAGGTGTTTCTTAATGTCCATAAAGTACTGCTATTATAACTCATCATGGGATGTTTTAAAAGAAGGCTTAAGTTGAAACTCTGATAATTCAGATTCCATGTTGCAAATAAATGAGGTACTTTGATGGTAATCAATAGTTACCAAAATGAAATTTTCTTAGCAACAGTATAGGAAAGATATTAAACTAGAGTGCACTATTGCTTTACTTGGTAAATATGAATCTCTCAATTCTATATAGAAATGTATATGGTGAGGAGATTACAGAGTAGTGATAACTCAATTTTGAGATACTGTCAAATCTGAAGGGTCCATTCCCATATACAATTCTGTCTTTTTTATCCTTAAGTCACATCTCTGATTTAATCATGCCCCAAGGATAGATTTGTCTCTTTTTAGGGAAAAAAAAATACTAGCCCAATCACATTGCAGGGAGAGGGAGGAGCCCTGGTTGATGGTGGTCTCATCACATCATCTATTATGGCTTTACTATTATCAGTAAAGAATCTCTCCAGATTCTAACATGTTGAAAAAGTTTCAGTTATAGTACCAGCAATAGATTATGTTTACTTTCCAAGAATCATACTAACTACAGAGAATTTCATCATACACACACATATACAAACATACACACACACACACACACACACACACACACACAAACACACAAATACAAACACTGAGCGTTTGGCCCCATTGGCAACACAAGAAACAAAGAAAAAATATAAATGGGCTTTAATTTCATATAGCTCCCTTCCTCTTTAGAAATACTACTGTTACTAGGGATAGAAAGGAAGGCAGAGTAAGTTAACCATCAATATTAAACTTATTAAATACTTATTAAACACTATATGTCAGGCACTATGCTAAGAGCAAGAGATACAAAGAAAGGAATTAAAATAATCCCTCTCTTCAAAGAGTTTACATTCTTACAGGTGAGTCAATTTGTAAACATCTATAGGAAGATTGCATGGAAAGTAACTTCAGGACAAAAAGACAAGGAAAGACCTACAAAAGGTGAGAGGGGCTAAATCTTGAAGTAAGTCAGGTAAGCTTAGAGGTAAAAGTGAAAGGGTTAAAAATTCGTTATTCAAGGTGACAAAAATGGGAGGTGAAGGATTGGGTGTGAGTAACAGGAATTAGGACAGTGTACCAGAATTGGAAAGAAGAAGGTAAAATGTCAGAAAACTAGAAAAGTAGAAAAGGACCACAGTTATGAAGAACTTTTGGTGCCAAAGCGTTTTATAATTTATCTTAGAGGGAATAAGGAGACATTAGAAATACTTGAGTCTTGGTGACATAATAAGACCTATGTTTTAGAAAATCACCTTGGCAATTGAGTAGAAAATAGATGATAATGAGGATAGAAAAGAAATAAAGAGACAAGTTAGAAGGCTTTTCAATGGTCAAGATGCTAGGTGATGAGGGACTAAATCAGCGAGGTGTCTTTGTGAGCAGAAAGGAACATATATAAGAGATACTGTAAAGATACTTGTAGAAACATGATCCATCAATTGAGTGGGTATTTGAAATGACACAATCTAATCACATCGCAGGGAGAAGGCAGAACCCTGGTTGATGGTGGTTTTATCATATCATCTATTACAGCTTTTCAAAAACTATTAACAGTAAAATATAAACCATGGGAGATTGTGAAGGCACAAAGTATATAGAACTGTCATATAGAGTTTATATGAGATGAAGAAAAAAATGTGGAATGATAGCTATCAGGAATTTAGGCTGAAGTAGGGACAGTTGAGATATGAGTATATTTGTAGTCATCATGGAAGGAGCTAATAGAAGGAAGAAATTAAAGACAGAGTAGGAAGAATAGTGAGATAATCTTCTAGAGAAGATTAGGAGATAGTGGGATCACAATGCATGTAAAAAGATTTGCCTTGGTAAAGAGAAGAACCACCTTTTTACATGAGAACAGAATGAATGTATTAGTAGGGCTGGGAGAAGGGGAAAGGAAAAGCCATGTGCAGCTTGAAGAAAAATACTAAGATTTGGAAAAACAAGATAGCATAAAAAGTGAAAGATAGTAAAACAGTCAATAAAAAAAATTGGCTCTGAATCACACAGCTTTGACAGTCTATAAAAGGTAATTGTGGTTACTCTAGAAGAAGATCCTTGCACAATTGCCAGTGAAGATACTGAAGAAACAAAATTATTTTGCTCTTTACATTCTCACCATAAATGAAGACAAAAGAAAGCTGCCACTAAATGGAAAAGTGATTAGCAGACACTTTATGGAAATAAAGAAAAAACTAATAAAGTCGATTCATTGTATGTCCAAAAGTCATAAGAACCATGATTTTATTAAAATTTTGTCATCTTATATTGCAGTACTCAAAATAAGTATTCACCAAAAAGCCATCATGAAAAACACTGTCAACTTATGAACAATTTGTTGCAGATCATGAAAAGTTAAGAAAATATAAAGATTAGACCTTCCCAAATTAAATCACTATTTACTCTCATGAATTTCAATGCAAGAATGGACATAAATGAAAAAAAATATGCTTGAAAATATGGCTATCAAGTAAGATTGCAGACTATACAGAAGCTTTGTGACTATACAACATAAATATTTTCTCTGAAAATAGAATTAGAAAGTGCACTTATTTGGCGACCACCAAATAATATCACCAAAACAATGAAATTGATTAATCTTTAACAGTTAAGAAATCAGTCAACAAGCTGATTAAATATTTTCTGCTTGTCAGATACTGTGTCAAATGTCAGGAATACAAGGATAAAAATGAAACTATCCAGCTCATGTTCTGAGTAGTTTACACTCTATCAAGGGAAAAAAATTTATTGAGGCAAAAACAAGATAATTGGGGCTGAGGGGATGCACCAATAAAGCTTTATGTAGAAAGCAATGTTTAAGTTGAGCCTTAGCATTTAAACTACATATACACTTAAAAATACAGTGATCTCACTACTAGACATCTATCTCAAGGAAGTAAAAAAACATTCACCACAGCACTGTGTGATGATATTATAAATTAATTATAAACAAAGTTGTGGTTCATTTGTTGACACTTAGCTGATTAAAACTCTGGTTATAAGATTTTAATATAATATAGCTATATATTAAGAAATAGTAAATATGAGAAATTCAGAAAAATGTAAGGAAATGTTTGTGAACTGATGCAGAATAAAATAAACAAAAGAGCAATAGCCTCAAAAACAAATCTATATGTAAATGAAAAGATTATAACAAAGGAACAGCTGAAAAACCAATAACCTTTTCAGAAAACAGATGATAAAATATATTTCCCTCCTTATGACACAAAAAGTGGATCTCTAGGGCAAACTATTCCTTATGCTATATAGTCCCAAATAAGGACTACATAGCATTAGGTGCTTTCTCCTATGATCTCTACTTGACTAGAGTCATCCTCTATTCCAATTTTGAGGTTAGTAGATATACTCTTTTAGCTTAGCTAGAATTTATGTAGCTCTATAAGGTTAGCAAATCCCTTTATTTTATTTAATTCTCTTAGCAACCCTGTGAAATAGATATTTATATTATCCTCTAATACAAGTAAGGAACCTGAAGCTAAAAAAAAAGATTAACTGACTTCCCTGGATCATTAGAAACAATGTCAGAAATGGAATTTGAACTACGGTCTTCCTGAATATAAAATCAATGATTTATGATCTATGCCACCTAGCTACCTCTAGCTTAAAGGCCTCAGACTTTTTGAAAAGGCAGAAAAAGCCTCTACTCCAGAAACAAAAAGATATCTCCCATACCTTGTTCCTTCAGAAACTGAACACCTAAGATTTTAATTAAGCAGATAAGTCCCAGAGCCAAAAGGAATGCTAGACTTGGGACTGCAATGGTGCTGAGGATCTTCCTGGATAACCACCAGAACACAGTCCAAGAAAACAGTAACCACACCTCTCTCCAGATCACATCACTTTGGAAGCATCAAAAACTCGCATACCCCCAAGTTGTGAAAACAGCAACATGACAAAGCCTGCTGTTTAGGAGAGTCCCTCCCCACATCCAGGTGTGAGAGCCAATTTTAACATAAAATTCAAAGTCAAAAAAATTAGCAGGTAAAATGAGCAAAAAAAAAAAAAAAATGACCATACCTCAATGGCAGGGAAAACTAAGTTATGGACTCAGAGGAAGAGAACAATTGGAAAACAGCTACAAACAGAGAATCAAAAGAAAATAATAATTGGACCCAAATCCAACAAGAATTTCTGGAAGATTAAAAAAAGATAAGCATGGTAAAGGAAAAATGGGAGAAAGAAATGAGAGTAGTGCAAGAAAATTATTAAGAGAGAATTGTTTTGAAACAAAACAATTGTTTTCTGTCAAAAGAGACACAAAAAATACTGAAGAAAATTACACCTTTAAAGAGAGATGATCATGAGTTACAAAAATTAACTGGACAGAATTCTTTTAAAAGCAAAATATGCCAAATAGAAGAAAATAGCCTCCCAAAAAACTGAAGAAAACAATTTCTTAAAAGCAAAATTATTTTCAGCAATACAATTATTCAAAAAAATTTCAGTAGACTTGAGATGAAAAATGCCATCCACGTCTAGAGAAAGAACTATCAAAACTGAATTTGGGTTGAAACGTACTATTTTTACTTTTTTTCTTTCTTGTGGTTTTTCCCTTTTGTTCTGATTTTTCTGTTATAACATGACTAATAAGAAAATATGTTTTAAATAATTATACATGTATGACCTATACCAGATTGATTGCTCTTTTGGGGAGGAGGATGTAAGGGACATGGGGGGGGGGGGAAGAGGGGGAGATTAAACTCAAAATTTTACAAAAACAAATGTTGAAAACTATTTTTACATGTAATTGGGAAAAAAAATAAACTACTATTATGTGTGAGGGTGGGAGGAAGAAGCAGAATTAGCCAAATGGGGAAAGAGAAACAAATACTCACTGAAGAAAAAAAAATTATTAAAAATTAGAATTAGGAGAGTGGAAATTGATGACTCCTTGAGACATCAAGGAACAATAAAACAAAATCAAAAGAATGAAAATTAGGAGAAAATGTAAAATATTTTTTGGAAAAATAAATGACCTAAAAAATAAGTTGAGGAGAAAGAATTTAAGAATTATTTTACTCCCTGAAAGCCATGATCAAGAGAGAAATAGAGACCATCAGACAGACAGAGAGAACCCAGACATTATATTTTAAGAAATTATCAAGGAAAAGTACACTGATACACTAGAACCAAACAGCAAAATAGAAATTAAAAGAATGTACTTATCTCCCAAAGGAGATCCCAAATGAAAACTCCAAGGCATATTATAGACAAATTCCATAGCTCCCAAGTCAAGGAAAAAATGTTGCAAGATGTCAGAAAGAAACCTCATAAATAACACAGAGTCACAGTCAGGATCCCACAAGATTTATTGGCTTCCATGTAAAAGGAACACAAAAGTTGAAATATGATATTCTGGAAAGCAAAGGAGTTAGGATTGCAACCAAGAAAACCTATCTAGAAAAACTAAATATTATTCTTTGGGGGGAAATATATATTTAATGAAGTGTTTCTTATGAAAAAAAAAAGAGCTGAAGAGAAAATTTGACATTCAAACATAAGACTTGATAATCATAAAAAGGTAAACATGAAAGAGAATCATAAGGGATTCAATGAAATTAAACTGTTTGCATTCCTGTATCAGAAAATAATATAGGAAAATCCTAAGAATGTCATTATTAGGATGGTTAGGAGCATATATAGATATAGGGTATGAGTATGAGCTTATTCTGTTGGGATGATATCTAAAAAATAAAATAAAAGGATGAGAAATAGGGATGCACTGGGAGAAGGGGGGAGGGAGAGGTAGAATAGGAAATTTTCCCACATAAAAGAAACATGCATAAAACAAAGAGAAGAGCTTCCTTAGAGGTAGTCATTAGATACATCCATCCCTGTTCAAAAGTCTATCTCCATATCAGTAATTGTCAAAAAAAAAAAAAAAAAAACAAACAAACAAACAAAAAAAAAAAAAAAAAAACCCAGACACAACATAATAACACAATTTTTTAGCTGGCTATTTTCAGAGAGGAAAAAAATTATTTCCAAATGTAAATTTTGATTATAAATAATTTTTAGTATACAAATTATTTGATTTTGGAAGAAATCAAATTATTAAAATTTGGAAGAATGTGGGATTTTCCCATGACAAGATGGCAGAAAGGAGAAAGCAAAATTCAGCTTCCCCCCCCCCCCACAACTATTCCACAATGATCTAAGATAAATGTAGCATTGAAAAATGATCAGGAAATTGAACAAGAAAATAAAATACAATAATTTTTTTAAAAAGATACAGAATTCATTTGTAAATCCATTAGAATCTGGATTTCTTCCCCTGGAATAATTCAGTTGTGTCTTATCTGATTTTGTTTTCTGAGATGAAGTTTTTGAAAGTCTTCATTTTTTGTGTGTGATTTCAAATGTGTTTCTTGTAAGTGAGTATCCATTTCCTTTAAATACTCAGTTTCAGTTACAAATAATCCATGTACAGTAGTTTCTGACAATTGTTTCCCTTCTATATATTGTAACTTTGTTTTGTAAATTTTATATTGTTGCAATTTTATTTTGCTCTCCTTTCATCAAATTTATTTGATCTATTTATTTGGCTAGTCTTATTGGAAAAATAAAAAATAGCTCTCCCTTTTATTTACTAGTTCAACAGACTTTTATATTTAATTGTTTCCACTTCTCTTCTGATTTTCAGACTGTTATCTTTTCTATTTGTTTGGGTTTAAATTTGTTGGTTTTCTAAAATTTTAAATTACATACTAAGATCAATAATTCTATTTTTCTCTTTTTAATATATGTTGTCAAAGATATAAATCACTGGCTTAAAGCTTTTCTAGCTCTTTCCCATGAATTTCTGTATTTTTTTTCATTATTGTGATTTTTTTTTAAATATCTAATATCTCAAGATTAGTTTTTGACCTATTTATCATTTATGATTCTATGATTAATTTTCATTTAAGTCTAAATTGTTTACTTACACTTCTGTTTTTTATTACTATTTTATTGTGTTGTGGTTTATGAAGGATGTGCCTAATATTTTAAACTTAAAATTTATTTGATTTCTTTATGCCCCGGGATATGAATGATTTTTTTTAAAAAAGGAAATACATGTATATTTGCTAATATTACCAATTAGGAATTATCATAGGTCTTTAGAATCTAATTTTTTCAACAAACTATATTCAATAAACTATATAAGTATATATACATATAGAGATATATGTGTATATGTATATATACACATATATGTGTGTGTATATCAAAGCTCTATTTCTTCCTGTTATTTTTTCTATAAGCACAATTCAACTTTGAAAAGGAATGTTAAAAATATTTTAGGATAATAGGGCTACTATAATACAATAAACTATCATATTAGAACAAGGGATTAAGCAAATAGATCCAGTCTCCACAAGCATACACCACATTTTCCCACATGATAGAGGCTCCCTTCTTCTGAGATTATGATGATATATAATCATAGTGTTGTCTTCTCCAGTGGATTACCTCTTTTATCATCCCCACTCTTTCACTTATCAGTCTTTCCCTGTTGATTGACTACTTTCCTAATGCTTACCATTATATAAATATCTCCCCTAACCTAAATATACATATATACACACATATACATACACATACATGGGTATAAATTTATACATACATATATAAACAAAAAACACATATAGGGAATGGATGAATATATATGTCAAGTGATTATGTGTGTGTATATATTATTACAGGATTATATGTATATTCTATATAAGTAATTTATAATATATTTATATGTAACATAATTTGTATATATAGCTTATAATATATTTGATAATATATACATTCTATATAACATTTATTTTACATTATACACATTATATATGTAAATGTTTCATTAATTTACATATAATTACGTATAAATAAAATCACTTGATCCATCCATTTCCACTACCTATCATACTGTATCTCTTCCCTTTTTTGTGGTTAAATACCTTGAGTAAGGCTTCTACAATAAGTGTCTCCATTTCCTTTCTTCTTATTCTCTTTTTAACACTCCACAGTGACTTCCGACCATATCATTCAAATTAAACTACTCTCTCCAAATATAAATAAATCGAATAGCCTTTTCTCAATGTTCATTCTTCTTGATCTCTACCAGCCTTTAAGACTATTGATCATCCTCTTCTCCTTGATACTCTTCTTTTTAGGTTTTTATAATTCTTCTCTCTCTTGGTTCTCCTTCCTTAAAGTTAGTATTCTTTTGTAAAGTCTAAATAAATAGTTAAAGGGAAATGAAGGTCTAGTCACCTGTCTGGATAGAGAGTTTTGCCATCTACTATTATCTCAAGTCCCCATTTCCAGATCAATGGTACTACACATTCCACCCCTAAGAGAACCACTAGAGACTTGAGGGGACAGTGTAATAGTCTGCTACCTACCTCTGAAACAGGAAGCCCAGAGAATATTTGTTATAATAGTTTTTTGGGTTTTGTTTGCAATTCATTTATCTTTTCTTTTAAGAATGTAGATGATAGGTCATTCATAGTAAATGCTACCTTTTATTAAAAATCAAATAAATATCCAATCTTATTAATGTGAATATATCTTCCAATGTTAAATATTGCAATCCACTTATGTGGACCCATGTTGGGCAAATCTGGCTGATAGCCTCCCATGTGTTCACCATAACATGTTTACCAAATATGCTGGCATATTTTATCTTTATCATTTTATCTTGACATCACAAGTACTCTGTATTTATAAAGATGTTTTAAACTTTACATTTATTTCTATTAAATTCCATTAATTACAATATTATAACTTATCAAGAACATTTTGAATACCACCACTGTCAATTTCCTTAGTCATGTGTCACTTAAGAATTTCCTAAGCATGTCATTTAAATCATTGCCAAATTCATTAATAAAAATGGTTAATAACAAAAGAACAAGCTCAAAAACCTGGAACTCTCATAGGAGTTCTTGATACATGGATAGAATTCAGGGTCCTTGAATATGGATGTTTTTTTTTCTTTCTTCTGTTTTTTATATGTATTTCATGGATTGTCAGCATATAATATGGATAAAATGTTAATATTGAAAGGCATCTTTATTTCAGAAAAAAAAAGTATGGAATTGTTATAGGAGTTTTACAATTTTCCATAGGCAGTTCAAATCATTCTCATCGTCCTCTTCAATTATGAGCCTGTTTCATCCTGTTTTCATTGTCTATCTAAGTAAGTATACTGATGGAAATGTATTATTTAGCTGCCTACCATAACCTGAATATTAAGGCATTTTTCATTCAGATTTTCTCTGTAATCATAGTTTAATTAATACATATTTTGTTCAGGATATCCTCCAATTATTCAGGAGGACTTGATGTAACCAATACAATATCCTAAATACGGTATCCTAAATAAATAGGAGCATCATCTGAAAAACCTCATCCTATGTAAAGTAACGTTCTTCAACTGAGACTCCATGTGGAGTCTGCTTCATACTAGTCATGAACACCTTTTGGTGAACAGATGAATCCTTGTTTTTGTACCTTGTCAACCATTAATGATGAAAGAGTGATCAGAAAGGTTTGTCTTTATCGTCATGTCATTCAAATAATTTTATATAAATTTTTTAATTAGAGTTTTTTACTTACAAAATATATGCATGGGTAATTTTTCTACCATTGACCCTTGCAAAACCTTTTTTCCAAATTTTCCCCTATTTCCCCCCACTCCCTCCTCTAGCTGGCAGGCACTTCAATACATGTTAAATATGTTAAAATACATGTCAAATACAATATATGTATACATATTTATATAGTTATCTTGCTGCACAAGAAAAATCAGAACAAGAAATAAGAGAAAGAAAAACTAAGAAAGAAAACAAAATGGAAGTAAATGACAACAGAGAAAGTGAGAATGCTATGTTATGTTCCACACTTTGTTCCCAGGGTTCTCTCTCTGGGTATACATGGCTCTCTTCTTCACTGTCACAATGGGATATTTAAAAGAGTCCCAGAGACAGGGGGTTCTCTCAGCTGCAGCACTCTTAGCCACAGAGAAGTCTTCAGGCTCCAGAATCCAGAGTCCAGACTCCATCTTTGACCAGCCATGTGGCGGCTCTCCTGCTTCTTATTATTTTATTAGTCCCAAATTATACTTTTCTCTTTCCTTTTCCCCTTTCCCTTCTCCCCAGTATTGTACTTATGAACACTAGCAGTTCTTCCCATTTAGAGGCTCTTCCCTTTTCTTATACCTTTCCCCTACTATTTCTGTTTTCCCTTCTATTTAGCCTACCCCTTCCCCTTTTCCTCTTAACTCTCCCACTTTTCTATAAGATGAGAGAAGTTTCTTGGTGAAACCAAATATGTCTAATATTCTTTCTTTGAGCCAAATTTGATAAGAGTAAGATTCACACAATATTCATCATCTTCCCTTCTTTCCCTCAATTATAATAGGTTTTCTTTGCCTCTTCCTGAGATGTAATTTCCCTCATTTTACCTCTACTTTCCCCCTTTTTTCTGTTACAATCCCCTTTCCACCTCTAGTTTCTTTTTTATATTATAATAATAAAATCAGATTATACATGTACTCTCTATGTAGACCCATAACAGAAATACAGTTCTCAAGAGTTTTGTCCTTTTTACCTTTTTGTGCTTCTTTTGAGTTTTATATTTGGAGGTCAAATTTTTTGTTTAGCTCTGGTCTTTTCATCAAAAATAAATGAAATTCACCAGTTTCATTGAATGTCCATCTTCTTCCCTGAAAGAAAATGCTCATTTTAGTAGGATAATTTATTTTTGGCTGCATTCCAAGTTCCTTTGCCTTTTGGTATATCAGATTACAAGCCTTTCGATCCATTAAAGTGGAAGCTGCTAGGTCCTGATTAATCCTTATTGTAGCTCCTCCATATTTGAATTGTTTCTTTCTGGCTGCTTGTAATATTTTTTCTTTGGTCCAATAGTTCTGAAATTTAGCCACAATACTCCTTGGGGTTTTAATTTGGGGGTTTCTTTCAGGAGATGTTCCGTGAATTCTTTCAGTGGTCATTTTACCTTCTGATTCTATGATATCCAGGCAGTTCTCTTTGATGATTTCCTGAAAAATAGTGTCTAGGCTCTTTTTTTTTCATCATGTATTTCAGGGAGTCCAATAATCCTTAAATTGTCTCTCCTAGAATTATTTTCCAGGTCAGTTGTTTTCCCAATTAGGTATTTTACATTTTTTCTATTTTTTTAAATTGTTTTGGTTTTGCTTGACTGATTCTTGATGTCTCATTGAGTCATTAATTTCCATTTTTCAGTTCTGAATTTTAGTGAATTGTTTCCTTCATTTCCTTTTTTTACTTTTTTGTATTTGTCCAATTGAATTTTTAAATGAGTTGTTTTGTTCTGTAGAATTTTTTTTCATTTCACAAATTCTGTTTTTCTGGGAGTTGTTTTCTTTTTCCATTTTATCAAATCTATCTTTTAATGAGTTATATGCCTTTTTCAAATCTTCTTGCCAAGTTGTCATTTCCTTTACCCATTTTTCTTCTAATTCTCTTTTAAGACCCTTTTAAATTTCTTTTAGAAGAGCCTTGTGTGATGGGGACTAGGTCATATCAGCTTTAATTTTAAATAAGTTTGGTGAATATACTGAAGAACATCTTTGAAGTGAACATTTAAGGCAATGTTTTTCTCTGATGAATCTTTTTTTTAATACTCAACATTCACAATGGAATCTTATGATCTATATATCTTTCAATCAAATGTATAAATGTGATGACTGCGCTAACACCCAGGACACCCCAGAATCAGCCAGAGTCGGGATAAGCAAAAGTCCTTAGTCTTTATTCTTGGTCCTTAGACACAGGATAGAACAGGATGGAAGCAGAATCTCCACGACCGCCTTCTCCCTCGTCTATGGCCAAAGTGTGACTCTGGTTAGTCTTACTCCACCCCCAGTCCCTCCTACACTCCTCTGTATACACCAATCACTGAGCCAGCACAGGACAGTGGGAAGGACCATTGTCCAAGAATATGCCCATAGAGTATTGTCCAATCAGTAGTTAGTCCCAAGTGCTCGGCAGTCCTGACCTCAGTGCATCAACTCAATAGTTTCAGCCCTCTACATATAAAGATAAAAATGTAAATGAAAAATATCTTATAAAAGTTTTCCTATTCCCTATTTATACATTCATCAATAACACCCTTAATATGTATGTAGATTATTTTCATAAATAATGGGTAAGTAGGAAATACAAGTCAGTAGTTATTGATCTTTAACATCTTTTTTTAATAAGTTCTGGGATTTTATCCAAACCACTGGCATAGTTCCATCATTCAAATAACTTATGAATCAATTTCTTAACTCCTCCACAATTGTCATATACATCATGTATATCATCTATCTCCATCATCTATCTTTCTGTACATAGATGTTCAGTGCAGAGGCTTTTCTTACTTTTGTTACTTCAGAATCATTTTTGCTTCTTCTATAAACACATCAGGAATTGTGATGCTAAAGTCCAAATGTGACAGCTCCATAGTTCTTGACAAGGAAAAGAGTTTGTTATTTAAAAAAATCTTTGCATATTTTCCAATCTTTCTTTTATTTATTGTCTCCTTCCTTTTTTGTCCTTAAAGGTCCTCAAGTTACTTTTAAGTACCACATGAATACAGGTTGTATTTTGGCAATATAGATTTTATGTTCTGATATCATAACTATAAATTCCACCTTTCTGTAATTCCATAAAATCTAATAGTAATAAGTATTCCCAATTTTCATTTTGTTTTTATGTCTTGTTCTTATATTCACCATATTATCGTCTTTTGTTTTCTTAACCATTCTGTTCTTTTTTATTTTATTGGAGATTTAATACATTCACATTTATGGTTATAAACATTATGTTTTTATCTATGAAATTCTGTTATATGAATACTTTTTCCTTTTTTTATATTAGTATTTACTTTCTGCAGTTTGTTATGCTTATGCTCATCTAAATGTGCCTTAGAAATCTATTTTGTTCTCCTTTTATAGATCAGGAAACTAAATGTTTTCTATATCATTTTAAATCCATTTCCTGATATTGCCTAGTACTATTTCTGCCAATTTGGATTCCAGTAGCACATTTGGTCAATATACGAAAAGTTCATAATAATCCCTTTATTTGGCCTGAAGCGATCAGAATTAAATACCTTACAGGTTCTTGTGCTCTAAGGAGCACATGAATTTGAATTATTTCTGTTTCAATTTTCATTTGTTCTCAGAAATAACTAACCTTTGACCCAAAGTAATAGTAATAAAGCATTCCCTCTTTAAAATGCATTGCATAATCCTACCCTTCTAATATAAACAGATGTCATTTAAAGAACAATTGCTTCTTTTGAGGTTTATTGACTCTTCCCTTCACATGATAAAATGGTAGTAAACATTAATTAGTTTATTTAGTCATAAATTTCTTAAACTCAGGTAACACCATCACAAGGAAAGAATGCCATTCCATTAAAGGGTAGAGAAAGAAAAGCAAAAGCGTGAAATGTTCAACCAGTTTTATTGGACTTGAGTTGATTCATTATCAAAGAAAATTGTCACTAGATTGCAATTACTTTATGACACCAGTTAATCTTTAGCCAGCAAGATGGATTTATTTGTTTTCTTCTTCTGTCATGACTTTGGGCTTATTTCATTTCCATAGAAATCGGTCCCTTCTTTTATATGTCTGTCTTTGTATTCAACTTCAATAAATTCTCCATTTTTGTAAGTTTGCCATAAGGAACATGCCTCCTGTATTTAACTACCCATGAAAGTCTGAGAAACTAAAAGGAGAGTGACCTCTAATTTTGAGAAGTAGACTGCAATCAATGTGCTGATTATACCTTGAAAAACCACAAAGATTACACAATGTTAGGGAGAGGTCCTTTTAAAAGTGGTAAAATGTCATTGATTTACTGTTGGAATAGCAGACTCTGAGAATCAGGGGTCTGGTAATTTGGTTGTTCTGCTCCATAACCATCATCAAATCAATGTTAAATCTTTCTAACTTTGACTACTATCATTCTTTTGGACTACTGACTGAGTGTATTTATTGATCAGGAATGCCTCATTAATTTGTACCCAGTAATTGAGAATTCATACTGAATGGACCAAAGGAGGTTTGAAGGCACATAGATTTAGCCCCGGAAAGTACCTTAGAGGTCATCCAGAACAATCCTCTAACTCAGAAGAAGCTGGTGAAAGACCCAGCTGGGAAAACTTGCATTCAAGTCTAGCCTCAGCTACCACTAACTGTTGACTCTGGGAAACTCATTTAATCTCTGTCTACCTCAGTTTCCTCATCTATAAAATGGAGATAATAGTAATAGCATCAAATTCCTAAGTTTGTTCTTGAAAGAATAAAATGAGGTTGTTTTTGTAAAGTGCTTTGCAAGCTTAAAGCACAATATAAACTCTAGCTAAAATTATCATCATTTTTATTAATTATGTTACATGAGAGGAAATTAAAACCTAAAGAAATTAAGTGACTTGTCCAAAATAACACAGATAATAAGTGACAGATATGGGATTTGAACCTCACATCCTCTGATTCCAAATCCATTGATCTTTTTACTACTATTGCACTTGTGAAGAAAAAGTTTTACCAACCAGAATAGTATTTTTAAATTTTATATATATGTGTGTGTGTGTATGTGTGTATGTGCATACATATATATGTAAAAAGAGCTTTTTAATCGATTTAGCACTCTATTTGTCCAATTTGTTATCAATATAAAATCACTAACTTCTATGATACATATCACAATTCCTTGATTGAAAAAAAATCACATTTTCTCATTCTCTAAGAAATTTTTCTGCTTTTTAACATATGTCCTCTAATGAGGACAAATTCAGTAATGCCAACATAGCCAATACAAATCCAATCCTTTTATTGGTTGTATATACCCTCAGTAATATCTCTAGTCTTTCTCCCTGCCCAAGGCACAAAGGCAAAGTAGTTATTTTCTGGGTTGATTGAATAAAACTTTTACCTTTTAAAAGTTAAAAGAAAATCAAGTAAATTTGTTCCTCCAGACCTTATTCTGACCAAAATAGAGAAAGGGATTACTGAAAGACAATTGAAGGAAGCTGTAGGGGAAATGATTCCTCTATCTTAGATTTGCAAGGGAGAAAAAGATCAGACATACTATGACATGCACCAGAAATCTAAGACAAACATATTTCAAAGCAATCAATCTAGGACAAAGGTGTAACTCTCAGTAAATAAATTCTGAAAATGTGAAGGAAATTAATTCTGAAAATGAGGAGCTGTCTAAAAAGATCAAAATTTATACATTTTGAGTCTCAATCAATTCTAAGAAGATGAGGCAAAATCTCACCTGTTAGAGCCCAGAGTTCCAAGGCCAAGTCTGTATCCTACTGGAAGAGAAAGATTATCAGATAGCAGACAATGTAGTTTAGAAATGGCCCAAATGCTTATTGCTTGTTGCTCATTTTAAAAAAATTATTTGGTAGAATAAAACATTGCTTTAAGGACTCCCCCTCTGAAACAATGCCTTTCAAAATTATACAAGGTTCCTTGAATCCTGTAACTACAGAAATAACTTTCTTCAATTATATTCTTATCATTAATATTGAACAAAGCACAAAATTAGGAAACATATTCTCATAATTAGTGTGATATTCCAGCTGTATCATTTTTGTTGTGATAATGGAATTAAATTGTGAAATGATAAAGAATCAATTAATTAAAACACATTTATTAGATATACAATATGTTCGAGACAATATGCTAAGCACTAGGAATACAAATATGAAAAGACAGACCAAAACCTTAAGAAACTTACATTCAATTAGGAGTAAACAACACACCAAAAAGACTGTTGACCAGGAAAGGGACTTTATTTAAAGAATCAGGAGAAAATATTCAGGAGCTGGTACCAAGTGAAATTAACGATAGATATATATACACACATACACACAAAGATGTATATATACATTTATATGTATGTCTGCATATGTATATGCCTATACATAAAACTAGATAGATAGATATGAAAAGAAAAGTAAAAGTCAACTCAACTCCAAACAATGTAAAAGCCAATGAAAACCTGAATCAATATATAACAAATTGCCTTCACAACAGATCAATGAAGGCTTACTATGGCAGAATGTTATATACATTATCAGATGTTGTCACTTCATAAATTGTTTTTTTTATTTTTTTTGTCACAAGTGGCAGTTCAATTTGTAGGTGGAAGAAGTGTGTTTTTCAAAATTTCCTTCCATAAATGACTATGATATAAAATATATATATATATATATATATATATGCATAGAACATATTTTTAAATGGTTTTTTGAAAAGGAAAATAAGAAGTCAGCATGGTTTCATCAAAAAAAGCACCTTATACTTACTTACTTTATTTTTTTTTTCAATAAAATTGCTAAATTGGTAGGAATCGGGAATTATAAAGAAAAATGATTTACACATTTTAAAAAAGAAATTGATAGAGTATCTCATGCTTTTTTTTGAGGGGAGGAGCTTACCTCAACAGAGGTAAACTAGATAAATTGGATTTGAAATTCATTGAATGGTCCAACTCAGTCACTTAAGATTTCCAGTGGGGCAACCTAAGGATCTCTGCTTGACCCTGTGCAGTTTAAACTTTTTATCAATGACAGATAAAAGTTTAGGTGGCATGTTTATTAAATATGCAGATAATACAAAGCTAAAAAGGATAAATTATAGTGATCAATTATCACATTATTTTGAAAAAAGACAAAATGATCTTTACAAGTTAAAACAATAGGATAAATATGTTCATACAAAATTTAATGGAGATAAATATAAAGTCTTATACCTGAGATTTCTAAAATCATCTTCAAAAAATACAAAATTGGAGCAATTTTGGTACAATGAAAGCAATATTCTAAATGCTTCTCCCTCATGGCAAATTAAGTTAGCTATTAAAAGAAGTTAAAACATCTCCCACATTTAATTGGCCCAGAAGTCTCAAGTATATACATTATGAAATTTTCCACTAATTTAGATTAGTTTCTTCCAGCTTGCCTGAACTTTTGAGGTCTTATTGAATGAATTAACAAATGATTTTTAATTTTTTAAGTGTTTTGATGTTTTTCAAGGACATGTACCTTAAGTATATTGCAAAAAGAAGAATTAGTTATCTCAAAAATGTTCATATTGTATGACAAATAAGAAAACATTTTTATTGAGTTGCAAGATTGTTTTTAGATTTAAAAGATTACATAATGCTTCCTTCTAGATAATAAGCCTTTTTCTATGATTGAGGATTATGTGAAAGTTCTTTGGAGGAAAAAAACTCAGAAAACTTACACTTAATTAATTATCCTATGCCTCTTCTAATGGCAGTGGTAATGTAGTAGGTAGAGCCCTGGGTTTGGAGTCCAGAAAAGCTAAGTTCAAATTGGTCTTTATTTGTAGACTAACTGTATGATACTGGGCAAGTCATTCAACTTCTGTTTGGTTCAGTTTCCTTAACTGTAAAATGGGGATAACAATAATACCTACATCCCAGAATTGTTGTAGGGATCAAATGAGATAATATTTGTTTAAAAAAAAAAAAAAAACACTTAACCTAGTGCCTGGCACATAATAGGCCCTGTGTAAAAAGCCTTTTCCTTCCTGCCATGCTTTAGTTTGTACCATCTCCCAAAACAGAAGTTGGTGTTTTTAGCTTCTTTACTCCTTTTTCATATACCTATAAAACAATTCACCCACAGACTATGAGTTTGTTAATTGTTATTTCCTAATTCTCCTATATCTCTCCCCAAACTTAACCCACTGTTTTTTTTAGAGGAAAAGATATTCAGTGCCTTAAAATATACATTCTGAAATTAGGTTATTGTACCAGAAGTCAACAGGCTAATGAAAGAGGTGACATATAGGGAGCCTGCACCTTGCTCTGAGACTATGTAACTGCTTCATGATGATAACAGCAAAGAGGACTATTCTTAGACCACAGCAACAAGCTGTTGGGTAGTTCCTGTTGATATATTTCCCATTTAGGATATAACTGTCAAGTAGGGACTCTTCTTTTTCACCCTAGAAATAGCCACATTTAATAATAGGAAAAATGACTGCCACATGTACAATTTATAATTCTTTGTGGAAGGACAAGTAGGTTTCTAACATGTAGAAAAATCTAATCATTTACAGTGGAGAGCCTTTATACCATGTGGTTTTGATTAAAGGTATTATGAAATATGAGCAGCTCACGATTCCTTACTACAGTAGACAATGGTTTTAAGTTTAGACTCCAAGAAGCTCTGAGATCTTTTTTAGTTTTGGGCTATGGCCCTCTTTAATTGCTTCCCCCACACCATTCAGTTTAATAAGTCTTTTCCTTTGTTATGCCCATAAACAAGATTTTCATCTTTTAGGAGAAAACCTACAAGTCCTTCAAGAAACTAGAATGTTCTGATGTAGAGCAGTATATATGAAAGGGAATGGAGGGAGAGGAAACATGCTAGTATATAAGAGCATGGGTAAATTTTATACCTAACTTCACAACATGTCATAAGAGTCCTGAATTGTAAGAGAATTTCTAATTCTCAATTTCAGCTTTTGCTCACTAAAAAATATCATCTCCTCAAAGTAGATTTCCTGTTGCAGCAAAATGGTGGAAATTTATTAAGGATGACATGAAAAGCTTTCTCACTAGTTCGTTACAACTATTAAGCAAGGAAGACTTACAGTGGGATTGGCACATTTTCTCATCTATTTTAATTTTTCTTTCATTTTCTGAGAGTAATTAAGCAGTCAAAATGATTAATACAGTTTCTTAAGTGCCTTCCAGACTTTTTTTTGTTTAACTCTGGATTTTGAATATACTTATTCTTTCTATATTACTGTTTGACAGGGAAGAAGAAAAGTTGAAATAGACAACAAATTCTAAGTCCATAAATTAATAATATTTCTGGTGAGGGATGATCTATGCAAGGAACAGAATTCTATATACAAGAAGGGGGAAGAAAAGGTTTTGTTAGAGATTTTTTTAAGTTCATCAAGTAATAACATTCTGTAAATGGCATTAGGGTTAGAGTCAAAAATAGCACTTCCATAAAACTGTGGTTCTGATACATGCATTTACCATTTTATTTAAATTTGTATTTGTTTGTTTATAGAAATCCCAAAGGTCAAATACCATGTTTTTTTTAATGTTTCTTTAAGATATATTATGCTTTTTAGAACATGATCACTTTTCAGTAATTTCCTACTTGTATACCACAAATATACAAGAATATATGTATATATTTATATGTGCTATGTATATGTGAATAAATGTATATGTGATTTTTAATGCATGTGTGTAAATGTATGAATATATGGGTAAATATATTCCTATATGCATACAGATACCCATATGTATATAGTTAGTACTATATTGTGATGATGTAAATGAAAATAACAGTAAAATAAAATGAAATTCAGACCAAATTCATTAATCAATGTTGATTTCAGATAATTAATGCTGAAACATTTATAGACAAGTGACAAACTACGACTACAGACTGCTTTATGAGTTGTCAAGCATGCTTATTGTATTGGACATTGGATTTTGTTTAATTATTGCATTGTTACAGATATAATATGTGGGTGTACATACATATGAGTATACCTCTATATACATAAGGTATACATATACATATTCAAGTACATAGCCATTGTCCATAGCAATATTCATACTCATTTGTAATTTGGTTCTTGTCTATGAGACTGTTGTTTTTGTTGTTATTGTTGGTCATTTGCTCAGGAAGATGACCATGTCATTAGGGAGGCAATGCCATGAAATCCAAGTAAACTGGATTTGAGGGAGGAAGGGCTCTGCAAGGTCACTGCCTTAACTTTCTCCTCCAGAGCCATCTGAGTCCAATGGCAATATCTACAACTGTAATTTACCTTGAATTCAGTAGAACACTTCGACCTTATTAAGCTAAAGGTTTTAACAGGTCTGTGTTACTGAGACAACTGCCTAAATTTATGCAATTAGGTCAGTACTTATAGTAATTCCATGCTTGTGAAATTGTTCTCTGATGGCTCCCAATTAGAGAGCAGAACTCTTTAACAATAAACTAGGGCTTTAACTTTGACCCTTATTCTTCCACACCTTCATGTCTCAAACAAAGGTTCCCAAGCAACTTAAAGATAAGATTTGTTACATGTGTTAATAAAATTCACATTACAAATCTGACATATTTAGTTTTTAAACAAAATTTTTTATAAACACATAAATTAAATAGAAGATAGAGTTTTTCTCTGCACTCAGTACTAGAATGAGATCCTGACAACTCCCTCAACTACCCTAACTTCTATGCCCATTTCCAAAGAGTCATATACCTCTCAGTTAATTCAATTGGATGTCACCATTCAGGACTCCAGAAAACAAAAATAAGAAATTACAGGTGTTCTGATCACTGACTTTCATGGTTGTGGATATGCCTATCCACACATATTTGTATAGTACAATAATAAAATAATAATGCTTAATATATATCAGGTACTTTGCTAAGCCTTTACAAATATTATCTCATTTGATCCTCTCAACAATCCAAAGAGGTAGATGCTATTATTACTCTCATTTTTCAGATGAGGAAACTGAGGCATATGACTTGCCCAGTGTCACACAGCTAATAAGCATCTGAGGCCAAAATGGAACTCAGGTTTTCCTGACTTCAGACTTGGTGCTTTTTACATTGTGCCACCTGCTTATGTATGTATATACTTACATATAATATATATATATATACGCATATATTTATATATATACACACATATATTTATATATACACATATATTTATATATATATACACACATATACATATATATATACATACATATATATATTTAAGGAAAATTGTCCAGTGGCACTTTTAAGATGGATAGCATATATAATCTTCTGCTTTCAAAGTCTGCCATCACTCTCCAGCACTGAAGGAAATATATTCCAGAATTGCTCATTTGGAACCAGCAGCAGTCACTGAATTTGGTCTGGATTCTATTTTTTTGTAGTGTTACCTTCATTTACATTATTGGAATATGGATCTTTGAGCTCATCAAAGTAAGTTCACCCCTGCTGCAATACTCCCCAACTCTTCCATGCCTATTAAATATGTGTAATTATTATTCATGTCTTCCAATATCTTCCATAAAGGATGAATACAGCATGCCAGATGACTCCTCAAGTTTTCTTGATATCCCAAGAATATCAACAGCATTCATGAGTTGTCAATTAGCTATCACTCACTCTAGTAATAAGGTAGACCCATCTTTGGGAAGCTAATATGTTTCTCTCTTGATATACTTTCTTCTCTTGCATAGTTCCTTACTTGTCATGTTTTGTACCTTGCTCATAGTCAGAATACTATTCTACTTTTTTTCTCAGCCTCATTGATCTTCAACTCAATTCTTTGAAGGAGATAATACTCCAACAACAATGAGAAAATGTTGGTTATAAACTCTTAATTTCAGGAATAATTTGGGGTTATTAAGAGGACTGTATAAATTTCCAAAGGCAATGTAGGTAATACTCCTTTTCATGTCTGCACCTAACTTGCTGTTCATGACATATGTCTACAATGATTATACCACCAAATGAATATCATGGTCTGTATTAGGCATCCTTCAACCACTTAGTTTTACCTAGATAGAAAGAGTTAAGTAATTTAATTCATTGAGATTTTTGTACAATATTCAGTACAGCATCAGATATGAAGAAAAGGGAAAATCTTAAGTACTTCAGGTTAATCCTTTAACAAGTGTATGTCTCCAATATTTTTTGCCTTACTGGGTTTAATAAGAAGTTTGTCACGCAAAATGTTCTGGTTTTGTCTCTTTAGATGATTCTTTTATGATTTTATCTTATTTTATCTCCCTTCTGAGATGAAAAACACCAACCCATATGAGTGGCACTTTTCTGATGTCTCTAGATGAGCAGGAAGGTGCATCAAACCACTTTGTTGGATTAGAGACATTATGATGATTAGAAAAATTCATTTTATGTTTTAAAAAATAAGTGTGATAGAATCTATACCTGTGAAAAAATTTTTTTGGTTCAGTCATTTTTCACTTGTATACAACTCTTCATAACCTTATTTGGGCTTTTTTTTTTTTTGGCAGAGAGACTAAAGTGGTTTGCCATTTCCTTTCCCCAGCTCATTTTACAGCTGAGAAACTGAGGTAAATGGGATTGTCCAGGGTCATACAGCTCGTAAATTTCTGATGACAGATTAGAACTCAGAAAGATGACTCTAACTCCAAACCTGACACTCTATCAACTGTCCACCTAGCTCTGCTTCTGGGTCAATTATTTGACTACAGTATAAACTCTTCAATACTAGAATACAGAGAAAAAGTAATAAGTTTAATACTCAGAGTACATAGCATCAAAATTCACTTCTGTCACTATCTTTGTAGCTTACCTAGTGTTAAGGGAAGGCTACACTATGGGACCCTGTTAATTCAAGTCCAATGTTGTGATTAAATGAGCCACAAAGAGATCATTGAACAATTAATAAAAAGAGAATTAGACCTTGTGTAGCAATGTAAATTAGGATGAATCATGTATTTGTGTATAAGTGCATACATCACATTTATGACCAGCCCCATAACACATAACATGAAAATAGAATTATGTAATTTTTAATATTCAGTTTTTGTCAGGAAAAAATTATGATGACTTACATTGCTTTCTTCCATCCAAGTTAAAGAGCACCAACCAATATGAGTGGGACTTTTCTGTTGTCTCTAGTTGAACTGGAAGCCACATCAACCCAGTCAGAGGCCATCAGAAAGAACCCAGCTCTGAGCCAATCATATCCTAGTTAGGACACTTAACCCATGATTGTGAGAGTGGGTATGTATGTATTGAGAATGGCAGGGGGAGGGTCCCAGTACAACTAGATTATATTTTCACTAACTGTAAATCCAGGGAATTGATGACCTCTAAGAGCTCTACTAGACCTAAATCTATCACCCTAAGAATATCACTTTTTTGAAAACTAGTTTCTTTCTCATGCCTTTATCAATAATATCTTCAATGCCTATTTTGAATTTTTTAAATAAAAGATTTGGATAGATGGGAAAGTAACATGTGAGTTAATAGTTACTAATTATCTCTGGGTTTTTTGGCAATTAAAATGACCAAAATTTCATCTATACTTTCAGTATCTTCAATATTATATCAATGCCACAGCCTCATGTAAAGTCAAACATTTTTAATATGCTGCTCATTTTTACCAAGAGAAGAGGCATCTCTGAAAACGGATAGGAAGAAATATTAAATAATAACTGTATGTTATATAAAAGAGAAGATATTAATTAAAATTATTTTTAAATGTGTTCTTGAAATTGAATCATCTCCAAGAGGAATTTCTTTGTGTCTACTTAGTAAATTTTAGCACTTTTTTTCTAGCTTTAAAATTTCTTCGGTGTCATTTATGTTTCATCCGGTATATTTAGGACTATGACATAAGTTTTCAAGTGTTTCATCTCAAAGGCCTCATTTCCAAAATATATAGAGAATGAACTCTAATTTATAAGAAATCAAGCCATTCTCTGATTGATAAATGGTCAAAGGATATAAACAGACAATTTTCAGATGATGAAATTGAAACTATTTCCACTCATATGAAAGTGTTCCAAATTACTATTGATTAAAGAAATGCAATTTAAGACAACTCTGAGATATCACTACATACCTGTCAGATTGGCTAAGATGACAGGAAAAAGTGATGAATGTTGGAGGGGATGTGGGAAAACTGGGATACTGATGCATTGCTGGTGGAGTTGTGAACAAATCCAACCATTCTGGAGAGCAATCTGGAATTATGCCCAAAAAGTTATCAAACTGTGCATATCCTTTGAACTAGCAGTGCTACTACTGGGCTTATATCCCACAGAAATACTAAAGAAAGGAAAGGGACCTGTATGTGCCAAAATGTTTGTGGCAGCCCTTTTTGTAGTGGCTAAAAACTGGAAAATGAATGGATACCCATCAATTGGAGAATGGTTGGGTAAATTGTGGTATATGAATGTTATGGAATATTATTGTTCTGTAAGAAATGGCCAGCAGGATGAATACAGAGAGGCTTGGAGAGACTTACATGAACTGATGCTAAGTGAAAAGAGCAGGAAATCATCATATACTTCAACAACAATACTGTATGAGGATGTATTCTGATGGAAGTGGATATCGTCAACAAAGAGAAGATCTAACTCAGTTCCAATTGATCGATGATGGACAGAAGCAGCTATACCCAAAGAAGGAACACTGGGGAATGAGTGTAAACTGTTTGCATTTTTGTTTTTCTTCCCAGGTTATTTTTTCCTTCTGATTCTTCCTGTGCAACAAGAAAACTGTTCGGTTCTGCACACATATATTGTATCTAGGATATACTATAACATATTTAACATGTATAAGACTGCTTGCCATCTAGGGGAGGGGGTAGAGGGAGGGAAGGGAAAAGTCAGAACAGAAGTGAGTGCAAGGGATAATGTTGTAAAAAATTACCTAGGCATATGTTCTGTCAATAAAAAGTTATAATAATAAAAAAAAGAAAAAAAAGTTGCATCTCCACTGTCCCTGATAGTGAATTGAATTTGTTGTGAAAATCTCTTTTTTTCATTTTTTTCACCTATTTTTGTAATTCTTCCAATTCTATTCTTAAATGCATAGGATTACTTTATTTACTTGTATGTTTCACTAAATTTTTAAAAAGTTATTTCTCCCTCTAATTTGCCTTATTCTATCTTTCTCTTTCTCCTTTTCCCCATACATTCCTGTTTCTCATGCCTTTATTTTTGGGGAGGGAGAGAGACCCAAAGCCTCTGTCAATGTAAACACCTTTCAACTGCCCTAAGAAATGATAAAGGTCATAGAATTTCCATGTATCATCTTCTCATATTGGAATGTAAAGGGTTCAACTTCATTCAGTCTCTAATGGTTGCCTTTCATGTTTACTTTTTTTAAGCTTCTCTTGAATCTTATATTTAAATGTCAGATTTTCTAATCTGCTCTGATCTTTTTATGAGAAATGCTTGAAAGTCTTCTATTTCATTAAATATCAGTTTTTTGCCCTGAGGGATTATACTCAGCTTTGCTAGATCAGTTATTATTGATTGTAATTCTAACTCCTTTGTTTTTTAGAATATCATGACCCAAGCCCTCTATTTCTTTAACACAGAAGCTGCTAAATTTTGTGTGATCCTCACTGTGTCTCTATAATATTTGATTTTTTTTCTTTTTAACTGCTTGCAATATTTTCTTGTTAACCTCAGAACTCTGAGATTTGGCTATGATATTCCTTGAATTTTCATTTTGGGATTCCTTTCAGAAGGTTATTGATAAATTCTTTCAATTTCTGTTTTATCCTTTAGATCTAAGACACCAATGCAATTTTCCTTGATAATTTCTTGAAATATGGTAGCTACCCTCTTTTTTTGATCATGATCTTCAGATAACCCAACAATTTTAAATAATCTTTTCTCAATCTATTTTCTAGGTCAGTTGTTTTTCCAACAAGAGATTTTACATTTTCTTCTATTTTTCTCTTCATTCTTTTGACTTTGTTTTATTGTTGTGTGTTTATTATATGTGTCATCATGGTTAATGCTTGATGATGTCATTACCTTCCACTTTCCCAATTCTGATTTTTAGGAAACTACTGTCTTTATTGAGAGTTTGTGCCTCTTTTACCATGTTGTTAATTCTTTTTTCCATAATTTTCTTGTAATATTTTTATTTCTTTTCCCAATTTTTCCTCTACCACTCACCTTTTTCTTTAAACCTTTTAAGAATTTTTGATGGGGTTGGATTCAATTAGCATTTTTTACTTTGTTTGTAGCTCTTTTCACATGATGGTTTTCTTCTAAGACTATGTCATGGTCTTCCCTGCTTTCATAATAGCTTTTTTGACTTAATCTTTTTTTTTAATCATTGTTTGTTACTAGCATATTTTATGTTAAAGTTGAGCTCTGTTTTTTTTAGAGGTAGAAAGGTACTGTCCCAAATTTTAGGCTTTTTTGCATTGCTATTTTCAGAGCTAGTTCTGGGTGTTTGCAAGTTTTTGGTGCTTTCAAGATGCCATGATCCTGGAAGAAGTGTGATTATTATTCTCTTGCTCTTTGCTCTGATCTCTACCCAGGAAAAGCTATTAGTGCAATAACCAACCGTGATTCCTATAGAATATATGCTATCCATCTCTTGGTAGAGAAACAGTAAACTCAGAGTACAGAATGAGACATATAATGGGCAATACAATGATTATTTTTGCTTGACTATGCATGTTTATAACAGAGGTTTTGCTTTTTATTCTTTGCTAGTATCTAGGAGGAAGTGAGAAACAGAAAGTAGATTTTCATTAACTGAAAACATAAAATTTCACTTAAAAAGAAATCAAAAACAACTTTGGAGAGTGTTTTTAAAACCACATTATAAAGGGCTTGGGAGTGATTAAGAAGGAAAAAAAAGTAAGATATGTAGACAGGTTTTTTTTCTAGGAGTTTTAAGCTTTCTTAATTTTTTGCTTCTTTCTCCACTTATTAGGTATGCAACATTTTATAGGTAATTATTTTCTTTAAATTCTCAGTTTTAATGGCAGATAATTATGTTTAGATGTTACTGTTTGAAATTTTGAAAATTTTATTGTAAATGAACCTCATTTATGTTTTATTTTCTTACCTTTATCTTTTTCTTTTTTCTTTCCTTCTTTTTTCCTTCCTTTTACATTTTCTTATTTCAAAAACTTTATTATTTTTGTTTTTAAATGACAAATTTTACAAATTAACCTCATTCAAGGATATACTAAAGTCAACTTAAACTGGTCATGAGTCAATTGATTTTATAAAAAGTTTATTCCTTCCTTCCTTCCTTCCTTTTTTTTAAGACTGAGTCTCCTCCGACTGTTAAATGTGATAGCCACTTATGGCCCATTCCCACCATTGCTTTTGACATAAAAAGTCACGCTTCATTTAAGAAGACTCGTTCAATATTAATATGGCTGACATATAATATAGATTTTTCTCTTGATTGAATTTTTTAAGTTTGACTTTGTCTAAGTTCAATGACTGCAATACTTTTTTTCTAATAAATTCTACTTCTGATTCTTATTGTAGTATTTATGTATATCTCATTTCCTATCCCTGCCAACTCTTCTATTTTAATTCTGCTCCTTAACACGCCTTGTTATTACTTAACTTCCCCCCACCCCTGGAGCCCTTTCTTATCTTCTCTCCCCACTTTTTCCTTTTCTTTTCATCCCATTCCCATTCACTTGCACACTTTATCCCACTCTTATACATCTAAACACCCTTCTGTATCCTACCTTATTTTATGTAAACTTTTTCCTGCTTCTTTAATCCTCTCTCATAAATCTGCACACTTTATCCCACTACCATAACTCTATATATCCTTCTATACCCCACCTCATCCTTTATCCCTTGTCCATTAATCCATGGACCTTGTCTCGGTGCCATAAATCTACACATGCTTCTATACCCCATCTTATCCTATTCCCTCCCTATTTATTTCTTTATAGATTTTGGAGGGTGTTATAGCCTTCATATTATATAGGTGAAGTATTTCCTATTTAACCCGTTTCTGATGTAAGTAGGTTTTCAGAACTACAAGCCCTCTTTCCCCCTCTACTATACCTCTGTGTCAGTTCTTTTTCTGTACCTCATTTGTATAACATAATTAATATTTTTACCTTTTCCTTAATTTTTCTTTTGAACTAATTATTGCTGTCATTCTTAAATATATGCTATACATTTTCATGTATAATACATAAATGATTTGTCCATGTTGAATCCCTTGAAATTTAACTTTTATATTGGCTCTTATATGTTAAATTTTCTATTAAGTTCAGGTCTGGTTTAAACAAAGTCCTGAAAATCTGGAAGTTCACTGAATGTCCATGGATAATGCTGGATCTGATTTTTTTTTTGCTGGATTTGATATTTTGGGCCAAAGATCTGGTTCTTTTGATTGCCAGGACCAATAGTTTTTCATTGTGACTTTCTAGCTTATAAATTATGTACAATTTAATTGTAGCTTCAGACTATTTGAGTGTTCTGTTTTGTCTTGTTTGTTTCTTGCAAAATTTTCTCTTTGATTTAGGGATTTTGAAATTTGGCAAAAATGTTCCTATGTGTTATCTACAAAGGATCTCTTTGAGATGGTAATTTGTGGATTTTTTTGTATTTCTACTTTCTTCTCCTGTTCTATTTCTCCAGGACAATTTTTATTGATTATTTCTTACATTATTGTGTCAAGGTTCTTTTTTTGATCACAGCTTTCAATGATTCTTATATTTTCTCTCTTGGATCTGTTCTCCAGATCAGTTGGGGGTTTTTTATAAGATATATTGTTGGAAAACACAGGAGCTGTTGTAATACACAGGAACCACCCAACAGTGGCTGCTGAAGATCCAACCCAGAATTGATCTCCTCTTGTGAGAGGATGATACAAGGAGACTGAGAAGCAGTTGCTGTTCTCTGACCTCCCTACTGAGAGGCCATTGTGTAATGGATCTCTCTCCTCTTTCCTCTGCCTCATTTTCAGTCCACAACACCGATGTCAGCAAAGACTGTCTTGCACCTCCTACAGATGTTATGATCCACAGCTGTGAAGGCTTTCAGAGAATTGATCTGTCCCCTAACAATATGTCATATTGTATTCTATTTTTCATTTTTTATATTTTGTTTTATTATTTCTTGATCTCGTCTAGCTTTACTGACTTCCCCTTGTTTAAGTGTAATTGTCAAAGAATTATTTTCTTCTTTAAGACTCTATCTCCTTTCCTAGTGAGTTAACTTTTTTCATCATCTTCTTGGTTTTTCTTGGATGGTTCTTTTTTCCCCCCTCAATCTCTCTAACTTGATTTTTAGAGTCTTTTCTGAGTTCTTCTATAATTTTTTGGGGGGTAGGTAGCCATTTAACATTATTCTTTGGTATAGAAGAGGCTTTTTTTTTTTTACTTCTTCATCCTCCTCTGAAAATGAACTCTGGTCTTCCATATTCCCAAAGTAAGTTTCTATGATTTTTGTTTGTTTGTTTGTTTGTTTTGCCAGTTCTTTAATAAGAACTTAATTAGTGTAAGCACTTCTAATCATGGGGTGGGGGGATAGTGCTTCTAACTTCACTTCAGCTCTCTAACCAGGAATCCCAAATCAAGAGCGCTCTCCTCCTGCAAGTGCACACAGCCAATAGCGTCCCTGCCTTACTTCCTCTGCACTCACAGGGTGTGCTGGTTGCTTCTTATCTAGGGCTTTTCACCAGCATATGCTCACCCTGAGGTGCAAATTTGTTCTGTTTGAAGGGGAAATCTGGAGAGCTTGAGATTTTCTGACTTATTCCACTATCTTTCCAAAATCCTCTCTCCACCTGCTCCATTTCTCACCTATGCAGGTTCATTCCACCTAAGGTACCTTGATGCTCTGAGTTCCACAAACTCAGATTGGTGCAGGACTTAATGTGAATGCCAGATAAGCCCAATGTATTGCAGCTCAGAATTGACCATGACCCTTGTCCAAATTAAAATCAGAGATTCTCAAGGTAAAAAGCAAAAAGGATTTATTATGATCTCACGAGAAAGGGCAAAGCATAAACTGCAAAACACCGGTTTATATAGACCCTAATGTGGAAGCTCCCACCCTGTTTCTGACTGAAATTTTTCTCCCATTGGCTGGGGATTCCAGGTTTACACTGTAATATACTCAGAGACTAACTAAAAATCTATCCAGAGACAATGAATACTAACCAATGGCAAACTCTTTCCCATATTAGGAACTTAATGCTAATTGTGGCAAAAAGGGCAGGGGGAATAGGAGAGAAATGTATGTTTATCTAAGATAAGCAAATACCTGCAGCTTTTAGCTATAAGACAACTTGGCATTGCATATTTTTGAGAGGTCTTCACTCAGTTTATCCCATTCAGAACTCTCAATCTCAACCAATCCTTGAGCCTCAATCTCACCTATAGCAAGGATTCAGATGTGTAACATGAAGCAGGGATTCTTTTCATTTTCTTAAAAACATTCAAAATTAGTGAATTTAAGCAAGAAGGAAAATAAATGAGTTCATTGGCACTTCACAAACTCTGACAATGTCTTTGGGTACCACTATAGGGTAAGACAGTCTTACAATCAAATCATAAATGCTCTTGAATGAGGTTTTAAAGCAGACTATGTTATATCAACGTCGTCTCTGAAGTAAATGCACATGAGAGGTAGTGTAATATAGTGGAAATGACACTAGATTGACTGAGTTCAAATTCTTTCTCTGAAAAATGTAGTTGTGGTTATAAGCAAACCACTTAATATGTCTGATCTTTGGTTTCTTTTTATGTAAAGATGAGTTTAACATAATATTTGTTATTAATACCATGAGATTGTTCTCAGGAAAGTTCATTGTCAACCTTAAAGCATTATATAAATATGGCCTATTATTATTTGATATTATAATGGAATTCCTGTGGCAAACTATATGCTTATATGTATGTAAAATGCATTACAAGTCTTACTGTACTGTGTAAAGGTCAAATGCTATTATTATTATTATTATTTATACTAGTCCCATGGTTTCATTGATTCAGGAAATTCCAAATGAGATAAATTCCTTGAACAAAACTCTTATTGTTGGCCAAATAGGGTTAAAGTGTCTTTGAGAAAGAGAGAAGAGGAATGACCACAGTTTGCTCATTAGTATTATCAACACCTTCCTTGGTGCTGAATTCAAGCCAAATGAGGTCAATAATTATTTATTAAGTGCCTACTATGTATCAAACACTGTGCTAAGCACTGGAGATAGAAAGACCACCCAAAAAATACTATCCCTATTTTGAGCATTTTGAATTCTATTAGACTATGAGATTTCCCACTTTCTTCAAGTTTTTCCAACTGATCCCAATGTTGAGCAAGCCAACCATCTTTCATTGTATATCTTGAGACTTAACAAAGCAGCAAAGGAGAGCAGAAATTTTCACCATTCCATGGGACTTGGTTGGAAATTTAATTAATTTCTGATTTGAAAAACTTGCATTATATAAATTAATAGATCTTTTGCTGAGCCTATCAAATAACTTCCAATTCCTTCTAAACTTCCATCTGATAGTTTATCTATTAGCTGTGTGATTGATATTAAATTATACTGAATTGAATAGAATTTATCCAGCTATGTGAAGAATAAAGAACAATAATACTTAAAAAAATAACTGCATAATCTTCTCTAGAAGCAGCTACAGACAGTTCTCCAAGTGACCCCACCCCCTCTGTGACTCTGCCCAACAATCCAAGTGCCTGTCCCTTTCCTTCCCCCAATGCTAAGGCCTGGAGCAAAGGATCCTTGGGGGGGCAGGGGAGGAGGAGCTGAACCACTACCTCCACAGCTGCCCTGCACACCACCCAGAGCTGAAGTCAGAGACCAGCTGGCAGGAGTCCTACTGCAAGCCTTCGGGGGAGTCAAATCTGAGTAATGCAAGTTTGTGGAAAGCAAGAACTATCTATAAGAGATAAACAATGAGATGGAGACTCGAATTATTAAAATCTAACTTCAAGACAAATAGTAACTCCCTCTTCCACTCCCTTATCCTTCACCCCCAAGATGGGGGAGTTTTCCAGTTGCAACAACTAAGTAGATTTAGAGGCAATTGGATGTTATTTGACAGGCTCAGCAAAAGATATGTGAATTTGCATTGAAAAGCTAAATCATTAAGGAAACAAAAATAGTTGTGCAATCCTAGAATAAATCTTATTGTTGGCTGATAGGAGTTAAAGTGGTCCAGAAATAAAGGGAGAAGACAACAGTGTGTTCATTAATATTGTCAACACCTTCCTTGGTGCTGAATTCAAGTCAACAAGCATTTATTAAATGCCTATGATGTACCAAGCATTGTGCTAGATAGAGAGAAAAAGAAAAAAAAAAAAAACAAAATTATCCCTGCTTTCAAGGAATTTGAATTCTATTAGATAATCAAACCTCCCACATTTTTCAAGTTCTTACAACTGATCCTGCTATTAAGCCAACCGTCTTTCACTGAACATCTTGAGGATCAACATAAACACAAGGGAAAGAAAATTCCTTCACCATCCCAAGAGACTTGGTTAGAACATTTATTAATCTCTTATTTGAAAAACTTCCACTATTCAAAATTATTCTTAGGAATATAAGATTCCCTATAAAATAAGGAATGCTGAGCTATAAGATATCATGGAGTAAAAATTGTTTCCATATCTGAAACACTTTTGAGTTTTACAAACCCCTTTCTAAAAATTTAAATCAGGTAGTATCTTATTATCCTCATTTTACTAAGGAAGAAATTAAAAGAGATTAAATGATTTAACATTGTCCTTCTATCCCACTTCCCCCTCAGAAGTCTAACTTGACCTCTACAGAAGTAAAATATGATGCTCTGGAAGTCAACTAATCTAAGAGAGAGTCCCAAAGAGTCCCAAAGACATTAAATAACTCATTGATTTTAAGAACCAAGCTTCTACCCCATATCCTTTCTTTCCAAATCCATAACATTTTCACTCCATCATATTTACATTACCAACCCATCAGTAATGAAAGGAGAAACTTCTCAAAATAGGATTTCAAGCTGGAAAGAACTTTAAATAACATCTTATCCAACTAATATTCTCACTGAAAAACAAGGAAGCTATAGAAATTTAATGATTTGACCAAAGTCAACAGTTGTAAGTGGCATATCTAAAATCAAATCTTCTGATAATAAATTCTGAAATTAAATACTCTTTCCACTACACCACACTGCCTTTCCTATTGTGCTGACCTAGTTCAGCTCTTGAAATGCATAACACAGATGCTATGTAGTCAAATCTCAATTGTCAGTTGTAATCAGAGCCAGGAAAATCATGCATAAATGAAACCCATATGTCATCCCCCAGTTTTATTTCAGCCCCTACTGTCTCTGCTGATGAGACTACTCAGATAGATATGATTTCAGTCTACCTTACTAGTCTCCTTTTCACCTTCTCACAAAGATATTAATAACTAGGGAAAGAAACAAAAGGTAAGGATTGGGAGAAAGAAAGAAGAGAGTCCCCAAAGAATTACATATTGGCTATGCTTGAAAGAATATCACTGGATTGGGTCAGTTATGTAACTGCCCTTGCTTCATGAAAATCTCTGGAGACAGAGGAAAGAGGCCTTTTGACAATTTTAAAAAAATTTAAAGCTCAGTTCATGATGTCACTTGGCATGGATCAAAATTCTTAAGAAGCAACAGCTCTCTTAGGGTCATTTGACTTTGGCAAACTGTGGAGCCTTCTCTGAAAGTTATCCCTGACAAAATTACATTATAATGTCACCAGAGCAAGAGCTAAAAACATCTATAATTACAAAACTCATTTGAGATGTCATGAAGTTAATTTGTCCACATGGCTATTTTATTTAAGGATTGTTCTTGCCAATAACAATAAGATGGTTGTCAATAGTCCTAACACATGTATGCATCCTGACTGACACACAATAGTTTATTGAATTGAATTATAACTAATAGCACAAACTATTGATTATATTTCCAGTATTTGCCACAGTTCTGTTTTCCAAAGCCATTTCTCTTCTGTCTAATTTAGGAAAGCCTAAGTCCAAATACAATATGATATATTTGAAAGCATAAATTAAAAGAACAGGGCTCAACTTTCAGCTCTGACACCTATGCATGACCTTTAGCAAATTAATTGAATTTTCTGATTCTCAAATTTGTCATCTTTAAAATCAGAAGAGTAACACTTGTACTTCCTTTTCAATGAGGTCCTTGTGAGTAATATTTACTGGCTTTGTGACCCTCAGCAAGTCACACAATTTTTGTCTCAGCTCCTCATTTGTAAAAATGGGGATAATAACCTCTGAGGGTTCATGTGAGAATCAAATGGTCCTCAAATATATGTAAAGTACTTTGCAAATCTTAAAATGCTATAAATGCTAGCTTTATCATTATTTTAAAAAATCTTCAGGGTGATATAAATGTGGTCTATTATTATAACTGGCTCCTTAATGGATATTTGCCATGTTTCTTGAAATTAATATGGGGAAATATTATTAACAACTCAAAATTAACCATGTTTTAGAGACTAATCAGAACATGAAGGAATTTCTATAATACTGTAAGTTTTACAAAGTCCTTTTTCCCCATTTACAATAGGAAGCACACACATACACACACACATACATATATTTTAAGTATGTTATATATAAAGAGGAAGAACTTAAAAGAGGTTAAGTGAATTAACACCCTTCATTAAATATTAAAAATGTTTGTTTCCATGGGCAATGAAGAATTATATACTTCTCTATATATATAATATTAAAGGATCGTGGATGATTAGAGATTTAGAGCTAAAGGGGATTTTAGAGGTAATATAGTACAAGGTTTCTATAGTTTTTATTTTCAGTATCTTTTTACTATTAATAATTATTAGGATCTGTCCAAAGAGTTTTTATTTATGTGGACTATATTTATGTTTTTTTACCACATTAGAAATAAAAACTAATTTTGAATTTGTAGACCCCCCCTAAAAGGATTTCAGAGACCCACAGTATTCTCTGGGCCACACTTTGAGAACCTTCCTCAATCCTTCATCTTAATGATAAAGAAACCAAGGCATGTAATGAACAACTTTCTAGAGGAAAAAAAAATCAGTCTATACTCATTGTCTCTGCTTCTTCACTATCCACTTATTTCCCAATCAGTAAAGTCACAAATTTTGAGTTGGAAGGGACTTCAGGTTCATTTAGATCAAACCTCTCATTTTATTGAACTTAAACTACTTTGGAACTGGCCTGATTAAGGACTACTCCAGAGCAGAAGTAATGCCAAACATCTAGTCACTCCTGCTGTAACAAGGCCACAGAGAACAGGAGCAGTGCTAGGAACATCAAAGCTACAGTAAAGATGATATGTCCTACAGAGGCCAAAAAGCACATCTGACTATGCTACCCTTCTACTCAATAAACTTCAATAGCTCCCTATTACTTTCAGGATCAAATATAAAACCTTTTTTGGCAATTAAAGCCTTTCAAAACCTGACCCCTGACTACGTTTCCAGAATATGCTTCATTCTCCTCCACCTATTCAGCTACCTAGTCCTTTCATTTATATCCTCCACAGTATACTTCTGATTTCATCCTTCCAATGAAATTGTCTCCAAAGTTATCAATTATCTCTTAATTACCAAATCTGCTGGTCTTTGCTCAGTACTCATCCTTAGTGATTCTCTGCAATCTTTGACAATATTGAGCACTTTCTTCTTCTTTGATATCCTCTTCTATCTAGTTTTATGACACTCTTCTCTCATGGTTTTTCCCCTTCTTGTCTCATTGTTCCTTCTCAGTGTCCTTTGCTGGATCTTTTTCCAGTTTGTGATCAATAACAATGAGTATCCCTCAAAGCTTTGCCCTAGGGTCTTTAGAAGGGTTTTTAACCTGAGAAGTAGAAATTTGATTATACATATTATATATATATATATGTGTGTGTGTGTGTGTGTGTGTGTGTGTGTGTGTGTGTGTATTATGTGTGTATAGACATTTCAACATATTTGGCTTCTTTTGTAGCTTTCTGTGTTTTATTTTGTGTGGGCTTTTTTTTTCCATTGAAAAAAAAACAAACATTATTCTGAGAAAAGGATTCCTTAGTTTCATCAAAGAGGAGTTTATAACTCACAAAAAGATTAAGAATAGGAATACACCCAACATGTACTGCCTCTCTTGGAACTCCAGCTTCCATGGGTTCAATTATTATCTCTATGAAGTTAATTCTCAGGTCTACTTATCCAAGCCTTATTTCTCTCAAGAACTCCATTCTTACATAATTAGCAGAGATCTCAAACTCAAAATGTCCAACACATAACTCATTATCTTCCTCTTCAAGCCCTCCCCTCTTTAAAATTTCTTTATTACTGTCAGTACTATCATCACCATTCTCACAGTTACCCAGGGTCATAACCTCAGTGAAATCCTCCATAACCAATTTGTTGTCAATCTGTTATTGTTTCTATCTTCACAATATCTGTCACATACATTCCCTGACACAGAATTTTATTAGCTCACATTTTGCCTACTCTACTAGGCTTCTGATTCATCTCTCTGCCTCGTCTCTTCCCACTCCAATTCATCTTCTACTCAACTAGCAAAATCATTTCTTCTAAAATGTAAGTCTTACCTCATTATCTCCCTTACTCAATAAACTTCAGTGCCCCCCTATTACCTCTATGACCAAATTTTTTTAAATCTCATTTGTTTTTAAAGCCCTTCACAATCACACCACTTCCTACCTTTCCAGTCTTCTTATATTTTATTTTGCCCTTGTACTATGTAACTCAGTAACACTAGTCCTCTTGCTTTTCTTCAAACCCAAATATTCTCCCTCCTCCCCTTCACCTTCTTACCCAAAGACATTACATTGTATATATCTTACAGATAGTTGTCTATTATCTAACTTTTTAGAAAATGGGTTTCTTAATGTCATGGATCATAATGTTATATATGTATATACTGTATCACTTTGCACAGTGCTTAATAAATGCTTGTTAATTTCTTCTATGTTATGACTCATTTCCTTGTATTAAATTGTAACAGTACTTCATAAAATAAAGACATTTTTACTAAGATCAAAAATAAATCAACTCATCAAGGATCAGGATCATTGATACTAACGTAGTTTTGCCCACTATGCTGGGGCCTGTACTTCTGGATATTCACATTGCCACTGAGGTCCATTGCTTGCTCTATGGGAATTTTGAGTCTACTTCTCCACTGCTTACTGCCAGGAGGTCAAGCTTCCCCCTTTCCTAAGGGCTGAACTTTGTCACAAATGTTGTCACTGCCTCTCCTATGTCAGAGCATGAAAGCAGCTGCTGTTGTGACACTTGTGCTGCTGAGATCTAAGTTTTATTCCCCAATGTTGAACCAGATGCTACCCCCCTGCTCAGGAACTGTGTCACCTATGGCTGGTGTTATAGATCAGGATATTACTGGCTGCAACTCTAGTTGTGCTCATTATGCTCAGTGTGAAAAGTGATTTGGGGGGCGGGGATATCCAGTAGAATCTCTCACTACTAAAGTTCCCCAATGAGACTTTTACATTATGGGGAGTTTGGGGGGTTTTTTGTTTGGCTGATTAGTCAGTTGGTTTTGTTATTACTTGGCATTTCATATAATTCCCTTCAATTACATTTTGAGTTTTATTATTTCCTGACCGTTTTCTTTAATTTTACTATCTATTGACTTTTGATTCACATCATTTATTTTATATTCACACTTCCTATTCTTGTACATTAATTCATAATTTCCCTAAATTAACCTTTATCTGTCATTGCATTTTAGTGTATATGATCATTTTTTAACTAACTAGAATATCTCTTAATATATGCTTTATGCACTTAACTTTGGATATTTCTTTCATCATTTCCTTCACTAATTCAACTTGTGCTCCTGTGGATGATTTGTGTTTTAGAATTTCTTTTTAATGTCAACATATCTATTACTCATCTTTTCTTTTGAGATGTGTTAATAGCAGAGTAGCCAAGCTGACTTCTTGGGACCTTAGCTTGAGTTGAATTTATTGTTGCTGAAGGACAGGATGCTGAAAAATACTAGTGTTTCCAGAGGCTTTAGTTTAGAGTGTGTGGATGAGGAAATCCCCTCTTTTTTCCCCTTGGCTTACTGGGGTGTGGAATCCCTAAGGCTTTAGGAGTGATAAGAGGAAATCCCCTCTGTTCCCTGTAGAAGCCTGATGTCTCCCACACATGTTTTAGGGGAGGTAGGAGTAGGGAAATTTCATCTGTTTTGTAGAGAGTAGGTAACCTCAGAGTTTTGGAGAGCAGAGGAAATCCCCTCTTCCTGGCAGCAGCAAACATTAGGGAATCTTGGTAACTAAGGCTTAGAGGATATATCCCATCCATTCTTTTAGGGGACACCCTGAACTTTTCTCAGATAATTGGAGAAGTTGGTTTTCCTTCCATAGGATAAGGACATAAAGAATTCTGATTTTTTTCCCTCAGAGGCTGATCAGAGGGATATTTCAAACTTAATCTGTCTGTGAACCCTATCATTTCCCAAAACCAAGAGTAGAAAGGGAGATCCAGTGGGACTTCCCCTCTACCAGTAAAGCTTCAATAAAAACAGTAGAACACTGGCCATGATCCATTATGAAGCAGAAATGGAGCCAAGGACTCACCAGAGCTCCCAAAGGGCTTATGTGAACCTGTATGGAGAGAAACAGTGGGAGACTGGAAAAACATATAGTCCTCACCATTGCTACAGACAATATTCCCTAGAAAAATGGCCTCAGTAACATACTATTATTCCTTAGCCCACCCAGGTAATAAGATGGGGTATAGCCTCAGTTGGGTTGTAAAAAGCAAGTAGTGAACTAGAAGAAGAATTCTAGGGTTATAAAACATTGCAAATGCAATAGTAATTGCAATACTTTTTTTCTTCTCCATATAATTTTTTTTTCTTTTCTCCAAGGAAATTAAGGCAGAGTTGGCTCCTCTGGCTTCTTTCAATTCCAGTATCGTCCCAGAAGCTTGTTTCAGTTTTTAGAACTAATAATAACTCCTCCTGCTGAAAAATCGTGAAGAACTTTTACAGGTCTCACTAGGCAGCAATATTAGGAAGCTATCAGTAAATAAAAGAAATAAGAAAAAGGAGAACAGAAATACAGAAGGGAGATTATCTTAAATGTAAATAGGGAAATCTTGAGGCAATTTTGAACTCACAAAAAGAAATTGAGTCAAACTACTAAAACTTTGTCAATGATTCCCTTATAGTGGGACAATCAATGCATCAAGGGGACATGAATAGAATCAGCAATATTATCTCTTTCGATTATTTTATTTTTTACTTATGTTAAGTGTTATTGTTAATATTTTGTCAGAAATTGATTTTCCTTTAACATTGTGAGCCTGCATTTATACTTAATCTCTCAAGGTCCAAGTTTATTGCATTTGTAAAATACATATTTGAAACAAGGCTCTCTCTCCCATCTTAAGACTTCTGATTTCATGAAATGTCTATTTGATTATATTATATAAATATGTATGAATGCATACATTCATATATGTATGTAGACACACACATATACTCATAAACATGCTTGCGGGATGACAGGGAAGCAGTAGAGGTTGCATTGAACCTGTTTGAAAGATACAGCCCTTTGAGTAACAAGCATGTATAAAATCTTTGTGTTTCAAAAAATTCATATAGCATAGTGCAGTGAAAAAATGCTGGACATTCTTTAGACAGAAGAGGAGTAACCTCCCTGTGACAGCAGGCCTTCCATCTTCCTCTCAGAGAAAGTGGCAAGGGGCCCAAACAACTTCCATCTGTACCAAACTAACTTTTCCAGTGCAGGAGACTTCTGTCTCCTGCTGAGTCTGTCTAATCTCCAAACTCAGACTGCTAGGGGTCAGTTGAGGAGATTTCCATCTGCAACAACAAGGCATCTTCAACCATCTGTTGCATAAACTAGCTTGATCTCCTTCTTCCTGATCCTGAAAGTCTCCAGGACAAAGAAAAGCAACCTGGTAAGAAATGAGTCTTGCATCTCTTGATGAACTGTTTCCTGTCTAACCTCCAAACTTTAGAAAAAGAGGTGAAGGGAGAAGAGCCTGACTGTGTGCATCCTATCCAATGATGTAGTTAACTTTATTTGATCTCTAGTCTTCTTTGGGAAAGTGAAAATCAATGTCCACACAACAATGAACATACATCTACTTATATCCTATGGTTCCCTGTGATTCAAACCTCACTACCCATCCTACCTCCACTGAATTCCTTTTCCCCAACCCTCACAACCTTCTCCACCAAATGAAAAGTCCCAATCAAAAGCTATATACCTCTTTTATTCTCTGGCATGCTTATTTCATAGGTAATAAATTTTACCTTAAATCTTCTCCTCCCATTCCTTCCAATCTTCTAACAAAATCTGAAATCACTGTCCCCTGATGCACATCTTGACCTACTTTTCTAGTACTGTTACATTTTCACTCATTCCCTTCAGCTCACTGCATAAGGCAGGGAATTGAAGTATTACTTGTTTCCCCTGATACGCCAAGATTCTCCTCCTATTTCTATTCCATCCTCTCTTTCTTTGGTACAATCTATACCTACTACTCAATCAAAATCCTAGCAGACAGGAAGAATTCTCCTGCCTTTCTCAACAAATTCAATACTTGCTCATATTTTTTCTCTTCTCTCTAATTCCTAATCTTTTGCTAGAGACCTGTAATATATTACTCATTTCATTAACCTAATCACATCTCATGATCTACTTCTCTATCCCACCTCAGTCATTCACAAATATGTTCCCTTTTCTCCTCTGATATTTTCACCATCTTTAAATATTATCATCTCATGCTTGGACTATTGCAATAGTTTGCTGGTGGTTCTGCCTGTCTCACATCTCTCTCCACTCCAATCCATCCTCCATTCAACTACCAAAGTGATTTTCCTAAAGTCCAGATTCAACTATGTCCTACTACCACCTTTCTCAATAAACTTCAGTGGCTCCTATTATCTCCAAGGTCAAATATAAATTCCTCTGTTTGGTATTCAAAGCCCTTCATAATCTACCCTTCCTTCACACCTTTCCAATCTTCTTTCATCTTACTCTCCACTATATATTCTTTTATCAATGACACTAGCCTCCTGGAGTTTTCACAAGTAAGAAGCTCCATCCCTCAACTCAAGGAATTTTCTCTAGATGTCCAGGAATTTTCTTTGGTTGTCCCCTAGATCTAGAATGCACTCCCTTCTCTTCTCCACCACCTGGCTTCCCTAGCTTTCTTCAAGGCCTAATTAAAATTGTTTGTTCTATAGGAAGCCTTTTCTAAACCCTCTTAATTCTAATGCCTTTCCTCTTAATTATTTCCTTTTCATCCTGTATATATCTTACTTGTCTTATATGCTTGTTGATTCCCTTTTTAGGCTGTCAGCTTCGTAAGGACATCCCCAAAGCTTAGCACAGTTCTGGGCATCTAATAGATGGTTTTAAAAACAAATTTGTCAACTGACATATTTTAGTTTAAAATTGCATTGGACTTTGGGGATTTTCTGTATAAATATTCATGTATATTTGCATACTTACATACATAAATACAATTATACATACATATGTATTTTGTAAAGTACACCAATACAGCATAGAGTTCAACAAACATAATTTCAATTTACAGCATTTGACTCAAATGTTTCTATTCTCCAAAAGTCTCTCCCTTAGTATATTTTTCTAGTATACAAAAAGTAGTAGCTTTTTAGTCTTTATTCTTTTAGACCATCAAAGCCTAATTATAGGTGTAAAAGTCCTGTCTCTACTCAAAACTAACAAAGCTTGGATTGGATTACCTGATCTATAAGGTTACTTTCAGATCTAAAATTCTATCAGCTTTCACTCTCACCTGGGGCATGTTGCATGCTGCTGAATTTGCAAAGGAAGACACGTGCAAAGAATGTTGAGGTAATTTTTGGGGTCTGTATGATGGGCAAAGTTAGTGCCAAAGAGCTTCAGAGGGCAGCATATGGTTTTGCAAATTCCCAGGAAGAAAGAGAAAGAGGGAAGAGAAACTTGTGATGCTTTGGGAGAAAAAGAGAACTCCTTCATTCTTGTGTATTTTCTGGTCTATTCTAAACTGAATAACTTCTCCAAATGTCATTATTTGATCTGTGTGATAATTTTTTATATAACCAATGTTGGTAGGAAGCTAAACAAGGGGAAAGACTACCTTTCCCTTTTAATCTAAGAGTAGGCAACAAATGAATTAGTTTAGTTCTGAACTACAATAGTATCCCTAAACCATTAATATTTAGGAAAGCAGATATATACAATTCTACACTCATTCTGGAAACTGGAAAAAAAAAAGAACATGAAACCTTAAGTAGAAATTCAATCTACTTTGGAGAAGATGGATTAGGTCTTAGAGTACATCTACTTATTCATGCCTCCTTATTCATTTAGGCAACTCTATGAACCTATATAGCCTACATAATCATACATATTCTACACAAGAACGTGGTACTTTGGAAGGTTTCTATATTATTGGAATCATTAAGACTCACCAGTTTCACAAACTTAAATTATTGGAAAATTTCATTCATTTTTCTTAATTTTTCTGAGCATGAAGAGAGGATATAATATATTTTCTTCAGTGTAGTCCCTACTGAGGCAGACAGTTTGGTTTAACAGTTATTTTGCTGTTATAGTTTTCTTAAGCAATTAAAAGTCCTACTGGAAAAAGTGAGTGGTCTTGCTACTTTAGATTTGTAAAATTGTGCTATCTCCAAAGGAAGGAAATTCCCTAGAAATCAAAGCTATCAAAGAAGCCCAGAAAAGGACATCTGTTTCATTACCAATAAATATGTTTCTTAACTAAGCATCAAATGAAAAGGAGAGCTGCCAAATAGACTTGATTCCAAAACACACTGGGGAGAAATTAATTTTCAGAAAAAGCGCTACCTAGAGATTATTTATTTTGGGGTTTTTTGCGGGGGAGAGGGAATTTGAAATTTTAATGATAATTCTTGTTTGTTTTTATATTCCTGGAGTTTACCAATAAATCCCCCTTCTTATCCAGAATCCCAATTTATAAGAAAAACAGTTAAGCAAAATAGACATATTACACATGACAATGTAGACAACAATCCTGCAACCTGTCATCCCTGGGAGATCATTTGTGCTTATTAATCATGCTTCTTTATTTTTATATCTTATTCAATGACTGTTGCTTCTAAATATTCTTCAGAAAGGGAAACACCTCCCTAGGCAGTCCATTATACAATTTGACAGTTTCAGTGTGGGGAAAAACTGTAAGGAAAAACTTACATCAACCCAAAATTTGCTTTTGGACCTTTTGCACATTACTCTTATTTCTGCCTTCTGAGGCTAAGTAGATCAAATCAAATCTAGATGTTTAACAAATACTTGTTAATTAATTGAATGCCTTTCAGATACCTAAAGACTGCTAACATTTCCCCCTAAATCTTTTCTTCTCCAGAGATTGAATGTTCCCAGTAGAAAGAACTGAAAGAACCAGTTTTCATATGTAATAGTATGAAAACGAGTGTAAATGTGCAGAAACAAGAGATGTAGTGTCACATATGAGGAAGAGTAAGACTGGTTTGGTCAGACTCTTGTATATAGGTGCAACATCCCCTTAGGGTCACTCTCTCAATTCATAAATGGTATTATCAGGTTGGATCCTCAAAGAGTGGCTGCTAGTACCTTTAAACATTCTAGAGTAACTCTTTTGATAGCTATCCTTCTCAACACTAGTTCAAGAGCACCCACCTACATTCTTTTACTTTAGCAATTTTTAGCAAATGCATTTATTCAAATAACATTTATTCAAAAGAACAATTTCAAAACATTTCCACTGCTAGTGGGGCAACACTTTGCCACAAATCTGTCCAACGTCCAGAAGAGGACAAGAGACTTTGCTTCTCTTATTCAACAAATCCCTTTTTAGGTCAAAGGAGCCTTCCCTCTAACCCACTCTTTTGGTGGCATTGTTTAGTCTTTTTTGGTTGTGTCCAACTCTTTGTGACCATCATTTGGGTTTTTCTTGATATTTTCTTGACAAAGGTACTGAAACGATTTGTCATTTCCTTCTTCAACTCAGTTTACAGATCAGGAAACTTAAGGCAAACAGGGCTAACTATTGAAGGTCAGGTTGATGAGGAATATCTATTTTTGTATTTCAAGCTTTTCTCCTTTATGTTGCCATTTTCCCATCTTTTACCTACTGAATATCTTTCAACTTCTACTGAAGTTTCCCTCATCTACATAAAGAAAAATAATGTGTAATAAGATTTTAAAGATAGATTGGGATCAGATTGTAAGGGGCTTATAATGCCAAACAGAAAAGTTTAGTTTCAATTAGAGGCAAAAGAGAACAATTTTACTGAGTAGAGGCAGGGCATGGACTTTCAGCGTGCCTCTCCTAATTTTTCCTTCTCAGAATCTCTATTTTCCTCAAGGCTTATCTCAAATACTACCTCCAACATTTGCTAGTTTTTTCCCCTAATTTTTTCTTTTTTTAATATCTCTACATATGTGTGTTATTTCTCTTAACTAGATTATAAACTTCTCAAGATCAGAAACGTTCTCTTTTAACGTTCTTCTTTTAAACCACAACATCTGACATCTAGAAAGCACTTAACAAGCATTTGTTGATTGATAGCTTCTATTTTTCTGGTCACACACTTTCTACCGATCCTGATTGGAAACCACTCTCCAATTTATATTCTCAAAGAGTTAGCTGAAATTAAATTACTTTCCTAGGATCACCTATCCATTGTGTATCAGAGGAATGATTTGACTTTCAAAAGCCGGCTCTCCATCCACACCATGCATCCTCTCTTTGCCATCATGTATCATTATTTGATTTTTATTCTGTGCCAAGAGTAAAATGCCATATACAATCAAGTATGTTTTGCTCATTTATGTGGGAAGTCAACTTCATTGTGTCAAGGTCAGATGAGTAGATCTAGAAATTTAGAAAGTCACAGGAAGGCAGAGTTTGAGATGGGGGGGCATCTCAATAGGTGATTCTGAAGCTAATTCCATAACAATCTACATCCATCACTAAGCTACCCCACAGAGAAAAGTTGAGTTGTAGTTAAAAGATGAGAATAAGTTGTTCACTCTAAAAACCACAGAGTTTGGCATTTCCTCAATGCTTTTGACCACAGATTGGAAGTGTATAACTGCCCCCCATAAACATAGATCTTCTTATTTCTAATCTTTCCACTAGAATTGGATCAGAATAGTAACTAACAGTCTTATCTGGAAGATAAAGGCAAATCTAGACATACTTTATCAAGACTTCTTAAACTTTTTCCATTCACAACCCCTTTTTGTCCAAGACATTTTTACACAATTCCAGGTATATAAAATAGGTATACAAACCAAACAAACATTTATTGATAATAGATCATAAAGAAGTTTATTTTTAAACAATTCTTTGCTATACAGATAATTTTACCATCTATTAAAGATGAAAGAAAATTTGCATACCAATGAGATACGTTTGATTGTTTATTTTTACATAAAGAATTAAATCTTACTGGAATATTTGATACCTTTTACTACTGCCAATTACTTTTTTTCTTTTTTGCAACCCTTACATTCAGTTATGTGTCCCCATATGAAATTGAGATCCACTACTTAGGAAGTTTTGTACTATATCAACAGCTTTCTCATCATCTACTAATATAGTTACTCATTCAGAAAAGGAAGTTAGTTTCTTCTGTCATGATTTGTTATTGATGAAGCTTTTTCTAAATATTCATAATCATACTTTTAAAAATGTTTCCCAGAATTTTCCCAGCAACAGAAGTAAAGTTTACTGGTCTATCTATAGTTAACAGATTCTATTCTCTTTTTTTGAACATTCTTCCCCTATTAAATAAATTAATATTTGTATTAATATGTCTTCTTTATATGTATACAATGTCTGCTATTATATCCCTTTTATCTATTTTGTTCAAATAAGATGATTATAGATTAGAGATTAACACAGTCCATGGCACAGAGTAGGCACTTAATAAATGCTTATTTCCTTCCTTCCTTCCTTTTGAATAGGGTATACATTACCTAAGTTAGCAATGAGACTTATGAAGTGAAATTTGCCTCATTGATTTAAATTCTCTAGTTTATTCTGTCTATTTATGTCTATCACTGAAGTATCCTTCCTTAATGCAAGAGAAATTACTTTCTTCTAAGATAGTCTAGTTCCCTCATCCAAAGAAAAAGCTTTCTTACATGGCTTCAAATGTCTAGTGGTTCTTTTTACTCCTTCATTTGTCTGTCATATTCTTTCACCTTCTCATCTCCTAATATGGTATAGAATTTCCTCTTTCTCTTCAAAATCTTTCTCTTTCTTTTGGATCACTTTTCCATTATTTCAAGAATAACATAAGCTATGGAATCACTTTGTCCATTCCCATCAACTTAACAAGGTGGATCCCCAGAGAGGGACTGGTTAGTTCTTCTTTGAAGATTCTATGGATTATACTGCACGATGGGGGAGAAGCTTGCTTTCTTAATGCTGCTGCTAACAAGCTTGTATCAGTGTGTGATTCCCTTAATTATCAGTTGTTACTAATTAATAGTCAAATTTAATTAGCTTTTAGGAAGGAATATTTAAAAAGCTGATAAAAGAAAAGTTGGTATAAAACCACAAACTTTTACCCTAAATTCGGAATATATTCTCTCACAAGTACACATAAAATTCAGGGAAAACAGTTTAGCTTAGAGCAGGGTTTCTTATCCTGGACTGAGATCTATGAATAGATTTCAGGGGAGTCCCTAAACTGGAATAAGAAAACAATTATATCTTTTATGTTTGCCAAGCTCTAAACTAAAATTTAGGATTTTTTTCCATTATGAATGTTGACAACAAAACATTGTTCTAAGAAAGTGTCCGTAGGTTTCACCAGACTGCCAAAAGCATCACAAACCATACACACACTAATTAAGAACTCCTGGCTTAGAGAATACATATGGCAAAAAGTGGTAACAAATGACTGATTGTTGAAATTTCTTTTTTTTTCCATAGAATCCCCATGAAATCCTACTTTAGGTATGCCATAACTTGCTTTTGAGCTCTTTGTTGAATCCTGAAACTACCTTTCTTTAGTATGTCTACTTTGTCCTCAGTTCTCAAGGCATACATAAGCTAATAACCAATGTTATTTCAAGGACATTGCTGGGATATTTATGGGAAGTCCAAATTTTCTGAATTTTTAAAGTTCACTGGATTAATCCCTGGTCAAGGGGGTGAAGTTGGAAGTTCTCTCCTCTCCCTCTTCCCTACCCTATGCTCTCCTTGACTCAAGTGACTCGCTTGGGAGCTTAGCATCAACTGGCCATTAGTTAATTTTACTATTAGAATGTCTGGTTCCAAACTAACTTTATGGTTTTCTCTAAACCCCACAGGGCATAACTGATTAAATAATCAGACTTAGAATATTTCCTATGTAATATTTTCTTATTTCATTTAATTGATCAAAACACCATACTCTTTCTCAATTTGATTAAGGAATTTCCTTTCACTTCTGGCAGTTAGGTGGTGCAGTGGATAGAATGCAGCTCCTGGAGTCAGGAAGACATATCTTCCTGAGTTCAAATCTGTACTCAGACACTATCTGATCCTGGGCAAGTGATTCGACACAGTTTGCCTCGGTTTCTTCATCTGCAAAATGAATTGTAGAAAGAAATAATAAATCACTCCAATATCTTTGTTGAGAAAAGCCCAAATGAGATCACAAAGACACAAGTGAAACAAATTTCCATCCTGAAGACTTAATTTATTGCCTTTGATTAGGCTCTTACCAGACAGAAGGGGAGGGGGAGGAGAGACAGCATTTTGTTAGTTACTTCAATTGATATAGACATGATTGATTAAATCAAGCTCCATCTTTATATAAAGGACACAGTTCTTCCTGATTACTAGCTAAATAGAGCTGAAGTTTCCTATCCTTTTAGGCCTTCTTTTCTGGAATGGGAATCAACTTGTACTTTGAGTTTTTATAAGATTTATTTGATACTGGCAGAACACTATATAGTGCCCTCTTCTGAGCACTACAAAATTCTCTTTGTCCTCTGTCCTTGCTTGAAGCAAGATCTTCAGTCTTTTGTGTTATTTTTGGTAGCTCTATTCTCTAATCCTTAGATAAACTTCCTCTATTTGCTACACCTATTTGCTGTGTTGAAGGCTTTGTCCCTGGGATTACCTAATGAGGTCTCAGTTAATTGCATGTAATCTATTCAATTGGCCAGGATAGTTAGCACTTTTTTGCCACATCCTACAGCAAGCCAAAACAAACTGATCCACAAACAAAAATCTAATTTAATCTATCCAAAATAATGGGTGACCTCTAAATATCTCTATTTGACTTTCTGTATTTCCTTATATAAATTCTAAATCTGTCTGCAAAATTCAGGCATTGTTTCCACTTCTGCCTTCTGGGGTCAAACGATTCAAGTCTTATCCCTTTTCCACTGGATAACCTTTTGAAATAGTGATCATGTGTCTCCTAAGATTTTTTATTCAGGCTAATAAAAGCAAGTAAGATCTTTAGCTTATTGGTTGGACTCCTTTTGATGAATATAGGAAGCTATGAATAATATTCACAGATGTCCAAGAATGCACATGTATGGCTAGATTGAGAGCTGCATCATTGGGGGGAACTTTCAGATTTATGCAATAACTAATTAATCTGGCCACTTGAGTCAATATCACTCCCACTACCACCACCATGCTTTAAAATAATTCTCATTTGACAGAATATATGCAATCTCCTTACCATTCTGTTAGGTATTCAACACTTATCATAGTAGCTGGCACATGGTGTTCAGAGCCATTCCAGTCATGTCTAACTCTTTGTGATCCCATATGGTATTTTCTTGGCAAAGATACTGGAATTATTTGCCATTTTCTTCTCTAGCTGATTTTACAGATGAAAACACTGAGGCAAACAGGGTTAAGTGACTCGCTCAAAGTCATATAACCAGTAATTGTCTGCAGTTAGATTTCAATTCAGGTTTTCCTGACTCTAAGTCCAATGCTTTATCCATTGCATCACCTAGTTACACTAGCTGGCATGGAATAGGTGCTTAATAAATATTTATTGAGCAACCAATTATGCTCTAGGCATAATTGTTAATATCTTCCCCAATATTCCAGATTTGTTCTGACCAGAATGCTTTCCAATAAAGCTGTTACCTGTCTTGTGGTGAATACCATGCAATTATTAGGTTTTTTGGTTGCCACATTATATTGCTAACTTACATTAAACAAATATGTCACTAAAACATCACATTTTTTTTCCCAGGAACTAGTTATGACTAGTCAAATGGCAAGTCCTTTACCCGATATTTAGACAGTTGGCTTTGTGAAATCAAGTATATAACTTAATATTTATACATATGCAATATCATTTTGAGTAATTTGTCAAATCATTCCAGCCTTCAAGTTTTTTTGGATTTCATTTGTGTTAGTGCTGGCTACAAAGCCAGAAAGATTTGGATTTAAAACTGCCTCTGCTACTTATTGACTACATTACTTTATGCAAGTAGATTTACCTTTCAGTATGATCAAAGCAAACTCTCTAAAACTATAAATTATCCCCCCCAAAAAAAATGCCAGTTTTCATGTATATAAGGGGCATTCTCACTTGAGAGTTCTTTATACCATTGATATTTTAGGGGTCAATCCATATTCCTATAGAAAATTTTACTACAGAAAAATTTAACTATAATAAATATCAACTATACTTTCTTGTTTCATATCATCTACAAATTCATAAAAAACTAGTAATACTTTCATTCAGATCATTGACAAAAATGTCAAATAAAAATAGTGATATAAAGCTTGTGTTGTGGAATAGGTAGGGAATCTAGCCTCAGAATCAAGAAGATTTAAGTTCCAGTTCTGATTTTGACAGGGCAAATAGATGATGCAGTGGATAAAATGCTGGGCCTGCAATCATCAAAACTCATTTTTGTGAGTTTAAATCTGGCCTGACACTCACTGGGAAAGTTAATTAATCCTGATTGCCTCAGTTTCCTTATCTATAAAATGATTTTGAGAAGGAAATGGCAAATCACTCCAGTATCTTTGCTAAGAAAATGCCAAATAGGATCATAAAGAGTCAGAAAGAACTGAAATGACTGAACACAAAGCTGATTTTAACATATACCGATTATGTGACCCCATGTAAATAATTTCACCTCTCAATATTTAAGAAACTCCTTAGAACTATAAGTTGTAGACTAGTTGCCAAATTAGAGTGAGTTTCTGTATCAGAAGTATTCTATACCAGTGAAATCACAGTTCCATCTAAAAGTTGGTACCCACTCATCATCTGTGGCACTTCATGTAATGTCCCCTAGTGCATACCTGTACAAGATTATTTGTTAGAGTTCAAATGTTGGAGTTCTTGTTCTTCTCAAAACACAGGGCTTAGAGGCTTAGAGCCCTCCGAATGTCTCCAAATCCAAAGGTTCTGTCCTTCAGCCTCTGCCTCTGCTTTCTTCAGCCTCCAACCAACACAGAGATGGAATGTCTCTCTTGTCTCTTTCTGGGGAGCCCAGCCACCAACTACAGTGGTGTGAGATGAAGATGAATCTGGTTGTCCACTGAACTCTCACTCGTAGCTTTATCCTCTGAAAGCTCTTCGTCTGCCACCAGCCAGCCAAGTGGAAAAAAATGTATTCTCGAATAGCTCTCTCTCCTTATACGCGAATCTTCTGAGAGAATGGGATTATGGGTTTTCTCCCATAGTGCTCTCTGGCCCAAAGAGCTTTAAGGGAGGTGTGAACTCCCTTGAAGTTAGAAAGTTTACTTTGTGAAGCTGGCATACTTGTGAACTCCAATGAGTAAAGGTGTGAACACAAGCCTTGTATTAATTAGTTCTACTTAGTACCTTGTTTCAGGTTCTGGCCAAAATCTTCTTGTAAGATTAGATCAACTCTAATTAGTTAGCAGTTAGTAAGGATTCCAACAATTATTAGCTAGCTCTCCTATACTACCATCCTTTTCCAAGTTACCCACATGTAATTTTATCATCCCACTGGCCTCATTCATTTAGAAAAGGAAAGGAAATTCTGGAAAAGAATGTTTGATCTGACAATAATGCATTCTTTCATCACCTAGTAGGAAAAGAGGCCTCCCTAAGGATATATTTGAACCAGACTGACCAAAGAAATAATTGATTCATTTTTAGATATGAATGCTCTATGGTAAATGCATTGCTATAGTTCATTTTTTAATTAATTTTTTAGAACACTGTAACAAAAAGTCTACTATATCATACTACTTCAAAATACATTTTAAGAATCTACAGCAAGAGCCTGATGGTGAACATAAATAAAGAAATCAACTATTAAAATAATAGTATTAGTTATAATTTATATCATGCTTTTAGGTTTGCAAAGTGCTTTATGTATTTTAACTCATTTGACCCAATAGAGGATCAAGGGATAAGATCAGATAACTATAAATGTGAAGAAGTCAAATATTTTAGCTAAGTGAAAATTCAATATAAGTGAACAGTATAGAACGGTTAATTTTTAATTAGCTAGAAACTTAAGGAATCTCTTGCATTGTACTTTGCTCAGAACACACCTCAGTTTTAATTAGTGTGTAGCCCATCACATTTTAAGAGGAACAATTGGACTTGTCTGAAAGAGGATGATAAATATTCAAGGCAGCTCAAAGCCATGTTATATGAAAATAATGGAAATGAAAGAGGAAAAGAAGGAGGAGGGAAGAGGAGGAAGAAAAAAAGGTAATGATGATGAAGAAGAAGATAGGAGAAAGAAAGATTTTGTTGTTGTTCAGTTATTTTCAGTCACCTCTGACTGTTATAACTCTATTTGGGATTTTCTTGGCAAGGATACTACAGTGGTTCGTCATTTCCTTCTCCAGCTCATTTTACAGTTGAGGAAACTGATACAAACAGAGTTAAATTAATTGTCCAAGACCACACAGCTAGTAAGTGTCTGAGTATAGATTTGAACTAAGAAAGATTAATCTAAACTCAAGCATGCTATCTACTGCACCACCTAACTGTCTTCAAAGGAAAGATATGGTACCTGTATTCAAAGATTTGAAGGACAATTATGTGGAAGGATTCTAGTTTTTCACTGATTTGTTTTTTATGGTAACAGAGACCAGAATCAAGAATAATAATTGGAAATTACTGTCAATTAAGTGCTTATTGTGCCTACTATGTGCCATGTACTATGCTAACTGGGGCATATCATTATGTATATGACAATCCAGACGGAAGTCTGAAAGAAAAATCAATCAGGTGTAGCCCTGACACACAAGGAAAAATGAAAACTTTTCTACCTCCCCCCCACTACTGTATAGAAGTGATATCGTAACCTTTCTTCCCAGGCTTATTATACTAATTTTTCCTTTAAAAATAATTTGACTTTTATGAGATTTGTTTTAGCTCAGAAGCTAACGGCTTAGATTATCATCATTACTTCCCCTTACTTCTCAAGTACAAGGTAGCCATGAGTACTTTTGGGGAACTCTGATGCTTGATTGATAGATCAGCTTTCTCCAGAGCTTACAATATACTCAACATCTATGTTTGTTGAATATTCTTCTTTATCAACAGATGAATAAGTTCATTTGTTTTAACTATAGAATAATTTGTGAGTATTTTTTTATTCTAATATTGAACCCAAACTAATAAGAACTAGACTGAGTCCAGTCCAGCCTACAACACTTGTTTTTGGAGTAATCCAAATGGAAGGCCAAACTTGTCCCATGCTAGAGCAAGTAAACTAAAGCAAAAATGAATTGAATACATTCTGTTGAGCTCCAAAGATGCTTGGGGTTTAAGTTTAACATTCCTTTTCCCCTTTCCCTTCATTATTAAATGTTAGGGTTAACTCCTTGGGGGCAGGAAATATATTTCTTTTTGCTTGTATCTGTATCCTCAGAACTTAGTATAGTGCCTAGTTCAAAGTAAATGCTTAATAAATTTATCATTTTGTATATAATGCACTTTTCAAACTGTTATTTTCAACCTAAATATGATTTTTTAAGTTAAATTCTAGCAAAAGTTAAGAGAAAATGAGGCAAGAGACAGCTGGGTAGAGGGATATCTCCTACTCCTGTCTCCAATATTTATTAGCGATATAATCTGGAGGAACCATTAATCCTCTGCACCTAAGTTTTCTTGTTTACAGAAAGATCTCTTCTAACTCTGATGTTCAGTTATGGATAGAGTTCCTTTCTAGGTTCCCTTTGATTCCTAGCATGAATGAGATTTGAGGGGGGTTGAACCTAGGAAAATAGAATCAGAACTATAGGCAGATGCTAGAAAATATGTCAAAATTCAAAGTTACATTAGCTTCTTTTGAATTACTGTTTGTTCCACTTCAATGCCCAATTTCTTCAGTCAGTCTTGCATGCAATAACGAAAGAGCATTGGACTGGAAAGAAGAAGGCCTGAATGCAAGTCTTAGCTCTTCCACTTACTAGATAAGGGAACTTAGACAAGTGACTTCAACTGAGCTTTGGTAACCTGACCTATAAAACTCAGGATTTAGACTTAGTTTTATGTTCCTTCTGTAACTTGTGATTTATAATTGGCAATTCTGTTTACTTTTTTGATTTGTTTTGGCTATCAAGAAATTTATGAACACTCAATCAACTATTTGGTGATCTTGTGATTTTGACTATATAAACATAGACTAAATTTGAATCACATACACTTGTGAAGTCTACAAACAGACACATCTAAATTGACAGGAGTCAAATAAATACATTTTTTTTATCCTTTAGCCAACAGTCAGCTTGCTCAAATGAAAGCCCAAATGACCACCCCCAGGCACTTCTGAAACAGAGAAAATTGACTGATATTTGTGTAAAATTTATTATGTAAACATCATCAACAGTTTTTTTGATAAAGGAAAATACACCATATGCACATACATATGTTCTTTTAAAAATATTTTAAGTACAAACAGCTTTGTTGCAATCGTTCCATGTTATTCCAAACTTTTGTAATTATATTTAAACATAAGCATGGATGAATTATGATTTGTACTGGAAGAGAGTACACATCACTGAGACAATAGGTATAAAATACTTTTCAAATCTTAAAGTGAATATAAAATTAGCTATTATTATAATTATAGATTCATCCAAATGTTAATGTATATGTGCCCATAAAAACTCAGATTTATTTTTTTAAAATGATCTTTTCCTAATTATTGTAAGCCTAAAAAATCAAGAAGAGCTAAGAAGAACAAAGAAAGAGATGATGAAGAATTTAAGACATTTCAGATTTCTATTCTCTTAGAAATGGGACGAAAATCTGGGTTGAGAAAAACTTTTTGTTTTTAGGGTTTTTTATGCTTTTTGCTGGGGGCAGTTATCTACAGTTGTTAGAAGTCCCATGGATAGTTTCCAAAAAAAAAAAAAAAGACTGTCATTTTTGTTGTTTAAAAAGTCTTATCAGTTTATCAATTTTAGAAAATGATTGTCTGGTGAGATATTCTAATTCAGTGTTACTGTGATTTAAGAAGGAGGAAGCATTTCTATTGAATGTTCTGTGTAATATCCTTTAAAGGAATAATTGGTAGAATTGTCACTATAAAATAAAGGTTTCAATTACTAAAAAAAATTGGTTGTCAAGCTATTAGACTAATTATGCAGATCTAAAAGAGAATGAGAAATTATCTACTAAATTTAATCAGATCTCCTAGTCCATCATTTTCAATAAATAAAGAGTTTAAATTCAACTACTAACTCAGTTTTTTTTTCTGATCACCCCCTTCCGATCAAGTTGCTAGCACTACTTCACTCCTAAATGATTTTGTATGATTGTGAATATACCTGAAAATTACTTATTCGTGCACACATTATATTCCCTCAGACCCTAATGAGAAGAGGAAATTTTTTCTTTGAATTCTTAGAACTTAACACATTTTTCATTTTCAATAAATATAGGTGTCCCAAAATTGTTTAGCATACTTTAAAGCTTTAATAACTTAAAATTTTTCTAGGACACCCTGAATTTGTGATTTGAACTGAATTGAATCTCTGAGTCATTACTTCATGTAGCTCTCCACAAAGGACTTATTATAACTTGCCTCCTCCTTCCCAAATACAATTTTCCTGGCTTATATCTTATTTCTTAGGGGCCAGAGACTCTGTGCCTTATATGGTAACTATTAACTAATTTTATAACCTAATCTGTACTGCTAAGATAAACCAAGGAGAGACAATCCCATCTCTTTTCTACTTGAGACTTTCTTCTGTTACCTGGATTTCAAATGAGTTTAAAACCCAGGTTATCCACCTCTTTCAGGTAATGTACATCAGAACATTTTAGCAGCAAACTTCTCTCTGGAAACCATGTCACTGCAGTCTTATGTAAAGTACTGATTCTAATCAGTTCAGCTTAAATTCCTTTTTAAAATTATAATGCCATATAAAATGGGCTTTTCTTGGCAGTTGCCCAGTTATTTGCATGGCTCCAGTAGCTGCTGGATAATTTTCCTGGGATTCTTAGGCAAGAGTTGTAATCCTACAGTGAATATAGCAGAGAAGACTTAAAGAGATTCTAATCATCTTAAGCCTCTAAGGAAAAATACAATTCTATATATTATGACAGTTATGGTTAATATTTGGTTTATACATCTTCTTGTATTTTATATTCTCTTTTAGGATTTTATTATGCTTTAGGCAGTCCTTTTTCAGCATATGTTAATAGTAAGCTATAATAGCAATAGATTAGTACATGAAAAGGTTATTATTATTAAAAAATGGAACTGGTGATTTCTACTTTTTAAATCATTACAGTCTAGGTAGATTTCACAGATACCTCCTACCTACCTCAAACAATAAATATGTGTAAACAATAAACAAATTCAATGTTGGGGTAGATGAGAGAGAACAAGAAGTCCTCAGTTGCCATAAGTATGTTTCTGAGTATGATGGCCAAGGAAAAAAAATAAAAGTTGAAAAATAGAGTGATTAAAAAAAAAATGTGCTATATTCACAGATTTATAATTAACACACATTGAAAGAGACTTTACTTAAAGAATGTCAAAATGAGGAAATAATCTTCCTTCTTGTAACCTCTTCCTTACCCATGCCATATCCTTGATGCCTTGACTAAAATCTGAGAAACAACTACCAATCCCAGAGACCTATTTTCTCAGCTTCTACACATTGCAACTGTCACCCCCAGAACCTCAATCACTTATGTAGGGCCAATTGCATGGAACTCCTTTTTCCCAAACCTTTTTGGGACAAAGGCTAAACTACTACTACCTCTCCTAGAAAAATGCATCTGGCTACTTAGCAACTTCTTTTGGCCCAGGTAACAAAAATGTTCTCATTGTGACTGTGTATACATATATACATACTTGGTGCAAAATGTTACTGTTTTGCATTTAGATAGTATTTTTAGCTCCTAAGGAATTTTTTTTGATCATCAAAGGTAGTTTACATCAATTTAGCATACATGTGCTTTTTCTTTCATGGAGTCCTAATCCAATTTTTTCATAATTGTAATATATATTGTTATAATTACCAGATATGTGCAAATTTATCATTGATAATTTTGATACTTATATACTTCCAAAGGAAATTAAAGTTATTATTATATCATCTGGAAAACCTTTTAGAAACATACTGACACCACATGTCTGTAAAAGTCCAGAAACCACCTCAATAATAGAATTTTTCAGAAATTCATTGATTAAACAAAAATTATCCCATGGGCTTTTTACCATGAAAGGAAATGCAACAAATCTTTCTAAAACTATTCTTTTAGTTTATTGGCTTTAGTATTATAGTATGAAACAAAATGATCATTTTCAGAGTGCGTGCCATTTATCATGCCAAACACTGAACTGTTGTTTGCTAAATGGATTGTCACCAAACCACCATCAATCCTTGCCTGGAAATATTCATCTTTTATATTTAATAGCAGTCAAAATAAGGGTACTTGGGTTTAGCCCTTAGGGAACACTTGGTACAGCCAGAGTAAATTTTAGTTTAAAAACTACTTAAGAGATATGATTGCCAACAATGATGTTAGTCTGGTTTAATCAGAAAGAGACTTGCATTGAAGTAGGAAGATAGTAGTAAATTGTTCAATTAGTAACAGTAAAGTTTAAAAAAGAGGAGAGTTTTTGATGAGGAAAATGAGTTCAGTTTTGTTCGTGTTGAGTTTGAGATTTTTGTGGGGCATCAAGTCTGTCTAATAGATAGTTACAAATATGAGATTGAAGGTCAGGATAGAGATTAGGGCTGGGCAAATAGATCTTAGAATCATCAGCATGGAAATGATTATTTAATTTGTGGAACTGATATAAGACTACAAAGGGAAACAGCATAGAAGGAGAAGAAAAAATGGCTTTGAGGGACACCCATGCTTTGTAGAGGAAATACTGATAAAGATCCAGCTGGCTACATTTCTTCCTAAGGATTCAAGGGATATCTTTCTGAGGAACAATGGCATGAGTCAATCCTTCATTATGATGTGTTTTCTCCATATCAGTCATTACAATTAGTATCTCCCCCATATCACTGATTGATCCAATGATTAGCAGCCCAAAATTAATTTTTACAAAGAAATATTTAATGAAAAGATATAGGGAGAAACAAAGCAAAAAAACATCTCCCTGAACAAAACAACATTCTCCTCTCTACCACCTAGTGCTTAGGGGAAATAGACAATTAGGTGGAGCAATGGATAAAGCACTAGACCTGACCTCAGGAAAACATGGCTTTAAAACCGGCCTTTTGCCTTAATTTTCTAAGTTTTAAAATGGGGATAATAACAGCACCTACTTTACAAGGTTGTTGTAAAGATCAAGTGAAATAATATTTATATAGCACTTAAACAGAATGCTCGGCATGTAGTAGGTATTACACCAATTCTAGATAATAGTTTTGTTATTCACACATTTATTATTAAAATTAGATTGAATTTAGAGAGGTTGGTACAAAGCATTTGTTCCTTCTGAACATGACATAGTCATAGATGAGGTTTCTTCCTTGTTTGCAGGATATGGTATACTGGCTTTGATCATTCCTGGGCTGGGTCAAGCAGGTAATTTATGGGGGCCTTTCAGAGATACTGGGCTTAGTTGTCAGGACATTTTGGTATATATTCTAGTTCCCACATTTCTGGTTGATAGCTCTTCTGATTCTTTGAAGCCTACAAGAACTTATCCTAGTTTATTGTATCTTTATTACTCTATTACCTAAAAAAAGAAGTATTGGGAGGAGTAGCACATCTAGTTTGAGGAGTTGCCAAGCCTTTTCAGGCTGCTTTTAAGTATATTTTGGGGGCTACTTTTTATCCAATTCTCAGTTCTGACTCCAAGAAGTTATAGCATGCAGGACATACCCTGATAAAACCATCTCAGCAGATAGGCTAAACCAGCTTCAAGGTAACTGATAGTCTTCAAATGCCCCGATGAAATAAAGGGATGTCTGCTCCAAGCATGTGAAGACTCCCCTAGCAAAATGTATGGATGAGCACAATTTGTTCCAGTGGTCATGAATGCAGCTGAAGCAGGAAATGTAGAGTGCTGAGAGCTTGGCCAGACATCAAAGCCATCAAGGTCATCCACTTCATCCCAGGTAATTTCCAGTCTTTTTCTCAATCACTATAAAAGAGAGAGGTAAATTTGACCAGCTAATGTCTTTTGTATTCATGTTCTGTTTGCTTCAATCACCAATCAAAAGGCCCTTTTTTCACCATACATTAAGTAGATGGGAAAGATATGGAATATTTATAAGTTATCTGAAGAGGAGATTTCCTTTTTGATCAAATGTTGATCTTTCTATAACTGTCCCAGAGTGATGGAACCTGAAGTTTCATTCAGCCATCTCTCTTGGCATAATTATTTTTCTATTTATTATGCTTTATCAATGGTATAAAAGCTTTCTTTTTCTCACTTGAGCCAATTTGACTTTATATTGATCATATTCAGTTCAATGATGTTTCAGTTATAGCCAGCTCTTCAACTTATTTGAATTTTTCTTGGCAAATATAATGAAGTGTCTTGCCATTTCTTTCTCCAGCTTGTTTTATAAATGAGGAGCTGAGGCAAACACAGTTTGGTGGATTGTTCAGGGTCATACAGGTAGTAAATAGCTGAGGCCAGATTTGAACTAATGAAGATGAGTTTTTCTTATTTTAAGCCCTATACTCTATTCACTGTATTACCTAACTACTATATATATGACCAGAAAATCTCAATATCCTCTTTACTTAGGAGTTTTCTCTCTCCTCATATTTCTTTGCTTATCAAGTCTTTCCAGTCAATTTGACTGGTGTTCAATTGTTTATTTTGTTCTTCATGCTGAATTCATTCCTTGTATCATTTTAACATTATGACTTTTGCTTTTAATTATTAAGAGAATCTAGATTTCTGATTAGAATCCATTTCATGTTCTTTTTCTCTATCATTAATTGAATGAGATAGAATTCAAGTTTTGCAGTACATAAATCAATTAAATATTTATATAATCTTTCAATGTCTTGTATAGCTCTTCAATAGCTCTCTTAAATTATTTCTGCAATGGTGGTGCTTGATGTCTGTCCTTAGAGGTATTCTTTTATAGCTCCACCTTTCCTTTATCATGTCCATAACGATGATGTTTCATGAAGATCCTAAAGGATTTTTTTCATACTTTCTATCATATATTGTGAGATAATGTGTTCAGAATTGTTATAGCAAATTCCATTTTTTAAAAATTGTTCTGATTTGGTATAATTGTTTAATTAATTAAATTTATGCCATTATGTTGGGGGGAAAAAAGATTTTTTCAGAACTCCAGCCAAAATATATCCATCTTATTTTCCAAATCTTTTATGATAATGTGTTTTTTAATAATGTCTTTCATTAGTAGTATAATTCTGAAGTTTAAATTAAGTGTAAGTTTCTAACAACTTCAGAGAATTCAACTTTCCATTCAGATTCTTTCTAGTAATTTCTCAATTTTTTTCATCTCTTATTTGATCTCACTTAAGTTTATAGATGAAGATCTATATATATAATATAGTGCTTTGTGCTTTAGGACTGAAGGCATCATTAAGAAAAAGTAGCATGAAACTCTTGTCTATAATTGATAACATCCATTTCAAATTTAATTATGATCATAACACTAGTACAGTCTTTAGTCCATCTCACATGCATTTGTGTCTTTTCTACATTAGTTATCAGAGCTATCTTCATTGAAAAATTTTTATCAAGTGGGATGCTGGGATTTCTAATTTGTTCCAGTGTACCTTCTTGAGGTACCAGATAAGGATATGCCTCTGGTTCCATCATCCTCCATATCAAATTGCTTATTTTGTATAGGGTCAATTTACAACCTAAAATGGTCCTATATATTTCTTTGGCTCATAGGAAACATTATATCAAACTTTTTATCCACTAAATTTGTTTTTCATTGTGTTAATCTAATCAATGATATTATCAAAGCCCAATTCAGCAGTATGTCAAAACTTCCACAATGTAGGCTTCCAAAACTATTATTAACAAGCTTGGTCACATGAAATTGTCATTATATATCATCATGGATGACATTCCTTACTTTACCCTAATCCCCCTGCTCACAGGCACAGGCAATGAATTGGTCTTTGAAAGGATTATTATTGTTGTTGCTGCTGCTGCTGCTGCCCAGTTATTTCAGTCATGTCTAATTCTTTGTTCTTTGTGATTCTGTGTGGAGTTTTCTCAACAAAGTAACTAGAATGGTTTACTATTTCCTTTTCCAGTTCATTTTAGAAATGAAAAAAAAAAAAAAAACCCAGGGTTAAGTGACTTTCCCAGGTCCACACAACTTGTAAGTGTCTGTGGCCAGATTTGAACTCAAGAAGATGTCTTCCTGACTATAGACCTGGCATTCTATCCATTGCACCACCTAGCCATCCTATCATTATCATTATTATTGTTGTTGTTGTTGTGTTATTAACCAACAGCCACATTTTTCAGCATCAGCAAAAACAGTAGGTTTTGCCAAAATATTCTACATCAAATTGATTTTGTGGTAAAAAACAAAAACAAAAATGGTAGCACTCACAATTATGTGCACTGGTGTTTTCCTTAAGGTAATGAGAATTGATTTCATATAAGCATACTTACTTAAAAGAAAAATGATTTTTAAATATATATCAATTATAGTTTAATGTGCCACAAACTTAATAAATGAAGCTTTGAAAATGAAATATAGTGATTTATGTCTTCATTTCAGTGCATATGCATAGTTCACATGATCATTTCTGGGATGCTTGCCATGAATGGAGAGTGGTTCTTGATCATCTCATTTTCCTATATATAACAGGAACCTTGCAGATTTTATTTGAATTGAGGCTGAAACATTATGTTGTTCCAACTAAGTAATTCCAGAATCATTTTTGAAGCTCTTCTCCTTTACCATGCTGGCTACCAGATGTCCTTGTGCAGAAGCAACTATGTGGAAACATCATGAACCTTGATTACAAGTACTTCATTATACTTTATGTGGAACAATGTGGAGATCATTAAACACAACTAATGTTGAACTAGGAAAAATAATCACTGCCCCTCGAAAGTCCTAGAAAGTCATTTGAGTGAAGATATTGTACAACATAATTCATTTTTGATAGCTGGTTTTTTAACTTCAGTGAGTAGGTCCCTTATAGTAGCTAATCTCAAGATATACTAAGGTATAGGCATATTATTTCCAAAAGTTTTTCATATTCTTGGTAGCTTCATTCTCTTTCTTCTTTAACTCCTGCTTTTTAGCTCCCTTTTACATATTAGAATATAGTCTTCTTGAGGGCAGGGACTATCTTTTTGATGGTATTTGTAGCCTCAGCTCTCAGTATACTGCCTGGCACATCATAAGAACTTAATCAAAGTAATTTCTCTTTTTTTCCTATATATCCCTTCTTCCCTCTTTTTTTCCCCTCTCTCTTGCCTCCCTTCTTTCCCACCTTCTTTCTTTTTTTCTTTCTTTCCATCTTTCTTTGATCAGCATGGTAAAGATCCCTTGGAATAATGAAAGTTTTTTTTTTAAATTTTGAATGTTGAAAAGGACAAAATAATGTCCTCTACACATTTTACCTTTCCTCCAGCTGCAGATGCATGCTGATCTGATGGATCCCAGATGCTAGAAAGAGACACAACTTTTTCACATCTACATAATGTAGCTAGAACAGAGTCTTCTCATTTATTATACTTTCATAATCAACTTAATGGATAAATATACATGTAAGGGTAAAATTTACTACAAATATTCAAAGTCAAGATTTAACATAGCTTGACCTTTGAACTAATCCAAAATGAAAATCATTGTATTAAATTATAACTTTAAAATCTATCTAAAATCTAGTCTTGAAGGGGAAACATGAGGAGGAAAGAACTTATTTTATACTAAAAACTAAACTATCTAGAGTTTTAACAAGAACAAAATACTTGAGATGAGGAATTTGATCATCTCTCTAATATTAGTCTTTAAAACTGACATTCATAAGGAGGCTAGAAGGAAGCCAGGATTAACTGGATTATGAAGAATCATCCAAGGTCTCATTTAAGTCTAAAATTCTATAAATCTCTACCTTTGAGGAATCTGCTAGAAGAGGTAGACTAACTCATCCTCCAACTCATAGCTCTAGCCAGCACAACACATCTCAAGAAAACATAATCCCCAAAAGGTTATACCTCAAGGTAAACTGATCTCATTTGTTTTTTCCTTTGGGAAGATAAACCTCTTCTACTGGCATGTAAAGCTGATAGAATATAAAATTTAGATAGTGTAATGCTACTTCTAATCTTCAAAAGAACAAAACAGGTATGGAGGGAATATGTGACCTTATTACAGTGAATTTTCATAGTTTTTCTGGTGTATTGTTTCTTATCTTATACTCTTAATTTCTGGCCAGCTGTGAGGAGCATAGTTATCTCTATCCTATTTCTCTTTTTTTTTTTTTTTTGGATGGGATAAAGAATATTCTTTAATTTTTCTAGCCCTTGGTCACTACAGGAAAGTTATCATCAAACAATGCCTTATATATTTAGGTTTATTGTTAAGGATTGTTATTAGATTATAGTAACTTGTTTCTGTTTAATTAGATATCATTATCTTGATCATTCCCAATTTATACTGTATTCATATACTTGTTTTGAGCTAGGAATTTCTCCTAGAGTCTTTGTGCCAAATCATTCTCATCAAGCACCCTTTAAAAAAAAATCTATCTTTAATTAGTTGAATCCAGATGACAAGTACTCTTATGGCCAGTGCCTAGAAGCTCCCAACAGAACTGGCCCCAAACAGATTTGGGGAGAAGTATATAAGTCTAGTAGGCTAGTCTCAATAATAATGTTCTTGCCTTTAAGGGAAATGAAGATGAGAAAGAGATCTCTAACAAAGCTTTTGTAATCAACAATGGTTTGAATTCCATAAATCATTGCCCTTTTATTCAATTATAGGTCTTAAAAATAAAAGTAAAGGCAGTCATAAGATCTCCTGCAACAAGATAAATTAATCTTCAATTTACTATAATATTTGATTACTGATACTTACCACTTTTCCAACATCAGTTTAGTATAGAGGAGAAGTGAGTGGACTTGAAAACAGGAATTCCTGGGTTTGAGTAATACCTCAAATACTTAACTGTGTGATCTTGGACACACAGGAAACCAATGGATTAAAAAGAGTCAGAATCAGTCAATAAATATTATTAAGAACCTACTTTGTGTCAATTACTCTGCTAAGGACTAGGGATATAGTGCATAAGATAAATCCTGCCCTCAAAGAATTCACAATCTAATAAGGAAGGATAGCACATTTTAAAAAAAAAACAAACTGAAAAGTAGAGCATCCAGGTACAAAATGATTAGATGAATGAACTCTTACGTGGGGGAAAATCTGATAGGTCTAAAATGTCCACCCTCTCTAATCAGAAGGAAGAAGTGGACCCAAAGTTATGGAGTGCTTGAGGAGATACATATTTCAGAATTGATATCTTTTTACAGGATGATGAGTTTCTGGAAAATATAAAATCCAGGAGAGACATTAATGAAAAATGAGCCTCTGTTTCCTTATCTGTAAAATGAGGACAATATCAGAACCTATGCCACAGAATTTTTAGGAAGAAAAATCAATGAATATAAAATGTTTCACAAACTTTAAAGTATTATATAAATATGAGCTAATCCCTATCATCATAAATAATAAAGCTTTTGACATCATTTCACTTTATACAAATTACCAAAACATTCAAGGTAAGATAGGTCAAAAAAGCTCAGAAAATCTTTTCCATGGCAAAACGATCAATTATTAGAAAATATTAGATAGATGTCACAGTCTAAAATTTAAGATCTCTAAGCTATTTTACCACTATCTTAATCATCAGGATTTTAATACTATTTGGAGGCTGAAGTAGTAGTAGTAAAGACAGCCCATCCAACTCTGTAAGTTATCCATGATACTAATAATACTCTTCTTTTTTTTCTACTCCCTGCTCTGTTTTCTTCACATTTTGTATTTTCTGGATGAAAAAAAGGGACTAGAAGTTCAGTACTAAGTGGACATAGTTAATGATGCCAATGTATGTTGGGAGGGGGAAGAAAACTAAGGGGCAGGGCTAGAGTTTCTTAATTTTTTTTCAAATAATCAATTAATAAACATGTATTGTGTCTTTCTATGTGCCAAGCAATGTGCTTAGTGCCAGGGACACAAGGAAAGGTTAAAATATGACCTATTCTTTCAAGAATCTTAGATTCTAATTGGAGAAACATTGTGCAAATAATTGCACATACAAGATAGAAATCATATAAATATTAATTTCAGAGGGAAGATATCATTCTTTAGAGGGAACAAGAAAGTCTTCTCGCAGAAAATCTGTATATGGACATCTATGGCAGTTTAGTGAAATCTAATACATCTGTAGTTTGTTTCTTTCTGTCATAGCTGAATGAAATATTATTCAGTTGAATTTAGCAAAAATTAAGATGTCATTTTCCCCACACTATTCCATCACTGAATCCACCTGAAATCTATTGCTCTTGATAGATTTCAGATGAAAAAGATTAAAAAGCTCTTGCTTAAGTAATCAACAAAGTATATAATTAGCCTTAGTTCTTGAATGCTAGTCAAGTCAATAAGCAATTAATTATTAAGCATCTACTATGAGCCAAACACTTTGCTGAGCATTGAGATATAAACACAAAAAGCAGCCCCTCTCAGGGAATTCACAATCTAATGGGGAGACAACATGAAAACATGATGCACCAACAATATACACACAGGAGAAATTGGGGATGATAGTAAGGCTCACACTGAAGGAAATCAGGAAAGACTTTTTGTAGAAGCTGTGATTTTAAATGGGGCTTGAAGGAATCCACACAAGTCAAAAGGCCAAGGTGAGGTATAAGAGTGTTCTAGGGATGAATACTACTAATAAAAATGCCTAGTACAGAGAGTTTCTTATGGAAAGAAGAGCTAGGATATCAATGCAACTGGATTTTTGTTTGTTCTTCGCTCTGGAAAAAGACCAAGACACCAGGAAAGTAATGCCATGACATACAAATGAACTGGATTTAAGTGAGGAAGAGCTGTGCAAGGTTAACAGACTCACTTTCCCCTCTGGATCCAGTGGCAAGATATAGATTAGGATGACTGGAATGGACCCGAATTACAGAATATATAAAGGAGATTAAGTGTAAGATTTAAAAAGTGAAGGCAATTGGAAGAGAGTGAGATAGAAAGGATTTTGAATGCCACAAATTTTATATTTGATCCTGGAGGTAGTAGGAATCACTAGAATTATATCAAGTAGAGGGGATAATATGATTAAATTTGTATTTTAGGAAGATCATTTTGACAACTGAGTGGAAGATGATCTAGAGTAGGGAGAGACCTGAGGAAGAAAGATCAATCAGCATAAGGTGATGAAGATCTACACCAAGGTGATGAGGTCTAGATATGGGATACCTAAATGAAATTAGGGTTTAATTGAGGTCTAGTGGCAGATTTGGGGTACAGGGAGTCAAATAAAACTCCCCTATAACTCCTTTGGATTCAGCATAAGGATACTGAGTTAAATGAAGTCTAGTAGCAGCGCGAGTCCCCAATAAAGGAATTTATTGGCCTGAAAAGCTAGATTGACAAAAGAGGTTTATTATGGGGTTTGGAAGTGGACAGAGGGTCCTAGCATGCCTGGTGTAAGGCTCAGGTCTGGGTGGGGGCTGGGACAGGCCCGGATCTTCTATTGGAATTCAAAGGGACCAGGATTTGTGAATCGAAAAGTCCTTGATTGATAATTACATCAATTAGGAGGGGTTGGGAATCAGAAAGAAAGGAATCTTAAAAGGACCATATCCGCATCAAAGATAATAGCAGTGTCCAAGGACAGAAGTAGATATACTAGTTAAATATTACAGAAATTAAAAATCTATAGGCCCTGGAAAGTGATTGGATATGAAAATGAAAGAAGATGAGGAGTTGACGATAATAGGTTGAGAAAAACAGTAATAAAAATGCTCCAATGGAGATGGAGTGTCTTGAGGAATAATACCTAGGTTGTGAGATAGGGAGGATGGTGATTCTCTTAACAATAATAAGTAATTTTGGAAGATGAAAAGGACTGGGAGGAAAGATCATAAGTTCAATGTTTGACATGTTGAGTTTAAAATATCTGTGGGAGAGAGGATTCTGGGAAGATGATGGAGAAGGTCAGAAAATTCCAAGCTCTCCAGATTTCTCTCTCACAAACAAAACAAAATAGAGCCTGAGGGTGAATGTAAGGTGGATAAAAATAAACAAGACTTAAGGCAAACATACTTAATTGTAATCTTGAGGAGGAGGAGGGCATAAAGGGGAGAATAAAGTAAGAAGTTCACAGCAGAGAACAAAAGAAAACCTTCAAGAAAGCAAGGAAAATATTAACAGTTCTGAACATAATGTGTAGTAGTTATATGGGCTCTCTTGAATCAGAAATGTATTACTTTATATTTTTTAATCCTCTCAATTTCTTCTGTGCATATGGCATTGCCTTTTTCTTTCTTTTCTTACTTTGTAATTAAGTTCAAAATAAGTTTAAAAAGTGACTGCAACAAACTGAAAAATAAATAAATAAATGTCTATGGTGCATTTACTTGAAAGTGTAAGACAAGATCAGGAGAGAGATTAGGGCTAGAGATCTGAGAATCATCAACATAAAGATAATAATTCCATGGGAACTGATAAGATCACAAAAATTGATAAGATACAAAAGGAAGAAGAGATATGGGATGTTGGCTAGTGGAGAGGGAGAAAGGGATAGATGGGTGGTTGGATGAATGGATCAAAGTGAGTTTTGAGTATGAGGGAAACAAACATAGCAACTAGTAAACTGGGAGCAATTAATTAATTATATTGAGATTATTAATATTATTATTATTGAATTATTAAATATTATTGAGAGAATAAGGATGATGGAGCAATCTTTTGAGAAGATAAGATGGAAAGTGATCATTTATGCATGAAGAACGATTGGTCTTAGCAAAAAGGATCACCTCTTCATGTGAAATAGGGGTTAAAGAGGAACACATCTGTATGATGTGAGATGAAGAGAAGAGATAGTGTTGTGCCACTGTGTCTTCTAATGTCCTGACCCAGTTTCCCTAATTGTCCTATTCAGTTACTCTGCTTCAGGTTATAACTATTCCCTCTTAATGTTTGATAGGATAAAGATCTTGTATCTTAGACCTCAAGCTATAATCATTCCCTCTTAATGTTTGATGGGATAAAGGTCCTTATCCATTTTAGACATCATTAGAATATCAGAAGCCTCTCCAGTACCTCCCATTATGTCATCCTAGGTACCTCTCCCCATTATGTCATCCCCATCCAGGTACCTCCCTCATTATGTCATTGTTCTTGTTACCCTATAAAAAAATTTTGTATCTGACATTCACTACTGGATTCTTTGAGATAATAGTCTCATTCAGCCCTGGGACCAAACCATGGATCCATTTGGTCCCAGGATATCTCTCCATTTAATAAATTATTAAATTGTTCTCTAATCTCTATCTTGATCAGTTTCTCCGGCATTACAATAGTTCTCAGAGAATAGATTAAATTCTTTCAGTAAAAATATTAAGCAAAGGTTATCAAGAAAGATCCATGTGTCAATGAGAACTAGAAAATGGAAAGAATGAAAAAAGAAAAGTTTTAAGATGAAAGTAAATTTGCCTTCTGAGGAAGAGGTATGTGGCTTTAGAGTGGGACGTAGGGGATGGGAATATGATTGTGTAGAGGAAAATAGGAAGAAGGGATTAGACAATGGAGGATAGAGAATAGGGTTTACATAATTATATCTAGGTGTTTAATGTCACAAGGATAAGGAGGATATGACTAGAAGAGAATTTGTTAATCATTGAAAAATAAATTCAAGTAGGTTATGCTCAAGGCACAGAATTCATTCAGGGCTTTGGGAAATTCAAGTGGGGAATAAGTACCAAGACTTGAAAGAATCATATTATCCTTTCCCAAAAAACAGAAAACCAGGCTGGAGACTTGATAGAATGACTTTTATGCACTCTGAAATAATAAGAGGAAAACAGTCAAGAAATCTGAAATGATAGAATGGCTATTTATTATATATTTGACATTAATTAAATGCCCACAAAACAAACCATTTTGCGATTTTCAAGAAATACAGAAGTAGTTTCACAGTAAGTTGATGTAATAGCAATCTTTCTTAAATATTACGAAATGATTTTATCAACATAGTCATCCAAGACTTCTGCTGTTCTAGTCTCTACTATTTTTCCTGGTTCTGAGAAGGTTAGATATAAATGCAATTGTAATCCAAGTTACCAGCTCAGTCCAGGCAATATACAAGAACCCATTTCTGGATTGTTTAGATATTAATGAGACAAACAAAGAGACTGGAAATGGAAACATTTTGCAACATACTTAGTGAATGTTAGACCTCAGGTATTTTTGAATATACTAATCATTAGTAGATCATATAAGGCTAAATATAGGGGTCAGAAGAATTCTTTTAGAGTCCAGAAATCATTTTAGTTCTGTCTTCCTCTTCTGGATTTAGAGGCCTCATTTAACTGAACTGCAATACCCACAATTGGATAAATGTTACAACAGAATTTATTTACAATTTACTGCGTGATTAGGATGCACTTGCTAATGCTCATTCAAAGATGAATAAGGTATAGATATCATTTTCCATTTATAGCCCAATTGGACAGATAAAACAAGAACACAACTAATCCATTTAACTTTGAGTTTGCATAGATCAGTTTAATAGACAAGTTGGAGTAAAAAAAGGACTATTTGATTTCTGAAAGTATTTTCCTTTCTAAATCAAGAATCTACCAAAAACACCACACATGCCCATTTCCCTCTTCAAAAAATTCTTCAATGAAGTAATAGGAAAAGTGCAATGTTTAGTGGTATTATACTACAGCTAAAATCATGGTGTTGGACTTTTAAAAATATTATCCCTACTTGGATGTATCATGGAAATAAACAAAAGCCCTCTGACCCTACTTCTAATCAATAAACCATGATATTCTAGGAAACTTTGAATCTACATGAAGCATTTCCCTTTCCTGTTGTATTGTGTCCTCTTCAACTATTCCAGATGGTTAAATGCCATGCTGTGGTCAAGGGATCAGTATCCAACAAGGAGACAGCGCTATCAGAAAGACAATCCAGATGGCTATAGGAAGCAAGGATTATGGCAAAATTAGGACAAAATAAAATATCTAAATAAGAGGGAATACCTTAAAGAAATGTGGCAAGCCAATAAGGAACTGAAGAAAATGGCAGCAAAATATATAAGCATCATTAATCGTTTTGAAATCAGGCACTTAAACTAAGAAAATTTCTGAAAAAGAAAGGAAGGAAGGAAGGAAGGAAGGAAGGAAGGAAGGAAGGAAGGAAGGAAGGAAAGAAGGAAGGAAGGAAGGAAAAGAAAGAAACAAAGAAAAAGAAATGGAGGAAGGGAGGGAGGGAGGAAGGAAGAAAGAAAAAGAAAGAGAGAGAGGGAGGAAGGAAAGGAGGGAGGGATAGAAGGGGGAGGGAGGGAAAAAGAAAGAGAGGGAGGGAGAGAAAAAGTTATGGATTATTAGGATTGCTTACATTCTCTTTCCTCCATCTTATTTTTTTTTTAATATAAAGAGGGAGGTATAGGCAAAGAGAGGAAATGTTATGACACATGAGAAAGAAAAAACAAACCTAAAATTCATAACCATGAATATCAAATGTATGAACTCACTCATAATATGGTAAAGCATGACATAACAGATTAGAAAGCAAAAGTGAATAATAATTTGTTTACAAGAACTTCATTTAAACTCAAAGATACATATACAATCAAAATGAGAAGTTGAAATAAAATCTATTATTTATGTATTAGCTTAATCCAAAAAAGCAGGAGTGGCAGGTATTATATATAAGACAATAATAACAACAGAAGTAGTTTAAAAAGATAAATGAATTAATAATATTATGCTTAAATGCACCAGAAATAAGGATATTATACAAAGATTATATCATTGTAATAGCAACTAGTTACCTAAAGTAAATACAGAAAGAAATAGATATATAATAATACAATTGCTGAGGACTTCTTTTATCCCTTTTACATTTAAACAAATCTAAAAATAAAAAAGTGAAAATGAAATGAAGAATTTTAATGAATTTTAGAAAAATCAGACATATTTAGCAGTTTCTGAAGAAGAATCATAAAAAGAATATATTTCTCAGATTTGTGTGATAACCTATGTAAAAATTAACCATATGTTAGAAAAAGGAACTCATAAAATCACAAAAGAAAAAATATTAAATACATTATTTATAATCTATAGCACACAAAAAATTAAAATTAATGAAAATAATTTGAAGCAAGATTATAGATGTAAGTGGAATCTCAATGATATAATCAGAAAGACAAAGTAGACCAAAAAAATTCATAGGAACAATAAGGAAAATTATAACAATGAATAAAAATCAAAGAAAAGTATAATAAAACACCTTATTAAAACTTCTGAAATAAAGCCCAAGCAGTCCTTAGGGGGAAATGTATATCTCTAAATATCGACATCAACAAAAAAGAAAAAGATCTGTAAAAAATACAACTAAAACAAATAAATAAATAAAATCAACAATTTTAAATCTTTAAATAAACTAACAAAATATGGAAAATCAATGAAAAGATAAAATTGAAAACAAAAAGAAATTGTGAATTGAGAAAAATAAAAGTTTTACTGAAAAGTGTAGTTAAAATATGTATTTGCATATATGCATATAATCTGCAAATAAATGCAGTAAAATATGCATATAAAATATGCAATTATCCTATTTGCTAATAAAAAAATCAAATTAAGTTACCAAAAGTAACAAGTAAAAAAAATGGAAGAAAATAAGAAAAATAATAATAAAAAATTATTATACTCCATATGTCCAAAAAACAGAAAATTCAAATGAAGCCAATAAATATTTACAAAACTATAAAATTCCAAAATTAACAATATAAGAAATAAGAATCTTATTTTCAGAATCAGAACTTGAAATAGCACAAGTCCAATCAACAAGATCTTATAAATTTTCCCACAATTTTCTAGAGTTTAGAACTAAGAAAAGAGAAAGTAAAGTAGTTCCTAGAATTAGTGTATTGTTAGTCAGTTAACAAGAAAATTGCTTACTTTGTGTGAGACACTGCCAAATCCATTCATACAAAGAAAGGTGAAAAACAAAAATAAAACACAATTTTAAAATAGTCCTTGTTCTCAGGACTTCAGCTTATTGGGGGAGACAATAGGAATAACTATTTACAAACACGACATAAGATGGGGAAAAAATAGGTATTATCAACAGAGGGAAGGAAGATACTCGGATTAAAAGAGCATTAGAAACAGTTTTGTGTGTAAAAGGTGAGGTTTTAGCTGTGATTTAAAGGAAGTCAGAAATGTTAGGAACAGAAAGGAAGAGAAAATTCTAAACATAGGAGATGACCAGAAAAAAATTCCCAAAGTAGGGAGATCTCATAATTTTCCCTAATAGCAAAGAGAGTACTATATCACAAAGTATGTGTGATGTCACAGTGAAAAGTAGAATGTAAAATAACTGGAAAGGTTGAAATAGAACAGCTTTGAATGGCAGTGGATTTTCATATTTGATACAGGAGGGAGCCAATAGCATTATTGATTAGTGGATGACATGGTAAAACCTGTACTTTAGGAAAATCTGACAGCTGAATGGAACATAGATTGGAATGGAAAGAGATTTGAAGCAGTGAGACCACTATCACACTATTTCAGTAGTACAAGAATAAAGTGATAAGGACTTGGAAAAGGTGGCAGCAAAAAAGGGAAGGGAAATTTTTTTTTATGCTAGCCAGCTAGCATTTATTAAGTGTTTAGTATGTACTGAATGCATCATCCCTCCCTTCTTTGCTTCTCATTCCTTTAGATGGGGGTTACATATGTGCAATCATGTTAAACATTTTTAGGAAAGACTTCTTACAGAAGGTGGGGCTGTGCTGAGACTTGAAGGAAGTAAAGGGAAGCTAGGAAGTAGAAATGAAGGAGAGAGTTCCAGGCATGAGGAACAGAGTAAAAATGATCAGTTAAGAGATGAAGGATTGTCGTTAATAAAGAGGCCAATGTCATTCAATCATAAAATAATTGGAGTGGAATAAAATATAAGACTGGAAAGGTATTCATTTGGGGATGAAGTTAGGGGTAAAGATCATTTATGAAAAATTTTAATACCAAATAGGGCCATTAGACTTTTATGAATAGGAAAATGTTATAGTCAGACCTATAATTTTAAAAATATCAGTTTGGGGGCAGCTAGGTGATGCAGTGGATAGAGTACCAATTCTGAAATAAGCAGGACCTGAGTTTAAATCTGACCTCAGACACTTAACCCTTCCTAGCTTTGTGATCCTGGGCAAATCACTTAATCCCAAATGCCTCAGGGGAAAAAAATCGGTTTGACATTTGAGATTATGTGGAAAAAAGATTTGGAGGGAACCAAATCAGTGAGGGGCTATGAGATAATGCTATCAAATGAGATTTAGCTTGGTAAAGAAAAACTTAACTAACATGGTATCTGTCTTCAAATATATGAAGGGCTATCCATCAAATGGAAAAGGATTTACATTTTTTTTCTCTTTGACCTTAGAAGACAAAATTAGAAAAAGAGACAAACTTGCAGCCTACTGGAAGGAGAGAAAAATTTCTTAGGAATTAGAGGTGTCTCAGAGTAGACAGGACAGCTTTGGATGGCATCTTCATTGAGTTCCCCTGTGGTAGAGAGTGCAGTGCTTTTAAACAACCCTAAACTGCTATCTAGTACAAAATCCTATTTTCCCCATAACACATCTTCCCATTATTATTATATCTATGCCCATTAATCTTGGAAAGTCTCTAAGAAATCTAGGTTTCAGTAGACCCAAAGGGCAATAGAAGATACATAGTGGTTGTAGAAAAGGTGTAGCATATTTTAGATGATGACCTAGTATCAAGAAGTTATCTAACAGAATTTATGAATAAATATCTGATTAGATGTTTTGTTTTTGTTTTTTTGTTTTTTGCTGAAGTAATTGGGGTTAAGTGACTTGCCCAGGGTTATGTCTTTGACACCAGATTTTCCTCAGGTCCTCCTGACCTCAGGGCTGGCATTCTATCTACTGCTCCACCTAGTAGCCCTTGATAAGATACTTTAAAAAATGAAAAGAGGCAGGGTTGGTTATACCTTAGAAGTGAGAAGTAAAAAGATAAGTAATCTGAGTATTCCAATTGGTACTCTGAAAATGTAAAAGTTCTAACAGAAGAAGCTCTTTACTGGAGGTCTACAGATGGAGCCCATAGATAGATTTCATTGGTTCCATGATCTCTCTTGAATCCTGCTTTTGTAGATTAAATTTTCTGTTTAATTCTGATTTTTTTTTCAATAGAAATGATTGAAAGTCTCTTACTCATTGAAGCTCCATCTCCTCCCATGAAAAATGGTGCTTGAGTCTGGCTGGGTAGTTAATTCTTGGTAGTAAGCCCAGGTCCATTCCAGGCCTTCCAATCTTTTACTGTAGAAGATACAAGTCATAATCCTTACTGTTGCTCCTTGATATTTGAATTGCTTTTGTCTGGCAGCTTACTGGTAGGTCAATAATTTTTAAATTGTTTCTTCTGGATCTATTTTCCAGGTCAGCTGTTTTGCCAATGCGATATTTCACATTTTCTTCCATTTTTTCATTCTTTTAAATTGATTGACTGATTCTTGCTGTCTCACAAAGTCATTAGTTTCCATTTGCCCTGTTCTAGTTCTTGATGTGTGATTTTCTTCATTGATCTTTTGTATCTCTTTCCATTTGGTTTATTCTACTGTTTAAGAACTTGTTTTCGCAATTTTTTCCCTTCCTTTTCCAAACTCTTGACTCTCTCATGTTTACCTCTCATTTCCTTTCTCATTTTTTCTTTAGCCTTTCTTACTTGCCTTTTGAAGTCTTTTATGAGCATTTCCAAGAAGCCTCTTTGGGCTTCAGACCAATTTTAAGGTCGAGCTATGCTCCTGGGGTAAAGGTAACGCTGTCCCACGCTTCCTGTGCAACTCTGAACTTAGCTTTCAGCACAGGGGTCCCTTTTGTTTGCAGAGGGTAGCTTTGCCTGATCTCTTGAGGAAACAGCTTGGTTTCCCAGAATTCCCCTTCTAAACTGAGACTGGAAGCCGCTGCACTGATCTGCTCCTCTACTGAACCAGGACTGAGAGTATTAGTTGCTGATTTGCTGAGATTAAGACCCTCTCACCTGCTTTCCCAGAGTCTATCTGACCTGAGCTGAGCACCCTTTTCATTCCAGTGAACCTGACCTTTCTTGAAGTTTTTTCAGTCTATCTTGAACTGGAGAGTGGTTTCATTCTGTCAAACTGTTCAGAGGCTTGTTTTCATGTTTTCAAGGGAAACTGGGAAAGCTTAAGCAGTTTCCTGACTTTACTCTGCCATCTTTGCTCCACCCCCTGAAGTTCCTTTTTTCTCTTAATTATTTCTTTCCACCTCCTTAGTGTAGCTTGTTTGTTCATCTCCCCCATTACATCATGAGCTTCTTAGGGGAAGGGAAAATTAAATGAGAGAAGAATTATAAGAATAAATGGTCAGAATTTGATGACAGATTGGATATGGCAGGAATGGTTGAAGAGATCCTGGGCTGCTAGTTGTTAGACTATAATTAAAATAAATGATCCTGAGATTAAAACTAAGTGGAGACACAAATGAAATCTGAAGAATCTGGAAGCTCAAGGACTCTAAGGATTGTATATTTCAATGAGGTTCAGAGGTAGGGAGAAATTGGTAGCTAGAAAATACTTCTCTTTTTCCTTACAACTTATCAGAATTCTAGGTGAGAAAACCCAGACAATTTTGGAAGTTTTAAAGTAAATCATTTCAAATTACATTGACAGTCAAATAAAAAGAAAACAAATATGTTATAATCACAACATAATATCACAATAATTAGAGTTCATAATCTAAAGAGGAACAACCCTATAACCATTATATATACAAATATACTGGTATAGAAGATGAATTGAAAATAGTCAATACAGGAAATTAAGAAAAATTGGGAGCAGTTTCCTATAAAAGACAGTATTTTATTTGGGATTTGAAGGGAGCCAAGGAAGTTAGGTGGCAGAGACTAGATGTGAGAGTATTCCTGTCATTCAAGACAGTCAATGAAAATACCTAACCTAGAAATAGAGAGGCTTATGGGAAGCATAAGAAAGAGGACAATGTCACTGAATGAGAGTGTGTGGATGGTTAAGATGGATGTGTAAGAAGTAAGAGAACTGGAAAAGTAGGGGGGGTCAGATTATAAAGGGCTTTGAATGTCAAAGAGAGTATTTTATATTTGACCCTATAATTAACAAGTACCCACAGGATTTTATTGAATGTGGCGAGTTCAGCAGCTAGAGATTGAAATGGTCAGATCTACACTTTAGAAAGATCACATTGACAGCCACCAGAAGATATTATAGTCTGATGCCTTCAATGAAAATGAAAATGGCACCAAAATTAGCTACTGAATGAATGGAAAATTACTTAATTTGAAAAGGCTATAATCAAGACTAAAGTGGAAGGAGAATCGCTGCATAACTTTTTGTTCACAAATGATTGTACATGTACTGCAGACTCTGAGGTTGAGATGCAAGAGAATGTGGATCAGTTCTCAGCTGTTTGTGCTAATTTTGATATGACAATTAACATCAGGAAAATAGAGGTTCTCTACCAGCCAGCACCACATCGAACATAACAATCAGTTGTAAAAAATAAAAAAAATTTGAATTCTATGGATAAGTTCACTTACCTTAGCAGTATGCTCTCCAGAGATGTACATATTAATCATGAGTTTGGGACATGCATTGCCAGAGCTAGCTCAGTGTTTGAGAGGTTCCAAAAGAAAATGTAGGAGAGAAGAGTTACTGGGATGCCTACCAAATTGAAGGTTTACAGAGCTATTGTGTTGACTTCATTGTTGGTATACTAGCACCATGCCAGGAAATTGAATTGCTTGCATTGAAATTATCTTAGGAAGATTCTGAAGATCACCTGGCAAGATTAGGTAAGAAATACTGAGGTCCTTTCTCAAACTGAACTGCCAAGCATTCAAATTCTACTGTAGCAAGCCCCAGTGAGCTGGAAAAGTTATTTGAATACCAAAAGTTCATTTGATTATAAGATCATTTTATGGAGAACCCACACAAGGTAAGCACAGATTGTGGTAGAACGTTCCAAACTCATATTGCTTTGATCAGCCATAGTCAGACATTCTGTACCTTGATCCCACATAGTGATGTCACTTTGGTTTTCTTCATGCATTAAAAACAACAACCATAATAATACTTCAGGAAGAAGGTGAATCTGAACTAACCTTTAAACAGATCTAGCAGATCTAGTTATATTTTCTGTCCCACTTTCCCATTCACTTCTTCCTTAAACTTTCACTGGTGAATTGGGTCCCCTCTAAATGCTTCTTTCAATTTCAAGGATTGTGCCTATTAGATATGATTTACAAAAATGATAACTACACAGTCCCCATTGATAAGCTTCCCATTAACCATTGACAAATACATACAATCGGCTTATAGCAAAAGCATTTACTAAGATAGTACAGAAAGATATTTAACATTCCCCTCATAAGCCTTGGGTGAACTTTGCCAGGGGACCCAAAAATCTTTGCTGAGAAAAATGCTTAGTTGGGATCCCCAAGTCTGCTCCTTTCTTCAGATTTTCTCTAAAATGCTAGCCTAGTACTCTATTGAGTTTAGAGCATTGCATCTATGCAATGTTGGGAGTTTGTGCCTTTGCTCCTTACTGAATGAAATGTTTCTTACCATTCAAATAACTCTAGGTCAAAGTTACATTGCAGATTAGGGAAAAGAGGAGAGAGGAATCATCTTCCACCACAAGTACAATTTTCACTTATGATCAAGGTTCCCTCTTCCACTTTGACTTCATGACCCTGAGAGGCACAGATGATTTTTGACTCAGCCAATGACTAGTTTTCCTTTAATTAACTGTTTAATATTCAGCTTAATTAAATATCCATTTAATCAAATGAGTAAGGTACTCATATTTCATAAAGGATTCATCAGATAACAAGACTGACATTTTGTAACTACATTTTGTGACAACATTAAATAAGCTAAGGAGGAAGAGGAAAAAAAATCACTAACATTTACAATATCCAACATATATCAATGCTAAACACAAAATGATTGTTGATTAATTCCTGGTTTTTATAAAGAGATTTTGTTAGAGGGTAGAAGAAAAGTCACCAGAAAGACATGCAATAAGATCAGAAATGCAAATTCATATCTAAGTTCGCCGAGACATACATTTCTCTTTGTTTCAAGGCTTATTTTCATGACAAAGTCAAAACATGCAATATTCTATTAGATGACATTTTCTCAAGTTTATGAGTATATATGCATCAATTGAAATAAGAATACTGGCTAAAATGGTAAAAGGCTGTAGTCAGAGAGCATTTCATAGTTCAGAATCCTATATTTACTCCCAAGACAAATTTTGCAAGCAATTTTGTTGTTGCTGTTTTCCAAACTATGACAATTTTATAACAATAAATCATTTTTATTTTGGAAAACTAAAGAGGAAAATCACCAGACTTTTAGTTCCTCTTAACAGCCATTTTATTACCATGAAAAATCCACTGACCTGGCAATAAACCAAGATTTATTTGTGGCCAGCCTGAGAACACAGCATGAGTGCTTGCCAAAATAGTTTATATGATGGTACTAAATTCAGTGGTTCCAAATTTAGGTTATTTTGTAGGAGGTTTCTCATAGTTTGAGGGGGGAAATAATAAATGTTACAAAAGCTTTTTCTACTTTACTCTAAGAAAGCTTATTAAAAAGGTCAAATAAAGGAAAAGACCTGCCAATCACATTAATCTCTCAGTAATATAAATTATAGAATAAACATATAAACAACCTTATGAAAAAAAGACAATGAAACCTCATGATAAGTTCCTATATGAGGAATGATATTCAAAGTGTTTGAGAATTCCATTGTCCTAGCAACTATAAGTAATAATTGAACTCTGAAAAACAAATTTTCAGAAATAATTTAAGCATCCAAAAAGTAGTAAATTTTATCCCTTCTATATTGGTGCCAAAGTTATTTTCCTTAAGGATTGCTCCCCAAATTGTTGAACTTCAATGGCTCCCGATTGCCTCTAAGAAAAAAATGTACTCTGGTTTTTAAAGCCCTTCACAAAATGGCTTCAGTCTATTTTTCCAGCATCCAAACATTATATACATTATTCCATATATACATAATTACTCCATTTTCCTAAATTTAAAGGTTTCACAAAAGAGGGATACCTCAACTCTGTTCTTCAAACATAACACTTGATTTCTTTGCCTTTGTAGTATCCATTCCACATACCTGGAATGAATGCCATCTTCACTTTTATCTCACTGAATCCCTCTCTTCATTCAAGAGAAAACTTCTATTTCTTCATTACTGTCCCCCAACTGCTAGCACCTTTTTGTCCTAATGTTTTTGTGTTCAACTTCCTTGTATTTACTTTTTATTTCTTCTGCATATGGATATATGTATATACTATAAATATAACATATATGTGTGTATAAATGCTATGTTTCCTAATAGAAGCTAAATTCCTTAAAAGTAGAAATTATTTCATTCTTTGTACTTGTATCCATAGTATCTAGCACAATTCCTGATGATTAATAAATGATTACTGATCAATCTTTGAATCTGCCTTTTGGTGATTTCTTCCTTATCTTACTAAAACTTTTTCACTGACATTCAAAAAAGAGAATTACAGATGTTATTAAAAAGAAATTTCCTGCAATTATTTCTATTAAATGGACCAATCCCTGTTGAGTTATGTTTTAAGTTTTGGATGGTAAATTAGAGATTTTTTAAAAAGCTGTAATCAATTCTATTATTCACAAAATCATCAAATTTGAGAATCAGAAGAGTACTCAATGATGACCTAGAGCAACTTAAAGAAAATTCAAGTCATTGGTAGAAACTTTTAATAAACTTTTAATAAAGAACTTAATCGGCTTATTTCCAGAAATTCAACTGCAATACAACTGTAGTCTCAGTACATACTTAAAATCAGGCAATTGCCTACTTTACTCTTCTTTTAGTATTCTCTTATGTATAAAAATACAAAATCAAGTTGGTCTAAAGTATAGTACAAATTTTATCATAAGTAAATTGAACCTCTCCTGAAAATATTAGCTTTCAAGAAATGTAGGAATGAATGCAAACAAAATGTCTTCCCCTATGAATTGTCAATAGCCTATTTATTTATTTATTTGCAGTACATATACAATCAGTATTTTAGCTTGGGACTTATTAAATCTTTTCCATTTGTGACTCCTTTTCTTTTAGAATTTTTATACAATCCTAGGTATATACATATATAAAATAGGTATACCTTTTATGATGGGAGCTCCAGAACAAATGGAACATATCCTTGCTAATTTTAAAAACTATCAGTTCTTTATAAGAAAAAACATGACTCTGAATGGACTTTCTTAACTTCAGTGAAGATGGTATGACCCCATACCATTTTCTTTAAGGATAGGAGAAACGTTACCAAATTCAGCTGATTATTTTGAATTACCTGACATTATACCTGGCTGCTGGTCTTTTTGTCATCTACATAACACCAGGACTTGGACAAACCTGGACTGATGCTATCTTGAGCTTTATTCATTTATTTTTGATCTTGATTTATTTGGAGTACAGGCATTTTTTTAAAAAACATATCATGTACGTTGTCTAAAATAAATTATATTTAACTCCATTAAAAAACAAAAAATATTATTAGCAAAATTCTGTTTCCTTCTCAAACTTTTATTTTATCAAACTTTTATTCTAGATGCAGATGTATATTATTGTTGGAATACATGGAAGCCACCTGACAGTGGCTGCTGGAGATCCAACCTGCAGAATGGATTTCCTCTTGTGAGAGGATAATACAAGGAGACTGAGAGGCGGTTGCTGTTCTCTGCCTTCTCTGACTGAGAGGCCGTTGCATTGTCTGACCTTTTTCCTCTTCCCTCTGCCTCCAATTTATCTCATTCCCAGTCCGCAATATCTGTGTCAGCAAAGGCTGTCCTGCAACTCCTTCAGATGTTATGATCCACAGCTGTGGAGGCTCTCAGAGAATTGACCTGTCCCTTAACATTATTCTCATAAAAAAATTGTGGAACTCGGAAGATAAGTATCTAGGTACTCAGTTTTTGTTTTTAATCATATTAATTATTTCTTTTTGGATATGAGACACTAGTAAGTGTTGAGCTCTTAATACACCAGGCAATATTCTAGACTCTGTGGATACAAAGACAAAAACAAAGTCTCAACCCACAAGGAATTTATTTTCTCTTGTGAAGGAATAAAATGTATAGAGATTAGTAAATACAAATATATGCAAGAAAATAAAAACTAACTTTTCATCATGGGAGAAAGGATTTACAGAGGATAGGCAGAGTCAAGAAAAGTCCTGGGTTGCAGAAGGGCTGAGCTTGATCAGTTGCTGATCCTCACTTATACCAGGCTTTCATTCTCTCCCTTCCACATAGTCTGTGATTCAGTGACTCTGTTCTCCTAGTTGTTCCTGATACACAATACTCACTCCATACAATCTCCTCTCTCCAAGCATTTGTACTGACTATTCTCCATGCTTGGACTTCTCTTTCTTCTCATCTCTGCCTCCTGGCTACTCCAGCTTCCTTCAAGACTTAACTAAAGTGCTACCTTCCTCAAGAAATCTTTTCTAATTTCTTCCCTCTGAGTCTTCCCTCTGAGGATATCCTCAATTTATTATGAATATGTCTTATTTGTGCATCGTTATTTGTATGTTGTCTCCTCTATTAGAACTTTTCAACAGATGGGACTATTTTTTGCCTTTCTTTATATCTCCTGAGCTTAGCACAGTACCTGCACATAGTGAGTATTTAATAAATGCTAGTTAAGTAACTGTTTATTGTACCATTAAAAAAATAACTTCAGCTATAGAATTAATTATGCCCACAAAAATCTCCAGTGGAAGAACTAAACCATTAGATTAGCATTATAAAAAGACCACAACCACTAAGGGGTATCCTTTCTGATGAACATACATAGACTGTAGCATCCAATTGAGACCCGACCTGTCATCGTAATGCAGGAGATATGGTGGAAAGTTAATGAGGGTATTGGGAAAATAAGGCCAGAGCTTATATTTGACTATCAATTTCAAAAAGGAAATTATTTTATTGCTAGGAGAAAATAGGAAAAAGGTCACTAGCCATTTTTGTTCTTCACCCAGTCCACTCCCAATAATTTGCAGGGAACATGATAATTAGTGAAGAGTTAAAAGAAATCTCCTTGGAGGAGATAGTGGAGTAGGTCAGAAAATTTCAACATCTCTAAATTTTCCCCACAAATAAAACAAATTTGCACTTCAGAATGAATATAGACTGGTGAAAAACAAAGAAGACTTGGGGCAGAATAAGGGTCCTCCTGACATCCCATGGAGCCTCAAAGAAAGAACTCAGGACTTGAATTTAACTAGTATTGAGTGTAAACATCTCTGGGCTATCTCCATAGAAACAGCCAGTGAGAGCCCAGAAGGTAGGTGGGTTTGGCTGGAGCCTCAGAACCACAGAAACTTTCACCTCTCCCACAACATGAGGAATGGGGATCTGTTTCCAAAGACTGAGGGAACTTCTGATGATTAGGAGGAACACCAGGCCCACCTGCACAACAGAGACATAGCCCTGGCAAGGAGAAACCAGCACACCAGGTGAATGCAGAAGCAGTGGGGCAAGGACACACTTTCAGGAAGGGATCTGAGATTCAAGTCACAGGAGAGAGCTTACATGAAGTAGAGATGCCATTTTTGATGCTTACACTAATACTTCATTTTTTAAAATGAAAAAGCAAAAAAGAAATAACCCAACCATAGAAATTTACTATGGGAATAGGGAAGACCAAATCTTCAGAAGAGGACATTGAAGTAAAGAAAAAAAAAAAAAAGCCTCTTCTACTCAAAGAGTAATGTTAAATTGATACCTGTCCAGACTTTATAGAAGAACTCAAAAAATATTTTAAAAATAAGAACCATCCAAGAAAGACAAGAAGATGATGGGGGGAAAGTTAACCAACTAGAAAAGGAGAAACAGAGTCTTAATGAAAAAAAAATTCTTTGACAATTAGAATTGGGCAAAGGGAAGCTAATGAAGCTATGATTCCAAGAAATAACAAAATAAAATATAAAGAATGAAAAAATAGAGCTAAATGTGAAATATCTTATAAGAAAAACAACAGATCTGGAGAACAAAATAGGAAGAGAAAATATAAGAATAATTGAACTACTTGAAAGCTGTGACCAAAAAAAAAAAAGAACCTTGACATAATAATGCAAGAAACAATCCAATAAATTGTCCTGAAGAGATAAAACATGAGGAGAAAGTAGAAATAGAAAAAAAAATCCACCAATCATCACCTCAAAGAGATCCTTTGGAAAAATAAAAAACACATAGGAATATTATTGCCTAATTTTGTATATATATATATATGTATAAATCTAGTTGTACTTAACTGATGAACATACATAGACTGTAGCATCCAATTGAGACCCGACCTGTCATCGTAATGCAGGAGATGTGGTGGAAAGTTAATGAGGGTATTGGGAAAATAAGGCCAGAGCTTATATTTGACTAATAATTTCAGAAAGGAAATTATTTTATTGTTAGGAGAAAATAGGAAAAAGGTTACTAGCCATTTTTGAGGGACATGAGGGAGGATGAAGGGGGAAAAAAAGAATAGAGAGTGCACAGCAGACAAGAGAGCAAAGAAAAGATGGACAGTCATGAATATAATCACTTCTATTATCATATATGCTTTCTTAAAATAGAAATTTATTGTTATATATTTTGAATCCTCCCTGATATTCTGCAGGGCACATGATAATGTTTTGTTTTGTTTTATTTCCTTTTCTGTCTTTCTTTTTCTATACTGCTTTTTCTTATTTTATACTTTGTTAAATTAAAAGAAAAGTTTTTTTTTTAAAAAGAAATGTCCTCATCACAATTTCATCCACCTTCTTTGCAGTTGTGCAAAGTTGAGCACCTGGGAATAATTTTCCAGGTCCAGGATCTAAATTAAGAGTATTTTTCTAACCACAACTCAGAGAATAGTTAGGCTATGGTTATGAAAGGAGACAAAAAAGAAGAGAGTTTAAAAAAAAATAAACAAATACTTAAGGCCTATTTAGCTGATTAACTGGAAGAATCCAGCTAGTGTCAACAATTTTTAAAAGTTAAGTAGCTTAAAATGGAAAGCTTTTTCAACCTGAGTTGGGTAGCACAACTGAACAAACCAGCAGGTGGTAGCAGAGAGATCCCTAGTGCAGAAGGACAAAAAATAATTATGTGTTCATATCAGTAGTGGCCATTGGCAACTCTGCATAAGGCAGTGGATAGAACACGAGGGCTGGATTCTGGAAGACCTAAGTTTAATCAAGTTCAGTTACTTACTAGCTCTATGATCCTGAGCAAGTCACTTAACCTCTGCCTAAGTTTCCATTCCTCAATTACAAAGTGATAACAGTATTAGCACCTATCTCACAATATTAGTATGACAATCAAGCAATATGACATTTTAAAATCATTTAGCACAATACTTGGCAGGTAATAGGTGCTTAACAAATGCTGTTTCCTTTCCTATAGCATCAGGGGCATGTTATCCCAGCCAGAGTGTATTCCCTCCCACACAGTTCCTGGCTAAACATCCTTTCACAATTATCCCTATGATTGTGCTTTTCCATGAACATTTCCCTATCACTTGTGCTCCTATCTGTGTCTCCTCTCTTATAAATAATGTATGGCAGAGTATATTCTCTCTATATATGGTGGGAATTTAAATTTGTGGTACTTGATTAAATAAATGTCTTTTCTTTTAAACTAATGTGTTCCCTGTTTGGGCTAGTAAAAGAAATACATTGGTGAGGGCTCATTAGTTATGACTTGGAGTGAATGATGAAACATAAATAACCTCAAGTCTGGAATAGCTTTCTAGGGTTTCACTTGTCAGAGGTGTAGATGTTACATGACAATTTTTTTTTTGGTACTCTATATGACCAGAACCTAGAGACTCTTTTCTCAAGAAATGTTGTTAGTATTGAATTATGTGTGTGTATATAGGTATGACAAATAGATCCAAAACATCTGTATAATTTATCAATTTTTGTACTTTCTTATTTTTTAACTTCTCATTAATTTTAACATATTTTTACTGTCCTTTCCATGTTTACTCTGAAGTCATCAAATATTAAAATGTATGTATGAAAAAGTTTAAGAAGTTTTATCAAGTTTTTCTTAAAACTTCTATATCTCCATATCTTTTGCATATCAGGAAGACTGGATACCATTGTGAGCATCCTGACATTATGTCCTTCTCCTTCAACTCTCTACCATCTGGGGCTGCCCAAGATCCTCTGGATTTCTTGACTTTTCACATAGCTTGGATGAAAGAGGAATTACCAACTCTTTCTTTTCCCTTAAGATGAAGGATCACCAGGGTTTACTATCTTCCCATGTCATGCTATTGCCTCCTAAGGTGCTCCAGATCTTGCATCTTAGTGTGCTCCAGATCTTACATCTACCTTGCTTCTGGGCTCTGGACTCTTTGCTCTCTCATTTAAAGTACTGATAAAACCTAAGAACCCCAGACCTTTGCCATTTACTCTTCTGTTGAATCTCTGAGTCCTCTAAGACTTTCTATTTGTCTTGAAACTGAGATGTCTCATCTCTGCCAATTAGGTATAAACTTCTAAAATGCAAAGACTGCCTCACTTTTTCCTTTTGTGTTCCCAGCAATTAGCACATAATAAAAGCTTAATATGTTTTTCATTTAGTCATTTTCATAGCATGATCTTGTTTTGATATTTATTTTGCTAGAGGAGTAAGATCATCATCACTACTACTATTCCTTCCATATTTGCTCATTTTTTTTATTTCACCTCTGAGTCTGATGAGCTCTATGGTGATGCTTATTACAGTATAGAGGAAAGTCCATAGCTAATTATTTGATAATTTCTTGATTTATAAAATGTCTTTTCTCAATTGTAGAAAACATATTAGTCATATCAAAAAAAAACATAATTTGAAATAAATAATTTAGCCTAAATCATTTGAGTGAAATGGGCAGACAGTCACAAATTATTCATTTAATTCAGTACTGGTGTTCATCTGTACCTTCCTGACTGCCCTGCTGCTTAAAGCCCTTAGCATGTGATTATTGATTAAATCCTCCTAGTTAATAAGCAATTTATGATATGAGTAAAGAAGGGTTATTCACCTATGGTTTCATTGCCAGTTAAAAAAAAAACAGGTCAAGTAGTGATGATCTATTAACCATAAAGTGAACAATTTACTGTTTTTTCAGACTTGGTTTCTTTGGCCTAAATTGGCAAATCAACATGGGAGTTGACATGTCTTTGGCATGAAAGACCAAGAGTCAGAACATACCACAAAACTGGCTCTAGTCAAATTCATTAATTATCTCAAAAAATAAATGTTCATAGATAACCAGACATTCAAGTCCTTTTCTTTTTCTCAACTTGCATTTTGTGACTTGGGTGAAAGTTTTGCTTACAATTTCTCCTTCCGTTCTTATTTTCTTTTCAAGTAGCCTTTCTTTTAATGAATATTTGAACATCAGTGTACTGCTTACATAACCCCAATTGCTTATTTGGAGTAGGAATTGTGGGGAATGAGCTGAATCAGCCAAGCAGAATGTGTTATCCTAGGGTGAAAACTTTGGGGAATGCTAAGCAATTTACCCAGAGGATTCAACTTATATCTATGAATATTGCAAAAATTAAATTGCATTTATAATATTTATTGTCTTATTTAAAACTCTCCCATTTATAAACTGCAAGTGGATGTACAATAGAGAACTTAATTTAATATTCATGAAAAGTTCTATAAATACACTTTTAACAGTTTATAAAAAAATCATTCCATTTGATACACACATGGAATAGGAATGATAACTCTAGAGCATTCTACTCCACAAAAAAAGAGAAGGGAACACTCTGCAGTAAGACAACTGAAAAGTGCATTAAGTGGAAAGTATTATTAAAAGAAGTAATTATTATATTTCATGATGGAGCTTTCTCTCCTGATGGGTAATCATGGGAAAATTCCAGGCCTTGCTACTGTTCCGTCAAGGAACTAATGCTTACCTATCACTTCATTTATTTTTCCTAGCTCTCTGGAATTGTTCTGTACAATGTCTCCTTAGTGTACATGTTTAATAAATGTTAAATAATAATAATAACTGAGTTAGACTGTTACCATCATTCACAATGTACCCATCTATGAAAGTAGTCAGGTGACTGCTGGAAAAAAACATTATAAGAGCCATGTGTTTTAGCAAGGAGAACGTGCATTTAATTTTCTTGAGGTCAGCTTAATTTTTTAAAAAATTTGTATGTCTTTAATGTGCGTCACTGAAAACTCTAGTCTGTAGATTCATGCTGATTGAATAGGTAATAAATATTAGTCAGATGTTTCCAATGCCTTCCCTTTTATGGAAAATATTGCATTTGTTCTATGTTGTTTATACTTCTCAGGTATTTAGTAAAAAGGCTAATAAAGAAAAAAGCTGATAAAATTCTAGCTTAAAAACCTAATTAGAATTGCACCAATTTTTAAAAATTTTTTCCTAATTTTCACTAAATGATCATTTTGGATCATGCCTTATTAAAGAAGACATTTTGCATCTTTCTCTCATTACCCTGAAATAAATGAAAAGTCATGTACTATATATACTAGGAAACTGGAGAAAATTGAATGAACAACTGTATCTAGCACTTTCACAAAAATTGATCACATATCAGAGCATTAAAAACCTCACAAATAAATGCAGAAAAGCAGAAACATTAAATGCCTCTTTATGTAGAAGGAAGAGAATTTGGAAGTTGATTTGTTTTAAATGAATGTTTAAAAAGATTTACATATATTTGAAAAAATTAAATAAAATACTAAACAAAAAAGTATTTTAGTATAAAATACTAAACAATCATGGTATTCTTATTTATCACATTAAAAGAAAAAAAGATTTCAGATGAAAATTTTTTTTTCAAAATATTTTTCATTTCTTTAATGTATATAGAGATGTGGAAGGAAGGAAGGAAGAGAGGGAGGGAGAGAGGAAGGGAGGGAAGGAGGAAAAAGAAGAACAAGAATAAGAACAAGAAGAAAAAGAAAGGAAGAAGGGAAAGAAGGAAGGAGGGAAAAAAGGAAGGAGAGAAAGAAAGAAGAAGAAAGGAAGGAAGGAAGGAAAGAAAGAAGGGAGAGAGGGAGGGAGGAAAAAAAGGAAGGGAGGGAAGAGAAGAAGAAGAAGAAGGAAAAGAAGGAGGAGGAGGAGAAATAGGAGGAGGAAGAAGAGGAAGGGAGGAAGGAAGGAAGGAAGGAAGGAAGGAAAGAAGAAAAAGGAAGGAAGGGAGAAAGGAAGGAAAAGGAAGAAAGGAAGGGAGGAAGGAAAAGGAAGAAAGGGAGGGAGGAAGGGAGGGAAGGAAGGAAAGAAGGAAGCAAGGGAGAGAGAGAAGGAAGGAAGGAGGACAATTCATATGAAATATATTTTATTTACCCTGAGAAATTTACTCTGAGAAAAAATCTGAGAAACACAGAATATTCTTGTACCCAAACCCTTCCACAATTAGAACAAATTTTTTTCTACCCTATCTAGGAGTATCAAGCAACTTCCTTTCTGATATGTTCTACCTCCTAAAGGTACCTCTCGAATCCTATGAGTCATAATACCAGCAAAAAGATAAATCCATTCTGCTCCTTGATACACATCATTCCCTGCTATGTTATCAGTCATTTAGCCTTCTGGGATTGAGCAGATGGTATGACCTGCAGGTCTCTCTTCAGGTCTGAGAAAGACTGGTCATCTCTCTCTCATTGAAACTTTGCCTCTCTCTCTCTCTCTCCATCTGGCTTAATCCCTGGGTCCACATGGCACCCTGCAGAGTCCATATGGATACACAGGCTTCTCTCCATGTCTGCATGAAGCTAAGAATTTTTGTGTCTGTGTCTTTCAGTCTGTATCCATTTCTACTCCCTATATACATCTGTTTGTGCCTTTTTATCTGACTCTTAGAGAAGGTCTTATAATCTTTAAAAGTCAAGCCTATTATTAATATATTGTCAGTTCAATGATTCTCACTGCTCATATTTGAACAAATGTCATGAAGATCTCTCTAAGGACAGGAAGAGTTTCCTCTTTGTACCAAAAAAAAAAAAAAAAAGTATTTAACTCTTCTAATTCTTGCTATGGTAGAGTTCTTCAAGTCAATTATCTTTGTATGTATGTGATTGCAGATCCTATAGTAATGCAAAAGACGTTATCACAAGCTGTGCTCATGAAATTCACTTCTAAGATATTTAATTAATTGTCCATCTCCAGAATAATAAATATATTAACAGTTGAAAAATAAAATCTGAAATAGTCAGTCAACCAAAAAAGTCAGTGAGTTGAAAGGAAATGATTGACTTCATCATCCCAAGTAACTATTATTGGTTTATTTTGTACAAAAATTTTTAATTTATGAAACTTTCCATTTTATCTTCTATCTTCTTTACCCTTTGCTTGGTCATAAACTCTTGTACTATGTATAGTTCCAAAAAAAATTTTCTTCTTTGCTCCTTTATTTTGTTTATGATGAAAAATTTTAAATTTGTCAGATATCCATTTGGAGCTTATCTTGTTATATGATGTGAAACAATGTTCTATACCTTATTTCTTCCAGTCTGCTATTCAGTTTTTTCAGCAGTTTGAAAGTTCTGCCTTGAGTATAGCAATATGACCTACTTGCAACTGTCCTTTATGATAGACTTGAGTGTTTTTCCCTCAACCTTTCATATTTTTTTATATTCTAAGGATTAGAAAAATGCAGGGGAAAACACTCCTCTGTAAAGCAGCAAGAACCTGTCCCAATGAGGGCTACAAAAACAAAAAGTAAAACAAAATAAACTTAAATTGGATCCTACATAATAGCAGATACAATGTTTTGCATCTGTAGTCCACTATATCTCTATTAAGGAGTGGAAGTTATGTTTAATAGGATCTTAGGATGATAACTTTAGATCTTAGAAAAAAATCTTAAAGGTCTATTTTATAAAGGAAACATATCCAGGGAGGGGGAAGTAACTTGCCCAAGACTACACAGATAGTAAGTAAGTAGCTAAGCAGGATACAAACTCACATCCTGTAATTACAACTTTAGCATTCTTTTTCATTGTTTTATGTTCTTCATTAATTCTATAGAGTCAGAACTAGTTATCTTTGTCCATGTTTTTCTGGTGTTTTTCTTTATAGTTATCATGATCTGAGTATGTATTGTTCACGTGGTTCTTCTTATATCAGTTTTACAGCTTAAATTTCTCTGGATTCATCATTTTTTATAACACAGTAATATTATGCTATTATGACACTATTATTTGCTCATCTATTCCCTAATCATTAGGATTTCACTTTGTTTCCAGTGTTCTACAACCACAATATATGGGACCTTGTCCTCTGACTTTTATACCTTGTTGGAATTTGTGGACATTTTTAACTAGATGTTTCCCAAGCATAGAATGTTATTTCTTTATTTCCACCTTCTGGTCTCCCTACTTTCCTTCAAGTCTCATATAACATCTCATCTTCTATAGAAAACTTTTCCTGATTTCTCTTAATCATAGTGCCTTTCTTCTGTCAATTATTTCCATTTTATTCTGTATATAACTTATTTGTCTATATTTACTTACAGATTGTTCCTCCACAAGTTCCCTTATGGCAAGGGAACATTTTTTACCTTTCTTTGTATTCCCAGTGCTAAAAATAATGCATAGCACATACTAGGTCTTTAATAAATGTTTATTGATTGACTTTCCCCGGTTAATTATTTATTTATCCTGCATATAGTTTGTTTTTATATAAATTCATTTGCTTGTTTTCTCCCCCATTACACTGAGAACTCCTTGAAGACAGGGACTTTATTTTGCCTCTTTTTATATTTCCAGAATTTATCCCAGTGCCTATCACATAGTAGGTATTTAATAAATATTAATCGATTGACAGATTGACTGGTATGTCAGCTTTATTCACTATTTTCTGTATGTAGATGAAAGAATAAAAGAAAAAGTATTTATTAAATGCTTACTAAATGCCAGGCATTGTGAGTGCTAAGGTCATAAATATGAGTGAGCAAGATAATCCCTTCCTTCAAGGAGTTTACATTCTAAACACATGGCCATGAAAACAAAATTTTTTAAGGAAAGTCAGAAAGAAGATTGATTAGAGTAATAAAGAGTAGCTCTTGGCAGGAATAGCAGTAATAATTTGATTACTTTTCTCAGAGCTAAAGTAAAGGAGAACAATAATATTTCAGTGGCTTGGTTGAGGAAATTATCTAGAGGATTGGTGGAAAGAAAAGATGGAATTAAGCATTTATTAACCATCAACTATGTGCCCATCACAATATTAAGTGCTTTGCAATATCATACAAACCACACAACAACTCTAAAAGGTAAGTGCTATTTTATCTTCCTTTTTTATATATAACAGACAATAGAAGCCAGGAAAAAAAGTGATTTTATTAGGATCCCACAGCTAACAAATGTCTGAGGCTAGATTGGAACTCCAATCTTCTTAATTCCAAACCTAGCACTATATTGATTGTGCCACCTAACTCCCTGAGATTGATGACCTCAGACTGAAATGAATGGCTCACTAGTCAAAACTTAGGATCACAGAGGAGGGACTTTAAGAGATGCAAGCTGGAGCTGCAGATAGCATAGCATGTAGATAACTATGAATGGAGATGTTAGATATAGTTGTAATATATTTATCATTCCACATGGTTCCAAAGGAAGTTAAATCATCATTTGGCATGCTGTTTTTGTACCCATAGCTCTTTTTGAGACTATTTCCTGCCAAAGAAGAGGATGATCTTATGGTACTTTCCAATCCTAACTTTCTAGTGTGCTATCCTATCCATATTTTTTGCCATTTTGGAAGATTCTTCCTTAAATATTGGTAGTATCCTTTTCCTGCAGCTGAAATTTTAAGAATTATGTGGAGAAGAAAGGTCTGTTTCTCAAGTTCAGAATGCTGTCCTTTTTTGCTGTTGTTATTATAACATCAAAATACTATACACATCTGTCCATCCTCATTCATTACAACCTAATGTTTTTAGGACAAGCCTGCAGCAATTTCAGCAGGTGGCTGCACAATGTCTTTGACGTCATTGCAGAAGGCTTATTATTAAAAATCTGGCATCTGTGATTGTCTTTATAAAAATCCATGTCCAGGTTAAGCTGTCATGGAAGCCTGGAAGTCACTTAGCTGTCTGGGAGTGTAGGAGTAGGAACAGATGGCTGCTATAAAGTATCACAACCATTCTTAAAGGATTTCACATGTTCAACCTCCACACTGGTTTTAATGTGTGCCAAAGGGAAATTGTAAATCCTCAGTCAATCTGTCGGTGGTTCAACCTATAATCTAGTGAATACAGTTCAAGTGGCTAATCATATGTAGTATTATAAGATATGTTTGTTCATTTCTTTTCTTGTTTCCCTCTACCTTTCCAGGATTGTTAAACCTTACTTCTTGTATCCTACTCCTCATTCCAGTGACCCTAGTCTGCTCACTGTTCCTTGAATAAGATAGAGCCAGCTCTCTTCTCTCATGCCAGGAGAATACACTCTTTGAAGCTATTTCCCCCATCAGCTATCTATTTTGTGTGTATGTTAGTGTTTGATGCATCTTCTACTAATGGTCCAGTTTCTCCAATAACATGGTCATTAAAATTAGGGGACATAACACTCTCTTTAAGTTCACTACCTTTATAGAGCACTTCCTGACCTTGGATTCCTCTGATACTTGTCACTGAACTACGTAACTGCTAAAATTCCTTAGTCATTTCAACTCCCCAGAGACAAGTTAGCCAACCTTGCAAATCTCTTCTTGATCCAAAGAGATTCACACCCCAAAAAGGGATTGTCTTGCACAAACTATCTTGTTCAATCATATCATCCAGTGTGACCACCCTTATACTTAACACCTGTTAGTTACATTAATTAAAGTGGGAATGGAACCCCAACCTTGCTTATGTAATAAATATCTTTCACATGTGTGACTCTGTATAGCAAGTTGTAAGGATAGCAATTGGAATCAAGTCAGCAGTGAAGGTCCTGTAACATCTCAAACAGAACTCTGCCCCCATTGTTATACTGTTTTTTGCTCCTACATCTTTAGCCAAGCATATGAATCATTCAGTCTCTGACTTGGCTTCAAGTTACTTGGCCATAACTCTTCCTTTGCCTTCTCTTCATACTATTCTATTTATCTAACTTGACTTAAGGTTCTAATTTAAACACAAAATTTAATTGCATTAATAAATGCATAGTAAAAGCTGAAGCATCAGTTGCATATAACATAGATTACATTTCATTCAGTCTCCACATTCAGCTTCTCTCATGGCAGAAATTTCTTTTAGGTTGTAATCCATTTCTGCTTCAATATTTTATCAGCCCTATAAATTTTAACACAAATTCCTCCAACACTCCACCCCAAAGAATCTCACTGAGTCTTTCTTTCATAACTCTGCCCAATATTCAACACTATGAAAAGAGAAGAGAAATGGATAAAATTTGCCCAAATACAGGTAAATGGTTTCAAATCTGAGTCGCTGAAATGAAGCTTTCCACATTCTGAATAAGAAGATGAGATCTTAAGATACTGTACTAACTCAGCTTGTCCCTCTCTCTGTGACATTCCTATCAAATACAACAGAACAGGATCTGGCTGGACATTGCAAGGAACTTCCCCATTATCTGGATGTCTCAGTTTCTGACTGTAAAATAAAAAGGTTGAATTAGAACTCCAAGATTTCTTCCAACTTCTGGTCCTGTGATTATTATTATTTTTTTTGCTGAGCCAATTGGGGTTAAATGACTTGCCCAGGATCGCAGAGCTAGGAAGTATTAAGTGTCTGAGATCAGATTTGAACTCAGGTCCTTCTGACTTCAGGGCTGGTGTTCTATCTACTTCACCACCTAACTGCTCCATCCTGTGATGTTATGACATTACATTATCCTATCTTTTTCGGACCTTCTAAGTATTCCATCCCCAACTCAATTAATAAGATGTATGCTATTCCATGATAACTGTGGAAATATGTATAGAAGAATTGCACATGTTTAATATATATTGGATTATTTGCCATCTGGGGGGGAATGGAAGGGAAGGGAAGGAGAAAAAAATGGAATACAAGACTTTGCAAGGGCGAGTGTTGAAAACTGTACATATGTTTTGAAAATTAAAAGTTTTTTAAAAATTTTAAAGTAATATAAAAAGATATATAAAATTTAAATAGATAGCATGAATTAGAATTTCTATATGAGACTATGTATTTCTTATCATATCATCCTATATTTCAGTTTCTAAACTCCATGCATAGAGACATATCCTATGTCACAACTGCTCTATAAACCAACCAATTACATCAAATCCCATGTCTCCTCTATCCACAGAAAATCCTCACGTGATCCATCCATCTCTGGGAGCTTTCATCCTACATTTCTCCTCGTCTTTGTAACTAAACTCTTAGAGAAAGCCTGACTGTCTCTAACTTCCTCTCCTCTGTCTACTTATCTCTAAGGCTTTTGCCCTCATCAACCAACACTGCTCTCCTCAGTGTTATCAATTATCTATTAATTTCAAATTTTAATGGTCTTTGCTCAGACATGAGACAGCTGCGCAGTTTGTTTCCAGGTCTTATTTATCTTATCTATTCCACCAATCTACTTTTCTATTGGTTACACATTGCTAGAGAGTTTTAATAATTATTGCATTATATATTAGTTTTAGATCTATTTTTCTCATGACTTCTTCATTTTAGATGTATGCAATAATAATGATAATAATACAATTAGAATTTACATGGCACCTATATTATGCCAGGCACTTTGCTAAAAGATTTTCAATTATTATTTCATTTGATCTTCATGACAACCCTAGGAAGTAGGTGCTATTATTATTGTCATTTTATAAATGAGGAAACTAAGGCAAAGCAGAGATTAAGTGACTTGTCCAGGGTCACATAACTCATAAAATCAAAAAGGTTTATTGTGTGTATACATATGTAAACATGCACATATATGTATATATTTATATACACCCACATATATATATTTGTATTGAAATCCTTACTCTTCTATTCTTCCAAAAAAAATTGTACTTTTTTCTAATGCTATATAATATTCCTTTGGTAATTTGGCATAGCAATTAAATCTGTAAAATAATTTATGCAATATTACCATTTTGTTCCTTTGATGTTGCATCATAATGAACATAGAATGTCTTTGGTATCTTTCATTTTGATAAAAAATTACTTAATATCATACTTCCTAATCAGAATGTAAGCTCCATGAGGCAAAGGACCTTGTCTTTTCTCAATTTTGTATGCTATCTGATAATTAGCACAGTGTTCTATAATTTATACTGACAGGCATATATATTATAAAGATATAATATAAAGTACTTTTTAAAATATGAAATATGAGTTAATATATTAAGTATTTTACATACTTTAAAGGAGTATAAAAATGTGACATGATGACTATACAAGGGCAATAGATAGAGACCAGCCTGCAACCAGAAAGTACAGGTTCAAGCTATGTGGTCCTGGGTGAGCCATATAACATCTCAATGGTCTGGGCAGTTTTCTAAAAATATAAGTTGCAGAGCTGCTATTGATCTGTACTGGTAGAAGAAATTTTTCTCACTGTTGTTTCCTTATAAAAATATAGTTTCTCCCCCAAAAATGAGGAGGATGAGCAATGATAAAAGCGCACTGTTAAACTTGTGTTCACTATATTCATCTCACCCAACTGAATTATGTTTTTTACTTGCAACGAATCCAGTTGCTCACAATCTTTCTCTCCTTCTTAGCCCCATGCCCTTACACTAGAAGATATCATGTGGTATGGACTCAGAGTAAGTTAGACCAGAATCTGAACACTTCCTCAGAACACTTCTAGTTATGTGACTCTGGGAAAATGACAATCTCCTTTTTGTCTCAGTTTCCTTGAATGTAAACTAGAGATAAAAATATCTCAAAAGATTTTTTTGACAAACCAATGAGATAATATTTGTAAAAGTCCTTATCACAATGTCTAGACCATCATAGGCACAATATAAAATGAATTTTCTCACCTCCCTCTCTTTGCTTCTAGACACTTGAAGCTAAACAAAAGTAGAGAAAATGATGCGACTGTCCTGACTGGATCCACTACAAATTTATGTTGGACAACCTCAATTATACCTTTACCACTGATAGGCCATCTTTTTTCAGCTCCCTAAATTATTATTTACTCTCCCATTCACCATAGAAGTTCTTCCAAACCTTGTCTTTTCTCCTCAAACTTCTTTTATGAAAGGGAATATGTGATGGAAAGAAACATGAATGTAAAGTTAAAGGACTTGTAGTAAATCACAATCTGCTACTTCCTAGCTGAGAGATCTTAGGGAAGGTATTTATTGTCTCTGTTCCTCAAGCTCCTAATACATAAAATTTGGGAGGTTTGGACTGTGTTATATATAAAATAATTTATATCTATATATTATGTAGTAGTTGTATAAAAATCAAGTCAAGATAATATTGTATCAGGCAATATGCTGTGGATTAGGGTGTGAACTCCTTGAGAGCTCAGATTGCCTTTTGCCTCTTTTTGTATCCCCAAAGCATACCACAATGCCTGGCACATAGAAGGCACTAACTAAATTTTTATTGGCTGACTGACTGTACCCTGAGAAACTAAAAGGAATCTCATTTAGGGAAGAAATAGCAGAATCAGCACAATGGTTTGTTAAATGAAAGGAAATTTTTTACATATCCTGTATTAATTCTCAGCATTTAACACAGTAGCCAGAACATAGTTAATGATTAATAAATAATTGTTGGTTGAATACACGCCAGTGTCTGTGTGGCTATGTCTGTGTCTGTTTGTGTGTAGGAAAAGCTAAGTTTAGTGGATAGACTACCAGCCATAGAATAAGGAAGAATCTTCCTTAGCTAAAATCTGGCCTCAAACACATACTAATTGTGTGATCTTGGATAAATCATTCAATCCTATTTACCTCAGTTTCCTCATCTGTAAAATGAGCTGGAGAAGGAAGTGGCAAACCACTTCAGTAAATTGCTAAGAAAACCCCAAATGGGATCACAAAGAGTTGGACACTATTGAAAAACAACTGAATTTAACAATAAGCAAGTTATATATATTATATGCCATATATTATTAATAATGAAATTATATATGTATATGTGTCCTAGTATTATATGCATTTATATGTAAGTATGCATATGTCTATATGTAATACTGAGTAAGCACTTAATATTTAATTCATTTATTCACATTATATATCTTCTTTTTGTCTCTTTTGAGCTGTGCCTGGGGCAATGATGTCACTCTCACTCCCTAATTATGCTTCTCTCCTCTTTTAAACTAACATTTTACCTGGAGTTCAAAGTATAAAGATGGTTGAGAAAATGATCTTACTTGAAGAGATTTGAAACAAGTTACAAATCACTTTTATTAAATGTTCACTGAGTCAGAGGAGAATTTTCCTCAGAAGTTCATCTCAGACTTAGAAATCTGTTATATTTAATGTTCAAGACTGGTTCGCATGCTAATCAAATATTAGAATGTTTGTGCTCTTTTTAAAACTCAACAAATATTTAGTAAGTGGCCACTACATGCAAGGCACTCATAGGTAATGAAGGAACTAAAAAAATGCCTAAGGCATACTGCTCTCCAAGTATTTAACATTTAGTGAAGGACTTGTTATTTTCCTCATGCCCACTGCTTTATCATCCCAATTCACTCCTCCATTTTCAGAGTGCTTGTAAGATTAATAACCAATAGATTCTTTTATTTTGTAAATGGGGAAAAGGAGTTTAGAGTCATCGCTCTGTCTTATTCATAAGCATATATCTTTTGGTAATTTTCAAATAGGTGATTTTCTGTTTCTATTTGTCCCTGTGCTGGTTGATCTTAATCTATATAATGTGCACTAAGTATGGTACATCTTTGCCATGTCTTTTTATTGTACGCTTAATATTTTCAGAACTTCCCATCCACATTATGCCTGAATTATTTTCATGTTCTACTCTAGACTATAAAATCATCTACCGTATCTACAATGCCATTTTCATATACCATGCAGTTATATCCACTCTTCATGACCCCATTTGAGGTTTTCTTGGCAGAGATGCTAGAATGATTTTCCATTTCCTTCTCCAACTCATTTTAAAAATGGGGAAGTGAGGCAAACAGGGTTAAATAACTTATCCAGAGTCACAAAGCTAATAAATATCTGAGGCCAAATTTGAAATCAAGAAAATGAGTCTTCCTGATTACAGGCCTGGCACTCTATCCATTGCACTGCCTGGCTATCCATAAAATCATCTCTATCTAATCTATATATCTATGCATTATATCATCTATGTACATAAGTCAAGTCAAGAGGTATTTATTAAGTGCCTACCATATGTCAGACAATATACTAAACATTTCAGAGGTCCTCAAACTACGGCCCACGGGCCAGATGCAGCAGCTGAGGACGTTTAACCCCCTCACCCAGGGCTATAAAGTTTCTTTATTTAAAGGCCCACAAAACAAAGTTTTTGTTTTTACTATAGTCCGGCCCTCCAACAGTCTGAGGGACAGTGAACTGGCCCCCTGTTTAAAAAGTTTGAAGACCCCTGCAAGCTTCTTAAGAGCTGAGCCACCTAATATATTTTCTTCATTGAATCACAGGTAAAATATTTAAATATGCAAAATAGGGCTTGGTTTGAATTTTTCTTTTGTTTTAGAGATCATTTTTGAAAGGTAGGTAGAAATAATGTCATTTATTGTTGATTATAATTAGTAATATTAATACATTATTAATATAATAATATTAATTACAGCAGGAGAAACAAATATTAGGAGAGTAAAAATATTTCCTTTTACAGGTTTAACCCATCTAGTCTAATGTACAATCCTGTATATAATAAGACTAGATTCAGCTATATTTCCTAACTTAAGAAAATTAGAGAGCAGTATTGCATGAGGGAAAGTGGAATGAATCTGGTCATAGGACTTAATTCTAGTACATATGTTAGATGACCCTGAGCAAGTTATTTCAATTCTCTGGGCCAAAGTTTTCTTAGCTATTAAAAAAAAAAAGAGGGAGAGATGTAGATGGCCAAATTGAATGACATCTAAGATCCTTCCAACTCTAAATGTTAATTTGTGAAGGAATTGCTTAAAACAAGCAATGTGCTCATTTCTTCATGGGGTAAAGTTTATTGGATTCTGTAAAAATTTTAATTCATCATTCTGTACTTCTATCTTCCAGGCTTGCAGTGCCTTCCCCATATGCTTAACACTATTAACAATTAAAAAGTTGTAATGTTATAATTTTTTATGTCAGTGAGTTGTTATATTTTTGATACTTATCACTAAATCTTTTTTTCATACCTGCCAATTAGTGATTTTAAAAACTTAAAACAAAGAAATTAAATGTGTACCAGGTTCCAATAGATAGATAAATAGATAGAAAGATAGATAGAATTCATGGAATCTGAGTTTAAAGGGAATTTGGCTTTCACTGATCAGTCTTTAACTATTTATATCTGCATTGTCTATATTTGTGAATATCTGCACATGCATTTGTAATCTATATGCAAGTTAAATAGAATCCTCTTGTACTCCTGGTAGCAATTAATTCATAACCTAAACATAACTATAAATTCATTATAAATTTCTTCTCATAAATCCAACCTAAAATTGTAAACTTTACATAATTATAAATTCCATCAACAACTAATCACTTTTAATTATTATCAGTAGCAATGAACTCTGACTTTGCAATAGGCATAATTAGCCACATGGAAAATAATCAGTATAGTAACATTGTATGTACCTGTGAAAGTACTTCCAATCCACTTATGAGAAGAAGAAGAAGAAGAAGAAGAAGAAGAAGAAGAAGAAGAAGAAGAAGAGGAGGAGGAGGAGGAGGAGGAGGAGGAGGAGGAGGAGGAGGAGGAAGAAGAGGAGGAGGAGGAGGAGGAAGAAGAGGAGGAGGAGGAGGAGGAGGAGGAGGAGGAGGAAAGGAAGAAAAAGAGAGAGAGAGAAAGAAAGAAAGAAAGAAAGAGAGAGAAAGAAAGAAAAAGAGAGAGAGAGAAAGAAAGAGAGAAAGAAAGAAGAAAGAAAGAAAGAAAGAAAGAAAGAAAGAAAGAAAGAAAGAAAGAAAGAAAGAAAGAAAAAAGAAAGAAAGAAAGAAAGAAAGAAAGAAAGAAAGAAAGAAAGAGAGAGAGAAAGAAAGAAAGAAAGAGAGAGAAAGAGAAGAAAGAAAGAGAGAGAGAGAAAGAGAAAGAAAGAAAGAAAGAAAGAGAGAAAGAAAGAAAGAGAGAAAGAAAGAAAGAAAGAGAGAAAGAAAGAAAGAAAGAAAGAAAGAAAGAAAGAAAGAAAGGAAGGAAGGAAGGAAGGAGGAAGGAAGGAAGGAAGGAAGGAAGGAAGGAAGGAAGGAAGGAAGGTGCTTCTAGCAGCCTAAACAAGCAATTCTTTCCTATGCTTGAAATTCTAAATTTTATATTTTGAGGGAACAATTTTTAAAACATACATACTATCCTCTAGAAATGGGAAAAGTGAGGAATGAATTATCTTGTCAGACAAAATCATCCTAATTCCAGTGAAATTACAATTCTTTGTTAAATCTTCCAAGATAATTTATATTATTTATATTTCAGTTTGACAGAGTTTACCAGAGGAGAATATGTCAGTTACCAATAGTTATGAAAGTAAATAGATCCATGTCTTGACGTCAGATAGTTTTGCTGGGAAAATGCAGTTTGATTTCCATTCATCTTGGTGCCTATATATAGATAATAAAATTTGATTAAGATAAAAACAAACAATGATAACTTTACATGCAAGTAAACTAAAATTGCCTATTTAAATAAAAGAAATAGGTAGAATGAATTAGAAAAACATGTCAATAATTATCTACCTATGAGAAACATACTTTAAAATTTAAAGACATACAGAGAAGTGAGAGAGTTGAATAAACATTTTTATGCTTTGGACAATTATAAAAAGTTAAGCATTATATCTGGAAATATACTTAAAAGAGATAAAATATAGAAATATTCTCTATGTATGAATATATTAATAGAAGCACATTTTGGGGTAGCAAGAAGCTGAAGACAAAGTAGATGCTCATCAGTTGTAGAATAGCTGAACAAATAGTGGTACAAGAATATGTCACAAGTAACGAAAAACTTAAAGAATTCATGAAAACATGTATGAAATAACTTAGAGTAACAAAAATAGAACTAAAACAACATATGCGACTACAATAATGTAAATAAAAATAACACTACAAGGAAGCCAAACTAAGATAAATGGTTGTGATATTTTATATGCAGTTGGGAGCCACTATAATTCTAGAACAATTCTGCTGTGCAACAAATGTTTATCAGAATTCATCATTTCTTCAATAAGAACAAGACTTCTAAACTTCCTGCAAGTAAAAACAACCCCTCAAAAAAGAAAAAAGAAAAAAAATCTCAATCATTTTTTCAGTCAGTTTTACAGTCTGATGATGGTGTCCAGATTTAGCAGGATCCCCTAGATTTCTAACAATAGTTTTGATAGAGCCTTGTATGAAATAAATTGAATTTCATCAGTAAAAATATTTTAACTCAATGCCAAATCATATAAAATGGGTGATTTTAGCAAAAAGATGACATGCTGCATGTTAAAAGGTTTTTAAGATGTAAAATGTTATTTTTAAAACACAAGATTTTGCAGGAGTGAATGTTGAAAACTGCATTGTTTTGGAAAATAAAAAGATATTTTTATTAAAAGAAAAGAAAAAGATGCAAAATATTATAAGGATTATTGCATAAGTCAAAATAATTATTTCACGTCATCCCCCTTAATTTGTACATCACTGTGATATCTTAGCTAACACCAGTAGAAATTGGTTGCAGAGAAGTTCCTCAACTTTGTGCCCAGTGGAACTGCTCTTGGTATGACAATGGTACCTTTGGACTATTATTGAGACCACATAAGTCTAGAAGGAAGCAACAAAACACAACACAGATTACATGCCAAGCACACATCAGGGAGAGATTATGTGCCTGGACTACATGCCCAAAAGAGGCTTCCCAGAGCACAAGATTATCAGAGAGCAAGAGAGCCAGGCGGGAGCAATGCAGGATTACCACCAGAAGCAATCAATCGCCTTCAATATTAGAGACGGAATGGTCTCCTCCACACATGGTCCCTCCATGAGTGCGCCCTGACCATAGGTGCTCCCTGTGTTGAATGTCTTTTTGGTATTCCCTCCCTTCCTACTGATGGTATGCATATTTGTAGCCTAGTGTGCCCTAGGTTTATGGAGGAAATGTTTATTGCTACTTTTCTTGCAATGTTATTGCATTGAATGCCTTTGGTCTGCGTCATCTGCTTAACTAGCAAAAGTAAAAACATCACTAGGGCACTGTGAGCTATGTTTTTCAAGCTGTTAGAAATTCACAACATGCCTTAAACCTGGTGTGGCCTTGTGGGGGGGAATCATGCACAAATTGGGGGATATTCCTGAGTGCTGCATGACACTAGCATCATGCACTAGGCAGTTTAAATTATAATTGGAAAATATTTACAACATAAATAAAATATAATAACACAGAAATAATGTTACATTTTAAAACTATGTCAATATAGATCCCATAGGGATCTCTATATATGCAACGTGGCCTCCCTTTTGAGATCGATACCTCTGCACTATACTATGAGTCTGTGCATCTCTCTTTGACAGACAATTAACAGAAATCGGATATATAGAGAATGCCTTCAGCTATCTTCTGGGCAATGATCTTAAGCAAAAATACAATTACTAGCAAGATTTGATCTAATTAAATCTAATTATCAGTTCCTTTTCTCCTTTTCCTGATACTAGAGTTTAGACACTGCCTGTACTTTCTTGGCCAAGACAACATTCCGGCTATACCATATACCTGGTACTATTCTAATTGAGGAGGTCCAAAATTGTAAAATATATCACAATTCACTCATTTATCAAATCCCTACTATAGACAAGAATGGAATAGTTTGTGTTTATATAGTGCTTTGAAATATAAAGTATATTTTTTATATATACTTCATCATCTGATCCTTGCAATAGCCCTGTGAGGTAGAGAGGCAGCACAGACAGAGCCAGTAAGTGATAGAATTGAAATTAGAATCTAAGGACTATACTAGTTCAATGTCCTTTCCATTATCCTCAGTAACTTTCTATTGGATTTGAGGACAATAAAGATTTGGGTTGTCTTTTTTTCTCAAATTCTTTTTTACTACAACATAGGAACGATAGTTAAGCCTTTCCCAGAAGTTGCTTGCCAAGATCTGAAAACATTCCTTTTTAATTTTTTTTAATTATATTCAAAACATCAAGATATTGGTCCTTGACCAGTAGGGGAAAAAATCTTCATTGTATGACTGTGCATGCTTGTTGAATTATATGAATGCATGTAAAACTACTTTGAATTTTCAGGTTGTTGTTTCTACATTGAGTGCTTAATCAGTGTTTCTAATGATGCATTTCTCCCATGCAGAACTTGCTCAGAAGGATAGCAGATGTGATCCTTAGATTCCTCCCTGATGTTCATTTTCTTTAACTTAAAATAATGCTAAAAATGCATTTAGGGCAATAGTGTTTTGGGCTCAAAAAAAACTCCCCAAACTTCAATGAATCTATAAACTCATTAATGTAAATATACTTTATAATAAAACAAATCTCAAATCATCCATGCTTTTTCATGCTGCATGCTTCGTCTGTGTCCTCCCAAAAATTCCCAATTGGGAAATATACTAGGGACCTTCCTCTAACTCTGTTGACATTATTTGGATGCTAATGCAGCATGAATGCTCAAAATGTTATTTGATTTTATTTTGCACACATGTGCAGGATGGAGAGAAAAAAAAGCAAATTTACTAATACCTATTGTAATTGTATTCAGATTCTTTGCTTTGGATTTTCTAGAATCACCAATAGTAATCACAATTTGGTTAAAAAAAAAATAACCACAGAGATGGTTGTTGTTTGTTATTCGTTCTTGAAGAGTACCATGACATCAGGGAGGTGATGCCGTGACATGCAAGTGAGTTGGATTTAAGTGAGGGAGGGCTGTGCAAGATCACCTCCCTCCCCTCCAGAGCCATCTGAGTCCAATGGCAAGATACAGATCAAGACCCACCTGGAGATGGCCTTCCACCACTGACCTGTTCTACCTTCATAAAATTTTAAACTGGAAGGGATCTTTTTTAGTGATTTCTAGTCCAACACCTTCATTAGATGAATAAGTAAACTGAGACCAAACAAGTGGTTGCATAGAAGTTAGTGGCAGCTGCAGATTTTTGCACTTATGTTTTCTGACTCAGAATCAAGATCTTTTCCTAATTCCTTCACACTTCAAGAAGAAAAATAAATAAAGAAAGAATTCTCATGAAATTCCTATTTCCATTACAGTTCTACCCAAAGGATTAGGAAAAAAAGATGCAACAAATGAAGTTAAGGGAGCAAGAACAAAATCAAGGCCAAATATATTATCAGAGGATCTATTTTTTAAAAATGTTGTGCCTGATTAAGCTTTTCCTTATCCTCTTCATGACAACCAGTACTTTTAGTACTGGAGCAGATAATCCCTACTCTGATTTCACTTTCCTCCCATCCTAATTGCTAATCTGGTTCAGTTTTACATGATTTTCTATTGCCAAATCTCTTTTCCTTGTTTCCTATCTCCATTCATGCTAAATTACTACCACCATCCAATTCCACTGTTCTTGATCATGTGCTAATGAATAAAGGTATAGGAAATCCCATAGCTCAACTGAATGGTATCACTCAGAAATTTATGTTATCTAACCTTAAATGGACTTTTACTTCTATAATATAGTTTTTATTCCTTCCCAACTGACTCACACCGCCCACTAAGGTTATTCAAAACCTTCTCAGTTCTTCTCAAAAATTCCTCTTCCCTCACTCCTCCTCCCTCAACCGAAAATCTTATCTAATACTTTACTGAGAAAATAGAGGTCATTCATGCTTTTCCCATTTTCTTCATTTCAAAATATCTTTTCATCATTCATTACTATCTCCCTCTTTCCTGTCGTCTCTAATAATGAGGTAGCCCTTCTCTTTGCCAAGACCAGTGCCTCTACGTTTTCCATTAATTGTATCTCCTCCTGTCTTCCACAGCAGATTGCTCCTTCAATCAAACCCAATTGCTTTCTAATCTTCTATCTTTCTTATATACTAATTTCTTTTCTACAGCCTACAATCTCAAGTCCCCTTTATGCTTAAAAAAACTTCACTGGATTCTACTATCCCTTAATATTGTTCTACATTGTCTTTCCTTTCCCTGCTAGCCTCTTAGAAAAAGGACAAAATAAATTGCCAATGTTCTCTTTTCGTTACTTCCTCTCTTCCCATTTACTTTTTTAAAAAGGTAATTGTGGGAAAAATAAAGGTAATTAGAGTTGTAACTTTCCCAAGGTCATACAGTTGCTAAGTATCTGAGGTCAAATTTGAACTCAGGTCCTTCTGACTCCAGGACTAGTGTTTTATTGACTGCATCACCTAACTCCCCCTCATTCATTCCTCAATTCTTTGAAGTCTAGCATCTATTTTCATCATTCAACTAATGCTGCTCTCACCAATCAGAGATATATCATAATTATCAAATTTGACAATTTTTTTCTCAGTTATCATTCTTATTGACCTCTGCATAGTATGACACTATTGAACCTCCTCAATACTTCTCAATTTTTTTATTCTCATTTATTGATGCCATTTATCACTATTGATTCATTTTCATAACTGATTGTTTCTTTTCCAAGGTATCTCACCCTCTAATGAGAAATGAGCTCCAAGGCTCTGTCCTGGGTATTCTCTTTTCTTTCTATACACTCTTTCACTTTGAGATCTCATGAGAATTCACAGATTTAGTTGGTATCTCTAGAAACATGACTCCCAAATATATATATATATATATATATCCAAGTCTATCTCTCTCCTAAACTTCAGCATTGCATCACTAAAACCAGATCTAATAAGCATCTCAAACTCAATTTGTCCAATATAAAACTCATGTTTTGCCCAAAACCAATTCCTTGTATTTTCACTTATTCTGTATAAAAACATAGGTACATGTCTCCTCCAAAATATACATTCTTCAATAGGAAATGTTTAATGTTTTATATCCTTCCCATGCCCACTCATGTACCTAGCATCATGGCTAATAGAGAGCAAATATTTAATACATGCTTCTTAGTGGATTTTATAAATAACACAGAGGTCTTAGACCTCTCCCAATCCCAACTTATCAAGCACACATGAATGTTGCAAAGAAAATGATTCATTATCCCTAGGAACAAATTTAGACTAAGCAAAAATAACAGTGTTAGAAGAATCCTTTTTTATTCTGAGGTGCCAATTGCAAATATTACAATCATGGGAAATAATCATTAATCAAGGAAAATTTCAGTGACCTGCATCACAAGTCCAACCTCATTTTTTGCTTGGAGAATAATATAAAATATGAGAATCTGAATCATATTTGTCACTTATCATGTGTTTCTTATAAGAAAGAAGGACCCTAAAATATAGCTTCTGATCCTCCTACATTCCATTTGGAAATGCCACACATTTGGGCCACATGATGTATGCCATCTTTAAGAGGTCCATCATTTAAATGTGCTTGGAAACATATGCAAAATAAAATTTCATAATGTTAGTTTATTTTTTTAATTATGAAAGTATGAGACATATCTATATAAGACTGTATTAAACCATTAAAGAGGAGAGATATTTTTTTCTTTTTATGTCTCCAATATAGTATCCTTAAATTTAAGTGCTTGTTTTTTATATTCATTTTTTATCCACTATAGTATACAGTATATATCCAGTATACAGTATATATTCAGTCTGTAAAATCTCTGTAAGGGGAGACAGTTTGAGTAGAAATTATTTAAATATTTTGTTTGTTAGCCAAAAAACATTGATTAAGCACCTACTATGTGCCAGATACTGTGATCGAATAGTTATTATAGTGTCTAGGACTGCTGGAGGAGTTCCTCTGACAAATATAGGATAATTCAAAGATTACAGCCCAGGACTGTGGGATTGTTTTGTTTTGCTTTATTTTTTGAGGTATCTTTGGAATTTTAATGAATGAATGAATGCTTTCCTTTGTCTTACAGAGCACACCAAATACTCAAATACATTTTAGGTTTTATAGTGGGACAGCGAGGTCTCTACAGTAACATGCTGGGCCCATTTTCTATTTTAAAAATTAAAATTTTTCTTTCCTAAATTAAAAACATTTCTGCATTATTTTTGAAAGAAATTATTGAAACTCTTCATCAAATGAAAATTCATGTTGCCTTCTTTCCATTAGGAAAGAAATTATTCTCAAAAGCATTTTTAATAAAGCAGAAAAGAGCTACAAAGATAAACCCTCTCAATCATGAAATACAGAATGTCTAGAAAAATATACCCCAAATTCAAAAACACAAAATATATAAAAAAGGAAGCACATTGTCAGTCTGAATCCATTGCAGGTGTTTAGACAATTTGGAAGTCCTTAGCAAAAGAGTCAGTCTTGCATGGAATGCTAAAAGCAACAGACTTTTCATTACTGACATATTTCAACTCATGAAGAGAAGGCTTGACTAGAAGGAGATAGCCAAGAGTAGAAGTATAATCTATTATAATATAACAGAGATTTTGAGATAATCAAATAAAATAATATTTAGAGTTTTTTGTTTGTTTTGGTTTTTTGCTGAGGCAATTGGAATTAAGTGACTTACTCAGGATCACATATCTAGAAGTATTAAGTGTTTGAGGCCACATTTGAATTCAGGTCCTCCTGACTTCAGGGCTGTTGCCTATCCACTGCACCATTTAGCTTCCCTATCAGATAATATTTGTAAAGATTTAGCACAATCCCTGGCACAAAGAAGGTGTCTGAAAATTTAATCTCTTCCTTTCCTTTCTTTTGTTGTTTTTGTTATTGATAAAATACATTTATAATTTACCTAATGTTGAACCAACCTTGCTGCATTACTATTATATATACAATCTGGTTGTACTCTATGATCTTTGTGATTATCTTGATGTGGTCTCCTTGCTAATATTTTATTTTAAATTTTAGAGTTAATGTTTTTTGGCAATATTTGTCTATAGTCATCTCTCTCTGGTTTGTTCTCCCTATTTTAAAAATCAAGATCATAATTATGTGATAGAAGGAATTTGGCAAGACTCCTTCTCATCTTGTTGTTGGTTTTTAAATAACTTTTAAAATTGGAATTGATTGTTCTTTAAAAGTTTGGTAGAATTTGCTTGTAAATTCACTTTGCACTGAGTTTTTCTTGAGGAACTTGTTTTTTGGTTTGTTCAATTTCTTTTTCTGAAAATGGGTTATTTGAGTTTTCTATTCCTCATTTTGTTAATATTCTGGTGATAACATTTTATATTGTGTAGATACTAATGAATTTTATTTGGCTTATCAGTTTTATAAATATTAAATTGGGTAAAATATTTCTGATAATTCTCTCTATATTTTCCTCATTTGTTATGAATTTATCTTTTTCATTTTTGATAACATTAAAATGGTTTATTTTATTTTTAAAAACTGAGTTAGCTAATTAATTAGATATTATTTGGTTATTTTGCAAAAATAAGACTTACTGCTAGTTTTAATTTTTATTTCTTTTTTTCTTTTCAGTTTTGTTGATCTTTTCCTTGATTTTTCAAGATACCTATTTTGGTGTTGAATTCAAGGAGTTATATTTATTTTTTTTAGGATTTTTTTAATGGCATGATCAATTGCCTGATCACATCTTTCCATTTTTATTGATTAGAATGTTTAGATATATAAAAAAGTTTCCTAAGCATTTCTTTGGATGCTTTTCCAGAGTTTTATTATGTTGTCTTGCTAGAATCATTATTCTTTGTGACATTTTTTATTGTTTCAATAATTTGTTCTTTAATTTATCCATTCTTTTGGATTGATTTTTCTAGTCCCCAGTTAGTTTAATCTTATTAATTCTTTAATCTTCTTTCTTCAGTTGGCCTTTGTTGAATTTATTTTTATTATATTGTAGTCCATAAAAGATGTGTTTAAAATTTTTTTCTTTTTAACATCTATTTTTGAGAATTTCCTAATTCAGTGATAATTTTTGTTACTATGCAGAGTTAAGAAAAAATATATTCTCTTCTCTATTTCTATTCAATAATCTCTAGAAATTTATCACATGTAAGTTTTTAAAAATTCTATTCAAGTACTTAACTTGTTTTTTGTTCATTTTTATTAGATATCTCTAGGTCTGAAAGAGGTGCAATGATGTCTCCACTGTAGTTTTACTATCAATTTTTTCTTATAACTCATTTAACATTCCTTTAATTGTATAGATATCAAGCCATTCAATACATATATTGATATTGATTCACTGACCATGATAACATTCAGCAAAATATATTTCCCTATTTACTTCTTTCAATAAAGTCTACTTTTTTCTGTTGCTTTTTTCTAAGATCATAATATCTGTTACTGCCATTTAAAAAAAAAAAAAACTTTGATGCAGATTTTGATTTACCTTGTTATTTTAAGTGTGTTTCATCTTTAGGTTTGAAGTATTCTTTTAAACAACAGATGGCTAGATTATGCTTTCCAATCCATTCAATTATTCTCTTCCATTTATAAATGAGTTCATTCCATTCATGTTCATAGTTATCATTATTAATTTTGTATTGTCCTCTCTATTAGTAGAGGCAAAGTTCTGGGCCTAGAGTCAGGAAGATCTAAGTTCAAATTGTTGGGTAACCTGAGGCAAGTTACTAAATCTTTTATTTCTCTCAATTTCTATAACTATAAAATGGGGATAATAGTGGTGTCTACTTTGAAGGGATATTGTGAGGATCAAATGAGATAATATGTGTAGAGTCCTTAGTACCATGACTGACATAGTAGGTGCTATATAAATTTTTATTTCCTTCCTTCCCCTTCTCTTCTATTTTGCCTTCTCCTTGTTTCCCACTTCCTGCTATATCAAAAAAAAAAAAAAAAAAAAAGGTGGTGAGAGAGAAATGTGCTAGAGAGGTTTAAAGTTATCTATTTTTGTGCCCCTGATCTTTTCCACTTTGTCCAAAACCTAATCTTTTTTTAACTTTTTTTTTTTTTTTTTTTTTTTTTTTTTTTTTTTTTTTTAGGGCTGTTGGTCCAGGGCAAGGAGTGGTTAAACATTCCAGCCTCTGTACTGAGGCTTTTTTTTTTTTAACTTTTAATTCTTTTTTTTTTTTTTACCATCACTCTGTGATTAGAATTTGTTTTACTTAGGACTAAACCCTCCCTTACTTTATCCTTCTTATTCTCTTTTCTCCCATTTCCTTCCCATTTCCCTATTAAATTAAATTATTTTGTACCCAAATATGTGTTTTCTTCTTTCATTTGAACAGTTCAATTGGAATTGAGGTTCAAGCACTGTCCTTTCACAAAGTGCTTTCCTCTTCGTTGGTATAGACCTCTGAGAGTAATGTGGTTCTAAAGGGACACATGTAACATTTCCCTGTATTAGAATATACACCATTCAATGACCATTCCTTATGATTGTTTCTATTTACCTTTTCATATGTATCTTGAGTGCTGTACTAGTGTTTCAAAGTTTCCATTTAGCTCTGATCTTTTTGTCAGGAAGTCTTGAAAATTATCTTTCATTTAAGGTTCATTTGTATCTGTGTAGATTTATACTTAATTAGGCAAAACAAATTATTCTTGATTGACAGCCTATAACTTCTGCATTCTAAGACATCATATCTCAAGCTCTCTGTTTCTTTATAGGAATGACTGATAAATCTTATGTGATCCAGACCAAAGCTCCGTGGAAATTCTTTATGACTTCTTACAGCAAAATTTTTTTACCCCCAAAACTCTGAATTTTGATGATAATTTTTCCGTGTATATTCCTTTTGGGGTTTCTTTACAATGACGTTCTATTTTCACATTCATAAAAGAGATCTATAGGTCTATAAGATCTGGATAGTTTTATGATTTCTTAAAATATGACAATCAAATAGTCCAAAGCCTTTTAAATTCTTTCCAAGATTTGTTTTCTATGTGAGTTATTTTTTATGAGATACCTTTTACTTTCTTCTAAATTTTTTCAATCTTTTGACTTTAACTTGTAATTTCTTGTTGTCTTAGAATCATTCATTTCTATTTCATCCATTCACTCTTCAAGGAGTCTTTTACTTGTTTATACTTCTTATGCCACTATATTTTTCAAATTTTCTATAACTCATTTCCCTTTTAATTTTTTCCCTAGTACTCTCATTTCTTTCTTCTTTCCCTAAGCACTCTTATTTCATTTATAAATTCATTTTTAACTATCTTTTAAAATCTTCTTTCATCTTTTCTAAATCTAGTTGACCTTGTACTCAAGTTGTCTTTTTATTTTGAAGTTTTGCTAGTAGACAGTTTGGAGTGATTCTTTTCTTCTGGATATTGTGTCTTGAATGTCCTTCTCGCCATTTTTGCTGTGGAATTCAAGTTTCATTTTTTATTTGCTCAGTCTTTCAACCTTATCTTCTGATTTCAAATTTTGTATTAAAGTAAGGTTCTGCATTATTTTGGAGAAAATGTATGGACTATGATTCTTTTTGTACAGCAAAATAACTGTATGGACATGTGTACACACACACACACACACACACATATATATATATATATATATATATATATATATATACACACAATTTAACTGATACTTTAACATATTTAACATGTATTGGTCAACCTGCCATCTCGCGGAGGGGGTGGGGGAAGGAGGGGAAAAGTTGAAACAAAAGGTTTTGCAACTGTCAATGCTAAAAAATTACCCATGCATATATCTTGTAAATAAAAAGCTGTAATTAAAAAAAAAAAGAAAACGTATGGATTGTAATTAGTTCTATTTTGAGTCTTCTTCAATCCTATTACTACTTTCTCAAGATACTAAGTGTTATACCATTCTAGGACTTCAGGGACAACATAGGATGGGTGCCTGTAAGCTTTCAGTACTCCCAAAGCAGTTTGATTCAAAGCCAAGTTTTATTGTTTCCCTTCTGGTCTAAGCTACAAATATTAGCAATATTGTTAATACAGGGTTGGGTATGAGTAATAAAACTGAGTTTGCCTTTGCTTGGGGATCCAGTAAATTACCACCGAGCTCACTCACTGTCAATCATTTAGATTGAAACCTCCACAGTTTCAGAATAACATAACAACTAGATCTCCTTTGGTCTAGGTTTCCTGCTCTATTTTTTTTTTTTTTTTTTTTTTTTTTTTTGGTTTTCGGCTTTTCTTTTTTGCTACAGGCTTCAGACTGGGCTAAGTACTGGATCTGAAATCCTGGTCTGCTTCCAGGATCAGTGTCACACAGCTGCTGCCTACTTCTGTACTTGTTCTTTTCTCAGTACAGACGCTAGAATATTTAACCACTCCTTGCCCTGGACCAACAGCCCTAAGAACAAGTTCCCTCTTTAGTCTGTACTAGATCTCTGATTCACCACAGCGCAGTTTGTAACAGAGCTACAATATTCCTTCTGCTCAGTGGGCAAGATCAGCCTCCTTTGTGCCAATCTGGGACTTCTTTTCCTGTTGCAGTCGTGGTTCAGATCCTGAACTATAATGTTCCATGGGCAGTTCCTGGCTAGCCCCTACATCCAGTTTCCACAATGAGCTCTGTCTTTCTGTTCTGACCTCAGCTGGAAAAATGACTTACTGTGAATTTTTCTTGAATTTCCAAATCAGGACTGAATATGGTACATTTTCTAGGTTTCTATGAAACAGTTCTATATAAAACTCAGTTTACTTTCCTGCTATTCAGCCATCTAGGACAGTTTCCTTAATAGTTTTTAATATAATATTAAATTGGTTTGCTGCTCTGTGAAACTAAATTTATATGAAAAATTAATGGAAAATAATGAGCAAATTAGAAATTTAATGAATGGAAATTAATACTAGTACTACTGAGATACTACTACTACTACTCATTTACCCTGAGATAGGGAAAGTTCACAGTAACCAATTTACTCAAGAAATTTTTCTGTAAAATTATATGAATTTTTTATTGCAGTAATTTAAGTCAAATTCCTTTTATTTACTTTTCTATAAAAAGGAAGACTAATGCTATTCAAAATTACAATTATCTTCAATCTGTTACTTATCATTGACTAATATAGCACAAACATTCTCAGAGGCAATGATAATAATAATCAATACAGACTAATGACAACAAACATCCAAATAAGCCAAACATAGAATGATACAGTACTATGCTGTCCAAGAATGTGACATTCTATATTTAGCATGAAAGAAGATCAATAAAGCAAAAAGATGGAAATGTTTTCATTTCGTTCATGGAGCTGGGGAAGGGAGAATATTTACCTAAAACACCAGTCAGAAATATACAGAAGTATGAAATTATTCTAGTTATTTTCAGAATATATATGATCACTTGGGAAAGACTTTTAAAAGTAAAGAAATCCTGGAAAAGTCTTATAGAAGACATTATTTAAATGTAGGAATAATAGAAAGTGATTCTACAAAATGAATGTGAATAAAATAGAAAAAAAGCAAAAGTAACATGAAGAGTCACTATTAAGACAATTATATATGGTATTTAAAAGTGTTTCACTGAGTATCATTGCATTTGTTTTTCTATTGAACTCTAGTCAAAAAACATTTATTAAATGCTTATTATATATTTACATGAAATTCATTGTACTACCTCATGATGATTTAAAGATGATTCTCTGGATTCCTAAAAGCTGTACCAGTAAAGTACAAGCTCTGAAAGATCTGAAATTAAATTTTGCAAGACTATAAAATGAACAGATCTCATCATAGGAAAATAGTAATATGAAAAATGATTTGGAAAAGTGAAAAGGTGGACAGAAATATCTGTTAAGAGTCTATTTTAAGTGGTTCAAGAATATGGTTACTTTTCAAAAGAAGAAATGCAAGTTATCTAGAATCAAATGGGAAAAAATACTCAAAATCATTGAAATATAAACAAATAAACATTAAAAAACCTCTCTGAAATTCTACCTCATCCCTATTATATAAGGGAAAATGACCAAAAAAGAAGATGGCAATGGTTTGAGAGCCTCTGCAAGTCCAGGAACACTAATGCCCTGGCAAGTGCTATTATAAAGCCATTCCAGAAAGCAATTTGGTATTATATCCCAAAGGTCACTAAATTGTACAGACACTGAGATCCAATGGCTACTTAGAGCACATGGGGCCAACTACAATCTGCCTGCTAGAGCCAATTATTAAATTTTTAGTATTCCTATACCTTATCATGGTTTGATTTATGGTTTTGTTGATTATTTAAATTTAAGGACATGATAAAGAATTCAGAATGAACTTAAAGATGGTTAAAGATACATTTTTTCCCCAAGAAAACTGGATGTTGAACATTTACCAACACATCCCTGCAACTGTTGGATATATACCCCCAAAGAGATTAAAGAATAAGGGAAAGGATTCAAGTATAAAAATATTGAACATAACTGCTTTTAGTTGAAATAAAGAACTAGAAACAAATGGCTTTTAAAACCCTTCACCATCTGGCTCCATTTTGCCTTTTCCAGGTTTATTTCACATTTCTCTCCTATGCTGTTTTACAAGTAAACTCTCACCTAAACTCAGAATTTCATCTCCCCTATGTGTGCCTGTAATGCATTCTCTTGTTACCTTCACAAGTTAGAATGCCTAGTTTTCTTCAGGGTTCAGTTCATGTGCTATACTCCTGATCCCCCTAGTTATTTATCTCTCTGGCTTCTCAAATTATCAGGTCTAGACATAGCTGTTTAACATGTTGAATTTGTCCAATAAAGTGCAAGTTTATCTGTAGCACTGAGGCAAATAGCAGGCATAGAGGATAAAGCCTCAGATTGGATTTAGGAAAACTTAACTGTCCACTACTTTCTAGTTGTGTAATCCTGGGCAAATCACTTGAGCATTCAGTCTTAGTTTCTTCATCTGTAAATGAGGATAATAATAACACCTACCTTACAAGGTGGTTGTGGGGATCAAGTGAAATAATATGCATGAATCTTAAAGCCAATACATAAATGTGAGCTATTACTATCAGCACAGAACCTTGCATAGAATAGAGGGTAGAAGTGGCCCAAAGGGCAGAAAAACTAGACCCAAATAATTGGAAGGGAACAGAGCCAGATTTCATTTCAATATGAAAAAACTTCCTAACTATTGGAATTATCTGAAAATGACAGATCTTTCCAAAACTCCTTCCAATTCTATGATTCTAAATTCTAATGTTACAAAAGGAAGAAAAAAATGATTTAACAACGTTAAAGAGAGGAAATAGGAATTTGGGTTTACAAAAAGGAATTAAGTCTGCACCAATTAGTGTCCTAAAATACTTGTGGTACTTTCAACATCTATTCCATAATATTACTATTAGAAAATGACACAAAAACAAGTCAAAATACTGCAGCACATAGAAGAAGCTAGTCATTTTTATTAATAAGATACTGCCTCCTGCAGCACAAAATGAAAACAGCATCAAAACCCATGCTATAGAGGCAGCTATTTTGGAACTACTCCTAACAGCTAAAGCACACAATTTAACTTTGTTGTACATTTTGAGTTTTTATGAATTATTGTTTCCCTCCTCCTCTTCCTTTATTATTATTATTTTTTAATTATGAGATAAAGAAGGTTCAAATTTTAAATGAAAAAAAAAAAACCCTACAGCACTAGCAAGAAGAAAATATTTTCCAACTAAAAATGAACTCAGTACCCAAGTGTGTCATACTTTTTCAAACATTCTCCTGGGGCTACCTTTCTCCCCTGTGCTTTGTTTGCAATTGAACAAAGAACAATTCTCTCCCACTTGCACTCATTTTGCTTGAAGAGATCATTAAAAGACAAAACAAAACAAAACAATCTTCTGATACCAAATGTGGCTGACTATAAAGAACGGATAATTTTTCAAGAACAAATAGAGTGTGTGATTAGTCCAAATACGCCTGAAATGATTTATTATTTTTGTAACAGTTCAATAAGTGCTTAACTTTGATGTGGAGGTTTTAGGTGGAGGGAAAAAGAGGTGGCAATTTTAACCACAGAGAAATGGCCCTGTGCTCTTGGGGCTCAGCAAAAGGTGATGGAAAATGTACTCAGAATTCTGGATTGTCTTATACATAGGCAAAGTAATTGCATATTTACATAGTGAGAATTTTTTTTTCCAAAGGATGTGGAAAAGTCCACTTTCCACAAAGATCCTTTGCTTTCGTCTTTAACACTATCTTGCCTCCTATTTGACTTGAAATTCACACTAGCAGAGTAAATAAAAAGGTTAAACAACAAAGACAGTGACCAAAACAAGGAAGTAAAAAAGCATACTGTATCTCCAGAAATCTTCAATTAGCACACATTATCTGAAAAGATATTCTGTTCTTCCATTAGGCTAGATTAATTTATGAGATGAACTAAAATCTAACTCCTAAGAATTTCTGGTGATGAGCTAAAAGAATAATTCCAGTGGAGGGAAGAAGTCAAGGAACCAGCCCTTTGAGGTAGAACAATGTGACATAAGGCTTCATAGATAGAAAGTTCAGGCCAAACTAGGGGTATGAGTGCCTGTGTAGGTTAAAGGGAAAGGGACATTCTAGGGTAAAGAATTCATGGAAAATTTTACCCATTTGGCAAAAGGCAAATCCCAGAATGAGTTTAAGGAATGGCTAATAGTTTGGCTGTGAAAGGAAATGAGTGAAATAAGACTGGAATTAGATTTGGAAGAGCTTTAAATGTCAGACTAAAAAAAATTTTATTCCTTAAATAATATATAACTATTTTTCAGCATTGTAAGCTATTAAAGATTATATTTGAAGGATAGCTTAGAGAAAAAGGAGACTCAGGGCAGAAAGCTGGTTAAGAGTCCATAATATTAATTCAGATGATAAGTGAGGAATCTGAACTATAATGGATGCAGTGTGAGTGGAGAAAAAGGAATGGATGTTCAAAGGACTTGGCAGCTGATTGAATATAGAAACTGAGGTCAGGGAAGAGGCAACGATGACTCCAAATTGTTTAAATCCAGACTTGACCTGGATAATTTTGCTATCAACAGAAAAAGGGAAAGTTGGACAGAGTCAAATGGGGTTTGAGGAAATGATGACAAACAGCTGAGTTTGAGTTGCCAACAGTACAGCAGAGAGTTAGAAATGCAAGTGTAAAGGTGAGGGAATTGGTTGGAGATATAACCTTGAAGTAATCAGAATAGAAGGATCATCAAAGGACAGAATATACAGAAAAGGCAAATGACAGAATCTTAGGAGACATCTACAAATAGAGGAAAACAGGAGAAAAAGTAGTGAAGGAAACTGAAGAGTGCTCCAATGAGTAGAAGAATTTCAAAGAGCAATACCCCACAAGTCAAGGGAAAGGTGAGTAAAGTAATGGAAGAAATTATAGTAATATAATCCTTAGCCTATGTCCCCATGCAGTCAAAGAGATGTTCAATCTTGAGGATACCTTCAAAAATTCATTTAACTCTTTGGTTTATTACTGCTTCATCATATCTAAGTACCTTTCTAGGAATGGGTGGCTCTTATCAAGAACTCATTTACAGCAATGCTGCTATTGTTAAATCACTGAATGGTCATAAATACATAATTGGCCCAAAATCTTTCAAAGCAGATTCATTGGGGGAAGTGGGGGGGACAATTAAGTGGCTTAGTGGATAGAGTACCAGCCTTGATGTCAGGAGGACCTGAGTTCAAATCTGGTCTCAGACACTTAACACTTCCTAGCTGTGTGACCGTAGGCAAGTCACTTAATCCCAATTGCCTCAGGAAAAAAAAAAAAAGCAGATTCATTGGATGGACAATTACAAAGAAACTTTCAAAGATTTGTTAAATTTACTCACACATGTATTAGCATTGGCCTATGAAGATCCAAGCAAGCCTTTTATCTGGCTCTATAACTTTCAAGCAGTCTTATACCAAAAAGTGATGATCATCAAAGACTAATTGTATTTGTCAACAGAGGCAATTAATAACAATAAGATTTAATACCTCTTGAACAAATTGGTGTCTTTGGTAATGACAATAGCAAAGTTTCCAAGACTATGTGTGTGGAGTAATATTCTTTTGGTATACTAACAACAATTTATTGATTTGTATTTTGATGGGTGCCAAATAAGATGATTTCCAGAGATGTGTAGCAGCAATAATCAGTTATGCAGATCATTATGTACCCTTGGCCAGGGAAAGCTAATATGGAGACAGATGCCCTTGCACATTACACCAAAGTTGTAGAGACGCTAGAAGGAATAGAATATATGTGATAAACAAGAAGTTGAGTTCCCCTCAAATGAAAGTGCAGTGAAGGTTTTGGCACATTCAACAGTATAGAAGATGGACTAGAATAGAGAGGGACTTGAGGAAAGGATATGTTATTGCAACAAACCTGAAAGGTTGAGAGCTCCACCATGTGGTAACAGCATCATAAGAAAGAAGAGAGCATATATAAAAGATATTAGGGAGGTAGAATTCACAAGAGTTTGGCAACTTATTAGATAGGAGGGGTCATTGAGAGTGAGGAGTAAGGCTGATAACAAAATCCTAGACTGGGTTTTGTGGAGGATGATATTGGGTTATACAATAATAGAGAAATAGATTTGAAAAATCAATGTAGAGATTATAACTGAATTCATGAGAGCCAAGGAAATCACCATGTGCAATAATATAAAGAAGAGAAAAGGGTTCAAGATGGAGCTATGGCAGATACCTACTGTTATTGTATAAAACCTGGATGAAAATCCAGCAAAGGATACTGAGAAGGCGTTATCAAGCAGGTGAAAGGAAAACCAGAAGGGAAAAAAATCTAGTGAGAAGTTATGTTAAAAGCTGTAAAAATGTCAAGGATTAAAATTGAGAAAAGGCTATTACCTTTGGCAATTAAGAGATTATTAGTAAATTTGGAGAGCACCTTCAGTTGAATGATGAGGTCAGAAGTCAGACTTGGGAGAATTAATGAGAGAAACTACAGGCATTTATTGTAAATAGCCTTTTCAAAGAGTTTAGCTACAATGGAGAGATATGAAACAATAGTTAATAAAGATAGAGGGATCAAGTGAGGATTTTTTGAAGATACAGGAACATGGATTTCTTTCTAGTTTATAGGAAATCAGAGATGGAGATCATTTTTTCAACTTAACTGAACTAGAGCTGAAGGCTAGAGAAACAAAGCAAAGTGAACACTGTGACTTTCTCAAAACTTACAAAAACTACCTGAGATATTAACTATTTCTCTTTGGGAAAAAAAAAGCAATGAATATAGAAACACAGCATTGTAGGAAAATAAAAAAATGCTGCTTTAGAATAAGAATTCTAAACCAGTAACATATTAGTAAAAGTTTCACTTATGTGGTTTAGCAAATCAGTACTAACACGATTCCTAGTGATGCTATCAGTACCTCAATTCACCATTCAATTATTCATTCAATAAATAGGTATTAAACATCTACAGTGATGTTTCAAGTACTACACTGAAAGTTGGAAATAGAAATTTAATTTTTTTAAAAGACAGTTTTTGTCTTCAAGTAGTCTAGTGGAAGAAGACAACACACAAAAGGAAGCTGAAATGAGGAGGGAGGAAGGTACAAATATAGAAATGTGGTAAAGTAGTCAGAAAAATCCCAGAGTAGTGCAGGTAAATAAGAAATTCAGAGATGTTTAAACTGAAATTTCTCCTTAAATGGAAGTTTGACATTCATACTAAGAATGATGGGATCTAGTAAGATGATGATGTTTTTCCCAATAATGAGCTTTCTGGGACATGGTAGGAAGAAGTAAAAGAAAATCCCATAATATCACAAAGAGGTGAAAAATAAACTTTCCCTGCCAGTTAGATTATTTTTATGTAGCAAGAATAAAGGAATACAGATGGATACTTAATTCAAAGACTATACTGGTTCCCACAGAATTCAATGGAAAACAACATGACAGCTAGGCCCCAAACACAGTTTCCTAACTTTGGAAGGAAGTAAGGGAAAAATGAAACAGAGGGGTACCCACATATTTTCTTCATGGTATGATCTGAAGGGGGCTGGGTAAAGTGTAAAATTTTACCTTTTGAGATTACTGCCATTTAATCTTAAAGATATTTTGGTGATTGAGTTCTCTATTAAAATTTAACCACTACCAGTAGAGGTTAGCACCTTAAGTCATTATTAGTTAACACCTTACTAGGGCATTATTAGTTTAATAGCTAGCTAGGCATGGAGAGAAGGAGTAAAGGAGAAAGAAGCAGTTGTTAATAGGAGAATGTGGAAGAATGCCAACTTTGCTAAAATCTGTCCTGGATGTCAATCCTTGTACAGAATTGTATGCTTTCCAACTTGAGTCCCCTGTGAATTAGATATAAAACCTGGTCTTATACTTAAAGCCATGAAACCTCCTATGGAGGGGGTAGAGGTAGATACTTAATTGAACAAGACAGGAAGGGCAAACCTGAGGAGATTAATAAATATTAGGATTCAAAAAACAGTTACAACACTTAAATGCACATTTAACACAAGTGGAAACAACACATTTTAAAGTCTTAAATTGTACATATTCTTATTTTTTTTTAGGTTCATCAAAAGCAGATTCAAGTTGATATAATGAAAAGTATATCAGTTCAGAAATGTAGGAAAAGATCAGCAATTATCAATGGAAGACAGTAATTTCAAAAAAAGAATAATCTACTAGGGAGGAAAGAAAAAGACAGTTGTGAATATGTAATCTCTTCTATTATTATATATGCTTCTTTGAAGTGGAACTTCATTATTACATATTTTGAATCCTCCCTGCTGTACTGCTAGGCACATGACAATGTTTGTTTTGAGGGTTTTTTTTTATTTTTCTTTTCTGTCTTTCTTTTTTGTCTTTTGGGTTTTTTTATATCTTGAGTTTTAAATAAATTTTTAAAACACAAAAAATATTTAGAAAAAAAAGAAATTCAAAATAAGAATGTAATAAAGGAAGACTTGGATGGAACCATAAAAGATTAATATAAAAATAATTTAAATGTTAAATTGCATATTCAACTTTTGTAAGCAAATATAAAATGATTATTCAATAAAGATTATTGATAATAGGCACTCATAATTAAGGGTGACTATACAAACAATTCTGTAGGAGTATTAGTCCTAGGACCATTAACCATCATTCTATTTATGCATATCATTTCAACAAATAATAGGTGTTAAGCACTTAAATACTAAGTGCTAAAGATATAAAAATAGATAAAGAAAGAGAACAAGTATTTATTTAAACACCTAACATGTGTCAGGTACTATGCTAAGTACATTATAAATATTAACTCTAGGAGAATATAACAAAATAAAGTGTACACAGATAAAATTGTGAGGTAAGTGGAAAGCTAAGATCCAGGACAAGTACTATGAAAATTAAGGGGAATGAGAGATCACTTTAATTTGAACTAGGAAAAGAGAAGAGTTTCTCTTGAAGAAGGCATTTATTAGAAAAGATGTTTTAGGAATATACTGAAGAAAGGGAAGGACTTCAAAACACTAAGATTGGGAAAGTCACCATGGGCAGAAAAGACAAAACTAGAAAAGGCATGGAGAAGGAGGGAAGGAAGGAAGGAAGGAAGGAAGGAAGGAAGGAAGGAAGGAAGGAAGGAAGGAAGGAAGGAAGGAAGGAAGGAAGGAAGGAAGGAGGAAGGAAGGAAAGAAGGAAGGAAAGAAGGAAGGAAGGAAGGAAGGAAAAAAAGAAGGAAGGAAGGAAGGAAGGAAGGAAGGAAGGAAGGAAGGAAGGAAGGAAAAAAGGAAGGAAGGAAGGAAGGAAAGAAGGAAGGAAGGAAGGAAGGGAAGGAAAGTTTAATAGCACTGAAAAATTGATGAATGATAGCTATGGTAACTATCTTATAGGCATTTTAGTATTGGGGTGATTGTTTAATTAGTTCAAGAACTGGAGTAATGAACTCAACATTTGAATTTGTTTCCACATTCCCTCCTTAAATTCCTTTTATTAAAGTAAGAAGCAAAAACACTGAGGAGGAAAAATATGAAAGTTAAACAAGATTTCATTAAGAAAGCAGTCCAAGTTTAGAGTATGAGAGTAAATTGGAATAGTAAATGAAATAGTGAAGATGAATTCTGAAGTGTCCTGAATGTCCAAATGAGAAATCTGTGCCATCTTTTATTCAGTAAGCAATGATGAACCCCTGAAGGTTTTTAGAGAGAATAGTAACTACCTATGCTACATCAGAAAGATTAGTCCATGTAAGGACTACATTAGGAAAAATAGACTGGAAGCCAGAAGCTCAGAATTACAATAGCCTAGAAAAGAAAAGGTGAGAGTATAAACTAGGAAGTTTCCATGGGAATGGTAAAGAAGATAAATATATTCATGTTAAATACTTTGTTGGCTCTGAAGGTACATAAAAATATATATGAGCCTATCTTTGCCCTCTAAAAGTTTACAACTTACTAAGGGAATAAGGCATATGTACAAATAACTATAATAAAAGTTAAAGATAGGGATAAGGACTGTAATTTCACTGATAAGGAACTCTGTGACAAAAAAACTCCTTCTACCAATGCAGATCAATTTTTTTTGTGAAACTTATAGAGTTACATAAAGAACTGAAAATTTAACTGACTTGTCCAGTATCAAATATATATCAGATGTGAGGCTCAAACTCAGATCTTTCTGGCCTTGAGTCCAGCATTATATTCACTATGCCACACTGCCTTTTATAATAAAAGAGAGCATATAATAATTGTTGTGTGAAAAGTATCACAGAAGTTCAAAATAAGAAGTAACTTCTGATTGGAACACATTTCAGGGAAGAAGGAACTTTTGAGCAAGATCTTTAAGAATTATAAGGCAGAGAGGTGAGGTGATAAGCAAACTCATTCTAGGAAAGGCATTATCATAAACAAGGACAGAGATGGTAAAGCAAAAGGCATCTGAAGATTACAGTGAGTGAACAAGTTTGGCTAGAAAGTTAAATTCATGTAAAAGAATATGGGTAATATCTGGAAAAGAACTTTGTAACAATTTTTGAAAACTTTAAGTTCTGACCTAAAAAATTAGAAAATAATCCTATAGGTAATAGAGTATGATCATGCATACTCACACACACACATACACATACCCACACACTCTGTGGTATGATATGATATGGGTGTAGTATCTAGTGTAATCTAGGTCTGAACAAGGGTATTTTCTAAATATTCTTTTTTTTTAATTACCAAGCTAGATATAAACCAAGATGGCAGGATAGCAAGAAGTACAGATAACGACCCCACAAAACTCTAAACATCTAGAAAATGTTCAGACAAAGTGAGTGGGAGGGCATTTAGGGTTCTGGTTTTGCTCTAGATCAAACCATTTTGGAAGAACTAATAGTTCTCAGGTCACAAATCTGAATTGTATCTGAGATGCTGAAATAACATAATACTCAATTCCCCAAAAAAGCAACAAGACCAACCCAAACATTCCTTCCAAAAGTGCAAAGAAGCAGGACTTAACATCATGTCTAAAGTTAGGAAGTAGACTGGAAGAATGAGCAAAAAGAAAAAAGAAACATGTCATAAAAAGGAACACTCAAATCTCAAAAACAGAAAAGAATGATTCCAAAATATGTATAAGCAAAGCCTAAAAGAAAAATATAGCTTGGGCACAAATATAACTAGAATTCCTAGAAGAAATAGTTTTTTAAGAGTTTAAAATCATTTTATAGGTAAAATTAAAACACTAGAAAAAAATTGGAAAAGAAATGAGCATTATTGAAGAAGACATTAGACAGGGAATTAATAGTTTGATAGAAGAAATACAAAAGCCTATCCAAGTGACAACTCCCTGGAAATTAAAACGGGCCATAGAGAAATCAATAACTCCACAAGGCAAGAAATATTAAAACATAATAAAAAGACTAAAGAAAGTAGAAGAAAATGTAAAGTATCTCATAGCAAAAACAAAAGACCTAGAAAACAAATCAAAAAGAAAAAAATTTTAAAATCAATGGACTACTTCAAACTCCTAATCCCCTCCCAAAAAAGTCTATATACCATTTTTCAAGAAATGTTAAAAGAAAGATTCCTTAGAATCAGAAGTTAAAGTAGAAATAGAAAAATTCATTTGTCACTTCCTGAAAGAAACCACAATAGAAAAACTCTTAGGAACATTATAGCCAAAAATAAGAGTCTCTCAATTAAAAAAAATACTGAAGGCAGTCAAAAAGAATGAATTTAAGTACCTAGCAACCACAATCAGGATTACAAATGATTTAGGAAGTACTTTTTCAAAGGAGCAAAGAACTTGGGATGCAATACTCAAGAAAGTAGGATGGAAGACAAGAATAATATATCCAGAAAGAATTAAGTATAATCCTGCAGGAGGGAAAATGAGTCTTTAATGAAATAGAGGATTTCCAAGCATTCTTGATGAAAATACCAGAGCTATAATGGAAACTTTCAATCTCGAAGACAAGAATTAACAGAGAGAAAAGGAAATGAGGGAAAGGGAGAGAAAAGTTAGGGGAAATCGTTTCACATAATCAGGGTGCACAAGAAAGCAATACAAAAAAAAAAAAAAAAAAAAGGAGGAAAGGATGAGGAAAATAGATGAGATCCGAACCACCTCACACTCATTCAAACTGGTAGAAAAAGAAAGAAGAAAGAGAAGGAAGAGGAGAGGGAGGAGAAAGAGAAGAAGGAGGAGAAGGAGGAGGAGGAGGAGGAGGAGGAAGAGGAAGAGAAGAAGAAGGAGGAGGAGGAGGAGGAGGAGGAGGAAGAGGAAGAGAAGAAGAAGGAGGAGGAGGAGGAGGAGGAGGAGGAGGAGGAGGAGGAGGAGGAGAAGGAGGAGAAGGAGGAGGAGGAGGAGGAAGAGGAAGAGGAAGAGGAAGAGGAGAGGGAGAGGGGGTGGGAGAGGGGAAGGGAGAGGGAGAGGGGGAGGGAGAGGAGAAGGGAAAAGGGGAGGGAGAGGTGAAGGAGGTGAAGGAGGGGGAGGAGGGGGAAGAGAGGGAGAGAAAGAAAAAAGAGAGAAAGAGAAATGCATTCAGAAATACATTTCACTCTATTAGGAAGTAAGAAGGAAAGAGAAGAAGGTAGAAAGTGGGAGGATAAATTAATCTTAAAACAAATTTTAAGGATATAACAAAAATATTTATAATTTTTTGAAGTGGTAAAGAGTTGGAATTTGAAGAGTACTCCTCAACTGCAGAATGGAAAAATAAATTATGGTATATAAATTAATGGAATGTTATTGTTCTTTTTTTTTTTAAATAAGGGGCATGCAGTTAGGGAAAATAAGTTAGACTTATATGAACTGATGCAGAATCAAGTGAACCGAGCCAAGAGAATAATTTATACATGATAACAATATTGTAAAAGAATACAACTTGAAAGACTTACAAACTTTGATTAATACAATAAACAATTATGATTCCAAAGGACTAATGAAACATGTTACCTATCTCCTAATAGAGCGTGAAAGACTCCACTGCTATAAAGAATTTCGCAACAACCTCATCTACAATTCCCAGCTAGCAAATCCTTCTAAAGGCCTTTTCTTCTTATGTGGAAATTAATAAGGCTATTTTACAGCAATAGTTTATCAGTTTCTGACTTTTTTGTCAGTTGTTTTCAACTACACTTTGTATTTTACCTCAAAGAAATTAATCCTGCCTCATTAAAAGTTTGAACAATTCTTGAAACTTTGACTTTCTCATAATAACAACCCCTGCAATTTCTGTCATTAAAATGTATGCCTTAGGAGCTACAACTTTTGGACATCTTGCAATAATATCCACTCTTTGAAACTACAGAAATGAAAATACAACAAAAAATAGCAATGAAATGCTCATGTAGGCATGAAATTTAACATTCAACTAATAAAGAACTAAATAAAAATGGGGAAACCAGCTCATTCCAGTTTAATCTGGTCTAGGTAATATGTTCCAAATTAGCCTTTTGTGAGAAGAAATGCACATATGGTCATTACTACAACAACAACAATAACAAAATCATTTAAAAAGTATTGCTTTCCAAAATAATTTACACACCAGTGAAATTTGAGGGAATAGGGAGTGGTACTAGCAGCTAGAGGAATTAGGAAAGGTCTCAGTTCAGAAGTGGAGCTAGAACTGAACTTTGAAGGAAACTAGGGGTTCAAAGAAGCAAGAGTAAAGGGAGAGTACATTCCAGATATGTTGGACAGCTTACTAAAAGGTATGGAGACAAGAGGTAGAATGGCATATATGAAGAATAGCAAGAAGGCTGGATCTTTGAGTGCATGTATATTTAGTGATGCACAATAAGATTGGAAAGGCAAAGTCTTCCTTGGATTGAGTTAAAATTGTTACTTTTTTAACTTCCACTCATATGGAAAAATACTCAACTTACATTCTACAATTTAAACTAGAAAGTCTTCTCTAATCTAAACATAAACTACTGGACAGAACAAAAATGAATCTTAAAGGACCTCTAGGCCTACCTTCTTATTTTGAAGAAGAGTAAGTTGCCTCTCAGTCATTTGCTTAAGGTCATACAAAGGCAGTTATCCCTCCCCATCACAACTTCCCCCATTGCAGTTTCAATTTATCACAATTTGGCATGAGAATTAAATGGGAATTTGGGGGAGTTTTGCAGAAGCCACAGATAACATGAAAAAACAGATGACACAGAAAAAATGTAAAAAATCAGAAATGCACTAAATATATTTATAATATCAGTTTTTTTTCTTTTGATGCCACAAATATTCACAATTTTCCTTGTAAGATTAAAATAAATAAAAGTTAAAGTTTGTGAAAAGAACACAAAAAAACAGTAAATGACACAATTTTACACAAATTTTTCAGTTGGACAAGGATCCACACTCCTCACCTTCATGATGTGGAAGGGTTAAGTGTAAACTTAAAACACAAAGCTCTTTATTAATGGTGTCCAAAATAGAAGCCTTACCATGGAGGGTTGAGAGGAAAAGAAGGCATTATGGTCTGATCCAAAGGGGTTTGTGACTCAAAAGAATAGAAAAATGGACTGCATTGCAACACTTCTCATGATAATCAATCATGGGACTTTTCTTCAAAACAGTGACACTAATCCCCAATACTCTCCTACTCCTGTCCCTTTCCCTCTTCTTTTTGATATGATTCAATCCCTAAGGGCATTTATAAACTGACCACTACTTTAAAATCCACATCAGCTGCTCAGAGACTATTGAGAAAATGTAACCCTTCACCACACTATTCCCAATGTTTAACCTTAAAATTACCTTATGGCTATGACTGGCATCCCTTGGTGCTGTCCTCAACTCCTCCCTCTCTTACCTCATATTTTCAAATCACTTGCCAAATCTACATTGTTTCTACCTTCACTACCACTTTCTTCTAATTGGTCTCCCTCACTCAATACATGACCCTCTTAAATCCATCCCTTCACTCAGCTATCAAAGTGATTTTCTTATAGTGTCACTTCCTTGCTGATAACTCCAAATAGCCACTTACTTATTTTGGAATCTAATATAATTTAAATTTTATCTCAGTCTTTAAAAAAAAAAGTCACATTATAAAGGCTTACTATGTGCCAAACACTTTACAAAATGTTGGGGATAAAAATAAAGATAAGAAACCATTCCTAATCTCAAGGAGCTCACAGTTTAATGGGGAAGACAACATACAAACAATGATATGTATGATAACTTGGAAATAATCAACAGAAGAAAAATGCTACAGTAATATATAGCCTAATTAACAAGTTAACATATTCACATATTGAGCATTTCTACTCAAAATTATTTTCTTGATCCACATATATGACCAAAAAAAAATTAGAGACCACCTATCTTCATGATGGCTAAAAAGGACAGCAAAATTTCTTTTATTCCATATATTACTGATTTTGATAATACTTTTCTTGGCTGTTCCACTATGCAGAATTATATTGAGCTTGTAAAGTCCACCAAAATTCCTTGGTTTTATTTGGTAATATTTTGCTTAGGAAATATTCTACCTTGAAAAGCAGTGTTTTTTCTGGCTTTCATCAGATAAGATGACAGATCACATTAGTTGAACTCTGCTTGAAGAGGCAATTTTAATTAAATGTTTTCTCCTATAATAATTGTACATACCTTTCTAAAAACAATATCAAGGGAAAAATCATTTTTATACATAATTATTTATGACACCCAAGTGGAATTTAGGTAGGAAATTATTTATTTGCCAACTACAAAGAATGTATCATAGAACAAAAGAACAAATCAAGCACTTCTATTATTATATTTATTATACATTATCAATCCTTGCTTTCACAAAGCCTAAAATCTAATAACTAATCTATATCTTGCTGACAAAAAAAGAAAAACAGAGAAAACATAAATTTAACTGGACTTTTTTTTCAATTGAAGAATTTTTATAAAAGCTAAGTTTTTTAAATTAATTTTCTGAAGTATGGTCTTTTGTGATCAATAAGATGGAAAATTAAACATTTTCTCCAATCCTCACAAGCTCTCAATTCTCTCCAAAATAAGAATTATATACAAGATATAAAGCAATTGCAGCTGTCTCTAAACATCTCTGAATTCCAAGACAAAGGAAAATGAAGGAGCAGATCCTATGGATTCTTAAAACAGATTGAAAATAATCAGGATGTTCCCAAATGGTCAGAGAAAGAAATAAGAACACAAAAATAGCATTTATAGACTGAACCACAGAAATAATTGACAGACTAGAAAACCTAGAATTAACAATAACAAATCACACCAAAGAGATAAAGAAAGAATAACTCATTGGGAATGGAAATACACAGAAATACGATACAATCTGGAAGATAATAAGCAAAAAATAAATAAATAAACTTAAAAGAATATGCATTCTCCATAGAAATGAAACATTAATCTTGAAAACAAAATGGGTAGAAATAATTTAAGGACTATAGATCTAAAAGAATAAAACAATGAATAAAAAATTCTGAACATGATAATATATAAAATAATATAACAAAACAGCACAGAAATTCTAAATACATACATATACACTCACACACACACACACAAATATAATCAAAAATCACTTCTTAATATCTAAGCAGTGAAAAGAAATGAACAAAGAGTTATCAAAAGAATTGTCAATTATAAACAAATAAAAGAATATTTGTAAAGCACTTAGTATAATATCTAACAGACATAATAGATATTTAATAAATTCTTCTTCTCTTCCATTAAAAGAAGGCTCCAAATCATTAATAATAAGGGAAATTCAAATCATAAAAACCCTGAGATTTCACTGCATACCCTACAAATTGACAAAGATAACAAAAGGTAAGAATAGTCACTGTTGCAGTGGTTAGAAAATATAGGCATACTAGTGCATTGTTAGTGGAACTGTGAATCAATACAACAATTATGGAAAGCAACTTGGAATTATGAAAATGAAATGATTAAAATTTATATACACAGAGATTACATTACTTGACATATGCCAATAAGATAATTGATATACACCAAAATAGTACCATGATAGCAAAGAATTTGAAAGGAAGTAAATATCTATCAATTGGAAATGACCAAACAAGTTGTAACAATTGGATGTAATGAAATATTAATTTACTATAAGAAAAAACATTGGTCATGTTCTAATTAATATAGAGAAGTACAGAAATATTTATATAATCTCATATAAAGTGAAATAAACAGAACCAAGAAAACAAAATGTAAAATGACTATAACAATGTAAATAGAAAGAACCACCCCACAATAAATACAAAAGATAAGCATTGTTTTAGTTAGGAAATATGAAAATATTTATCACCTTAATCTTTTGTGAAGAAGTGAAGTCAATTAATGTATTACATTGCATATATATTTGGACTTTTTAAATGTATTTTTCAGTTTTTCTGGGTTTTTTCTTTAAAGAAAAAAAATTACATATTGTTCTCTAGGAAAAGAAGAGATAGTACTGGGAGAAATATTGGTGACAGGGAAAAGAGTATATCAATAAAAATTTATTTTAAAAAAAAAGGGAAGTATTGCTTTAGATGCCAGGAAGAAAGGAATCATTTCTTTGGCAATTGGGGAGCAAATACATGAGACTGTGATGACCGCGTATTTAAAATCAGCCGGAGTCAGGAATTCAGGTTAAGGGAAAAATCTTCAATCTTTATTGAAGTGAAGAAGTGAAGAAGGATTGAGATAGCAATATGGGCAAGAAGGATTGCGATAACAATATGGGCAGCTGCGACAGGAAGCCAGCTAGCAGAGGGGGATTGGAGATGAAGGGCCATCACGATAGCAATACGAGCAGCAGTGTCAAGACGCCAGCCAGCAGAATCTCTTTCCACTTCCTTTTCCACTCCTTTGCCTCCACCCACCAAAAACGTCATTTCCTATACAACACATCAGGACTTGCACAAAGAGTGGGCGGGGGGCCATTCTTTCTCCAAGCATATATATTAATATAGTCCAATTACTATTTAGCCTCATGTGCTTGGGACCTCAGTGCATCAACTCGAGCCTCAGCCCATTATATGAGATGGTAAGGTTTTTAGTTTAAGGTATATAGTTCTTCCCCTTTCTAATCAATCCTAATAAGGCATTTTTCAATTTCCAGAGAGTCAAGATTTGAAATTAAATGATAGAAGGAGAAGTTCTTAACATTTAGGAGGCTCTGTCTCCAAACTGAGAAAAGAAAGGTCCTACTGAGTATGTCAGCAACTTTAAATCCCCAACACTTCTTAAGGTCAAAGAAGCGAATTCAGAGGTATTTTTAGAAGTGAAACAATCATGTTAAGATTTACTTTACTCTTACTTTGTGAGAAATTGAGATAAATACAGACTGAATGGAATTTTTATAATAAATTGACTTAAGAATCTGAAGTTTGTATCAATTTTTAATATTTTAGGATATAAACTATTTTCTTGGAAACGAGAATAGCAAGAAATTTTTGAAAACAAAGTTTTTTTTATTTTTTTCCAGTACAGCCATTATAAGATTTTATTGTTAAGAGAATGTGTGTTGAATTTATAACTTTGGAATAAATTGTAGAAAATGTGTTGAAAACCAAGAAGGAGCCACGTCCAGGTTAAGAGACAGAAATAGACTAAACAACAATGGAAAAGAATGCCACACTTGCCTCTCAAGCACCACAAAGAGATATCCTGGGAATTTATTCTAATCCAGGAGCTCTTAGTTGGAAAAAGAAAAATTTATAAGTGCAGCAGAAAAGGCTAAATTGGTATCTTGAATTTAATTATGCATAAATACACTTCTCCAAACCTAAATTTACCTCTGAGTCGAATTCCAAAGGGCATTATAATCATATGATGTCTTCAACTAGATGTCCCATTGACAGGTCCGACTAATCAGTGTGACAGAGTAAAAAGAGCACTGAATTTAGACTGAAAAGATCTGGGCTCATATTCAATCTCTGCAGCTTACTGTGTATGAAACCTTGGCCAAATCACATAATATCTCAGGGCTTCAACTTCCTTATCTGTAAAATGGGAAGGTTGGATTAGGTGACCTGTAAGGTCTTTTATAATTCTAAATCAATAATCCATCACAAAAGGTAATGTCATCATATAATTGATCTCTTAGATCAGGATGGGGCAGGAGTGGGGAAGATAAATGAAAATAAAAAAACATGATGAAAACAAAGCAATACAGCAGCCTAGCAGAAGTGATGCAGGTCTTTTAGGTCATCCACTTCACCAAGAAGAGAAGAGATATGCAAGATAGAGACAGCTACAATGATTGACTAAATATCTATGAGTGCAGCCTATAACTCCAAAGGAATCCCAACAACCACAGTATCCAGCTACTCTCTGACCCATAACTTTTGGATTATTCAAAGGCAGCTGCATTTTGTTCATTCTACTCTAGAATATACAGCTTCCTTTGTCCACCTCAATATAAATGACACAACTTCCTAACATCTATGGGGTATTGAGAACAGGTCAGTTTGCATATGCAAGATCATTACCTGGAATTTAATTATGCAAAAGCATATAATTTTATGTATCCTCAGCAGGCCAAATAAGGAACTCAAGATGTAGTTAACACATAGAAAGCATGTTTTCCTGTACTCTTTTCTTTATGTGCATTAAATAAGTTTGTATTCTGTCAAGAAACAAATCAAAAAACCTTTTTTATTGATCATGTTAGTGAGAAACTATGTTCCTTGAATTCCTGAATCTGGCTAATATCAATTCCTTTCCAGAAACTTATCAAGGTAAGTACCATATCACAGTAGGAAGAGCCCTTGACTTGGAGTCAAAATATCTGGATTTGAAGCTTGAGTCTCCTACTACCTATGTTTCCTTGAGCACTATTTAAGGTCTTTGGGAAGAAGGGGGGGGGGGGGGGGGGGGCGGGGATTATATACCTATCTGTAAAATGAAGAAATTGGGCTAAAAGACCAGTAAGGTCTCAACTCTAATGATGAAGTGGAAAGAAGGTCAGTTTGAAATCAACTCCAGGAATTTATATAACACTTAAGATTTTCAAAGTGTTATATATGTTACTCCCCTTGATCTTCACTATACCCCTATAGGTAGGTACTATTATTATCTTCATTTTGTAGATGAAAATACTGAGGCTGAAATTAAATGACTTACCCACACAGCTAATTTTTTAAAATGAGGCAATAATGAAACTCAGGTCTTTATGACTCCAAGTCCAGCATACTACTTATTTTACTGCCTCATGTCAGATGACATCCAACCCGATAAATTAAATAAATTAAATACTAGCTATGCGCCAGACATTGTGCTAAGTGCTTAGGAAACCATTAATAGAGACAATTCCTGACCTCAAGGAGTTTACAATCTAAATGAGGGGAGACAACATGAAGAAGGACACAGGAAAGTAGGATGGGAAGGACACTAGGGAATAGCCAGCACGCCTTGTTCTTTGAGTTGAAACCAGGCAGAGCAGCAGCTGCAGAGTAGTATGAGGGCTAGTTTCCTCCCCTATAAACAAAGACAGAAAAGATGGCACAGTGGATAGAGTGTTGGTCCTAGAGTTTGGTTCTGAGTTCACAGAGGCTATTGTTTATCCTTCGTTCTTGAAGAGGACCAAAACATCAGGGAGATAACACCATGAGATGCAAGGGATTTAAGTGAGAGAGGGCTGTACAAGGTTACCTCAAACACTAGCTTATGTGACCCAAATCATTTAACCCTTTTTGCCTCAATTTCCTCATTTGTAAAATGAGCTGGAGAAATGACAAACCACTCCAGTATCATTGCTACATGGGATCACAGAGCCAGACACAACCAAAAAACTTAAATGAACAACAAAAACACATTGGGAGGAGAATTCCACCATCCAGTCTTCTCTAATCAGAGGAGAAAGGAGGCTATGGTGAAAATCAAGGGTTGAATTATTTGAATTATCCCCTTAACTCACTGACAGGTCTGAGACTTGCTGGTTACCCTCAACCTGGTTAAGCCCAACTGATAAGATGGATATTAGGGTTGTGACCATTAAGCTGTTATAGCTTCCTAGAGCCACTGGTGAGAGTTGGGTGAAATGGACGGACCCCAAAAGTAGATGAGCAGCTATTATTAGTTGGTAGATATTCCATCATCCGTTTTTTTAACCCCTTGCTCTCTAGCTTTCTAGATCATAACTCAAATGAAACTTTTCTCTCCACTTAGCAAGGATTTCTTAATAGTAAAATCTGATGGTAGTTTTTCAATCCTCATGCTTCTTCCCATTCCTGAAGCATTTGTCATTTTTACCCAACTACTCTTTCTGGATACTCTCTTTTCTCTTGATTTTTATCCTAGTTATCTGGCTTCTTCTTCAATCTCTCTTCCTGGTTCATCATCTATATTCTAACACTTTAATTGTAAATGTTTTCCAGTACTCTGTCCTGGCCCTCTTTTATCTCCACATTATTTCTCTAAGTGACTGTATCAACTACTGTGGAGTTAATTATCTCCATTCCAAATCTTCCTTCTCCCAAGTTCCAGTCTCACATCATCAGCTATGTATTGAACATTTTCAGTTTTAGACTGTGAACCTCTAGTTCAACAAATCCAAAATAGAATTAATGATCTTTCCACCTAAAACCTACCCTCCTTCTAAACTTCTTGATTTCTCTCAAGGGTACCATCATTTTTCTAGAATTTTATATGTTGTCTACTATGTGCTAGATACCGCACCAAATATTTCACAAATTTGCATTTACTAATTATATTATTTGACAAAAACCCTGGGAAGTAGGTGATATTCTTATTCCCATTTTGCCATTGAGGAAACTGAAGCAAAGAGAGATTAAATGATTTCATTTAGGTTAGAACAGCTAATATGTGTCTGAGGCTAGCTTTGAATTCAGGTTTTCCTGACTCAAGACCCAAAACTCTATCCAGTAAGCCACCAGCTGCTCCCAAGTTCACAAGTTTGAAGTCACTTATGACTTCTCATTCAGTCTCACGCTTCATATTTAATTATGGGATAAGTCCTGTCACTTTTATTTTACATCACTTGCATCCATTCCCTTCTACCAATTATCTTAGACACCATTCTAGTTCATATCCTCATTATGTCTCACTTGGATTTCAAGTCCACTAACCTCCAGATTAGTCTCCCTGAATCAATTATCTCCCTGTTCCACTCTCTCCTCCATGCAGCTGCCAAAGTAATTTTTCTGTAGCAGAGATCTGATTTTGTCACTTGATTGCTCAATAAAACTCCAGTAGTTCCTTAATTCCTTTAGGACAAATATGAATTCTACTGTTGAGAACTCAAATCCCTTCACAACCAGGTTCTACGCTATCTCTTTGGAATCATAATAATAGTAAGTAATAATAATAACTAATACCTATATAGTGCTTATTAGATGCTAATATTACTCCATTTCTCCAGACTAAGTGCTCTATCCATGCTATCTAGCTGTCCTTTTTATTCCTCTTCATGTACGCTGGAGTCCATTAAAATCTGACCTTATTACATGGCTCTCTTAAACAATGAGATGAACTAAATCAGTTCCATTTGTTCAATAATGAAAAGAACCAGCTACACCCAATGAAAGAACTAGGAGAAATGAGTGTGAACCACAACATAGCATTTCTACTCCTGTTTTCATCCACTTACATTTTTGATTTCCTTCTCAGATTATTTTTACCTTTTTTTTAAGTCCAATTTTTCTTGTGCAGCAAATAACTGTAAGGATATGTATACATGTATTATGTTTAACATATACTTTAACATATTTAACATGTATTGGTCTACCTGCCATCTAGGGGAGGGGGTGAAGGGAAGGAGGGGAAAAGCTGGAACAGAAGGTTTTGCAAGAGTCAATGCTGAAAAATTACCCATGCATATATCTTGTAAATAAAAAGCTATAATAATAAAAAAAAAATCTGACCTTATTGTCCCTCACAAACACCCTATGCTGCTACATAAAAATTTTGCTGCTCTTCCCAGCTATAAGTGCCTTACACACACACACACACACACACACACACACACACACAAATACACACAATTTATTTTGTATTAATCTCTTATATATTTATCAACTGTCTGTCAAAGTATATCCTATAGAATGCAAGTTCTTTGAGGGCAGGGACTAATCATTTTTGTCTTTGAATCTCAGCAGATATTTAATAAATACTTTTTGGTTGATTGATTAATTCATTCTTAGTTTCCTATTTCAATGTGTGAGAAAAATGGTATTTGTTCAAAAAAGACCAATCAATTTAAAAGCACTTTAAAAAAAGAAATAAAAAGAAGCTAGAAACTAGGTCAGGTAGGAGAAAATGAAGGTAAGAGTATGGCATAGTCAATAAATAGTATAAAGCTCAGAATAAACTGAGACTGGTAGAGGAAACTAAAAACAATTTTAAAATGTTTTATAAAAAAATAATAATAACTAGAATTTATAGAGCTTTTTAATGGTTTCAAAGCACCTCACATATTATCTTGACAGTCCTCACTACAACCCTATTAGTAAATGTTTTATGATTATCCCAATATTACAAATCAGAACACTGAGACAGAGATTAAGTGACTTGCCCAGAGTCATACAACTAGTAAGTATATAAGGCTGGATTTAACTTTGCAATTCCTAACTCTTGGACCACTACATCACATAGTTACCTCATTAAAGATGGGCCTGTGACCTTTAAAGAGAAAAGAGGAGGAGAAGGAGGGGTGAGGGGAAGAGAAGGAGAGGGTCCCTGAATTAAGGTTCGGAATTGTATATGATCTGCTACCTAACTTCCACATAATGACGTGGGAATTGTTTAGATTCACTACAAACTGGGGCATTTAAATTGAAAATAAAACACAGGCATAATCACAAGATAAATATATTGGATTAGACGATCAAATTCTTTATGAGATGCTGTTTTTTGTCCCTCTGCAAAATTGCTTTTCTTCATACTCATTATTGTTTTAACACTACTGAGCTTTTCCCCTGAGGAACTGAAGAACTGTCAGATTAGGAAAAAATTACAAGATCTTTAAAGGAAGGAAAGGAACCCACATCTGCAAAAATGTTTGTGGCAGGCCTCTTTGTAGTGGCAAGAAACTGGAAATTGAGTGGATGCCCATCAGTTGGAGAATGGCTGGGTAAATTGTGGTATATGAATGTTGTGGAATATTATTGTTCTGTAAGAAATGACCGGCAGGATGATTTCAGAAAGGCCTGGAGAGATTTACATGAACTGATGTTGAGTGAAATGAGCAGAATCAGGAGATCATTATACATGGCAACAATAAGACTATATGATGATCAATTCTGACGGATGTCGTTCTCTTCAACATTGAGATGATTCAAACCAGTTCCACTTGTGAAGTGATGAAGAAAGCCATATATACCCAGAGAGAGGCCTGTGGGAACTGAGGGTGGACCACAACGTAGCATTCTCACTCTCTGTTGTTATTTGCTTGCATTTTGTTTTCTTTTTTCTTCCTTCTTGATCTGATTTTTCTTGTGCAACAAGATAACTATATAAATAAGTATACAAATATTGGATCTAACATGTATTTTAATATATTTAACATGTATTGGACTACCTGCCAGCTAGGGGAAGGGTGGGGGGAACAGGGGAAAATTTGGAACAAAAGGTTATGCAAAGGTCAGTGCTGGAAAAATTACCCATGCATATGCTTTGTAAATAAAAAGCTTTAATAATAAAAATTTAAAAATAAAGTCATAAAAAAGAATTACAAGATCTCAGACATGGAGAGAATTTCTGAAGACCTGCAATCCAATTGGTATGCACTACAATTTCTCATAAATTGTCATCCATCCTTGCTAGATTGTCACTTTTTGCAAGGTAGGTCATTCTGGTTTAGTATGACTCTACTTATTAGGAACTATCCCCTTATGTCAAACCTACTCTCTATATCTTTAATTTATTACCTTTAGATACCCTTTAGGTCTAAGAGGAAAAAAATCTAATCTTTCTTCCTTTATATATTTTAAATATTAATTATTTAATATTGAATTAATATTTAAATGAGGAAACAAACAGGGTTAAGTGACTTGCCCAAGGTCACACAGCTAATAAATCTTTGATGCCAGATATGAATTCATAAAGATGAGTCTACCTGACTCCAGGTCCAGCATTCTATCCATTTCATGATCTAGCTGACCTTTCCTATCAGTGTCTTTATTAAGATCTCACAAGATATGATACTTTTCTTTGTCTATGTAAATTGTATTATAAGAATTGAAAAAGGTGAAATGCAGTAGGGAACATGGAAATCTATAAATCAAAATTAAAGAGTAAATACTTTTCTCAGAAATTAAAAAAAAAATCTTTCTTCCTTTCACCACATCCATATTGACCTCAATTTGAATCTCTTTAGAATAGTATTAAAGAAAAATGAGGCTAGATTTTATTAGTAAGTATTACTTCAAGACAACTTGGGATCAGCCAACTTGGGTTCAAGTCTAGGCTCCTAAACTTAGTAGTCTAGCATGAACATGGGCAGGGATTTTAACCCTTGAACTTCAGATGTTTCATCTGTAAAAGAGAGATTGTATTTTTGCTGCCTCTTAATAGAGTTGAATTAAGGTAAACAAATCTTGAGGAATAAACTTCAATGCATTTTATTTCAAGTGGAGTGGCATTTCTCTTTATTTTCCTAACTTTCTTAGAATAAGACAATATTCTAACTAGGCAAGTCTTTTGCCATCTTCAGGAATTATTAATATTAGAAAAAAAACTCACTCTCAGAAAATCAGCTAGTAAGAATAATGGATAAACAAAAGGGATGCAGTGCCCCAAACTTCTATTGTTGATTTGAAATCTCTAGAATGAATTCTAATTGGCTCAAATTCAGCCCCAAGAAGTCTTTAGAAGAACAAGATATAAATATTAACTGAGGTAATATATGCAAAGTTCTTTATAAACTTTAAAGTATTATGAACGTTTTTATTATTATCATTATGACTATTATTTTACAACTTTCTTCCTAGTGTCATTAAATTTTGAGAACAAGAGCAATAAGGAAATCTAATCTAATGAGGAAAAGAATCCACACCAACAGATCCAAAGAATAAATAACAATAGCTGATATTCACATAGTTCTCAGATTTACAAAGAACTTTCACATGCATTATCTCACGTGATTCTTACAACCATCACAAGAGATTAAAAACTACAGACATTATTAAGCCCGTTTTGTGTATGAAGAGAGTGAGTTTCAGAAAAGGCAAAAATACTTTACTTCTTGTCATCTGATAAATGTCACAGAAAAGACCAGGGCTCTGGTCAGGTCCCTCTTAACTCAAGGTCAAGTATGCTTTTCATGAAACTAATTTGCCTCTAAATATATAGTAAATAATGCAACACACACATATATATACAATATATATCCTATATATATATATATATGTCCTATATATGTCCTAAATCAGTGAAAAGTGGGATGTTATAAATAAGATAAGGAACATTTCTAATGGAATCAAAAAGCTTCAAAGTTCTCAGGCTATATTGAGAAGGGTATATCTTATTGAGAGATAAGAGTTCCACAGTATTTTGTCCTTGTCACAGCTTATCTGGAATATTCTGTTTTGTTTTGAGAGTCAGAGTTTGAGAAAGACATCAGTTGCTAAGTGAAATGAGCAGAACCAGGAGATCATTATACACTTCAACAATGATATCATATGAGGATGTATTCTGATGGAAGTGGATTTCTTTGACAAAGAGACCTAACTCAGTTTCAATTGATAAATGATGGACAGAAGCAGCTACATCTAAAGAAAGAACACTGGGAAATGAATGTGAACTATTTGCATTTTTGTTTTTCTTCCCGGGTTATTTTTACCTTCTGAATCCAATTCTCCCTGTGCAACAAGAGAACTGTTCGGTTCTGCACACATATATTGTATCTAGGATATACTGTGACACATTTAACATGTATAGGACTGCTTGCCATCTAGGGGAGGGGGTGGAGAGAGGGAGGGGAAAAATCTGAACAGAAGCGAGTGTAAGGGATAATGTTGTGTAAAAAAAAAATTGCCCTGGCATGGATTCTGTCAATAAAAAGTTATTATAAAATTAAATTAAATTAAAAAAAAAAAAGAAAGAAAGAAAGATATCAATAAGCTGTATAGTTTCCAGAAGAGGCAACAAGGATGATAAAGGATGACTTATAAAAACTGGGTGAAGGACCTAGGTAGTTTTAGCCTCTTTACAAGAAAAGATTCAAGTGGGATCTGATAACTGACTTCAAGAACTTGATGGTCCATCATGGAAAGGATGATTAGACTTGGTCTTTTTGGCCTCAAAGAATAGTCAAGAGCAATTTGTGAAACTTGTTAAGGCCAAGTTTAACTTGATGTCAAGAAGACAACATTTAGAGCTGCCTTGAAGTAGCACAGGCTGCCCTTAAAAAGGGGTTGGTTCCCTATCATGGAGGTCTTTGAGCAGACATTGGATGATCACTTGTAGAGAATATTATAGTAGAGATTCCTTTTCTGCATGGTTTGTATGTCCACTAATGTGCCTTTCAGCTCTCAAACTTGTTGTGGGATACTGGTATGGATGAACTTATTATGTTTTTAATGAATTTTTGCAATATTTTTGGAATTGCTATGCAATTTGTTTGTTTAATTATCATTCATAATCCCTTCATTATAATGTAACTTTTTTACCATTGACTTAGGCTTGATCTGAATTTATTTCATTAAGCAGAATTTATTTATTAAGTATTTATTTCATTAAGCAGAATAATTTTTTTTTGTTTCTTGTACATTAGAAAAGCCAGAAATTGAGATATCCCAAGAAAAATAAAAATAAAAATAACTTGACAAAAAGGCCTGCTTAATATTTGTTAATTAAAAAAATTAGAGTTGAAAGGCAAGACCTATTTAAATAGTTTTTATGTTCACTTGGAGCAACTGAATAATTAATCCTTAATAACATCATCTTCAGTATGTTGACTAAAAATTTAAATAATTTTGCCATTATTTTTTCATCTGCAGGGAAAATGAGCTTAGGCAAAACCTAAGCTTTGGTATAAATTGCCTTTTTCTTGTAACTAAGGCAGCTAGGTGGTACAGTGGACAGAGTACTAGGCCTGAAGTCAGAAATACTCTTCTTCATATGTGTAAAGTCTGGACTAACTCTCTGGAGACCCCAGGATCAGCCGAGTCCTTGGTCTTAGTGGAGGACTGCAGCAGGCAGGAGGGCCACATGGGTGGTCAAAGATGGAGTCTGGAATCTGTCGTCTTCTCTTATGTCTGTAGCTGAGAGCTGTGGCTGAGAGAGAATCTTCTGTGTCTGAGGCTTCCTCCAGTATGATTATGTCACTACATCATACTGAGCATGTGCAACTGTAGCCATTACTGTGCAAGTGCTAACTACAGTAGCATTACATCACCACAGCAAATTAAGTATATATACTTAGCTAGAGTGATTACATCATTAGCTAGAGAATCATTATCTCATAAATTATACTGAGTCTTAAGAACACCTCTTCAGAATTCTGGCCCTCTACACATATGTTCAGATCTGGACTTAGATACTGACCATTTGACCCTGATCAAGTTAACTTAAATTTGTTTATCTTGGATTCTTGATCTTGAACTAAAGAAAATAATGATCATTATTTTTGCAAATGGGATCACAAAGAGCTGGACAAAATTGAAATGACTAAACAACAACTTGTGATTAGTAAATTAAGTTTTCATATATATGGATCATAAAGTCATAAGAATTAGAGAGGCTGTCCAATCCAATCCTCTTAGTTTGCAGATCAGGAAACTGAAGTGCAGAGAAGTAAAGTGATTTATCCAAGATCACACAGATAGCAAGTGACAGAGGCAAGATTCAAACTCAGGTCTTTTAATTTCAAAGCCAGAATGCTCTTCATTGTACCATGTCATGGATAGTTTGCAATTCTTCTTGTAAAAGCAGTTCATTCCTATCATTTGACCATTTTTTCTATTAAAGAATGTCTCTTAAGCTTATACATAAAGTGTCCCTAAAGTCTAAATGAAATAATAGACTATTAATGTTTAAAACAAAAACAGAAATATGTATTTATAGCAATTCTTTGTATATGAATGATCATTTGTCTCTATAAAGGGATAAAATATGAAAAATATTTCCTCATTGAGAAAATTCTCTTATACTCTCTCCATTAATTTTGTGGTACAAAAGCTTTTTAATTTTATGCAATCACATGTTTCTATTTTATTTCTTATAATGATCTCAATTACTTTCTTGGTTGAGAATTCTCCTCTTAGCCATAATTGTAAAGGATAATTCTTGTTCTTTACATACTCTCTAGTATAACTTTTTTATATTCAGATAACATATTCCTTTGAATTTTATTGTGTTATAAAATATACATGCTTGTATAGTCCTATTTTCTGCTAAATTGCCTCCAGTTTTTCCAAAAGTTCTTGTAAAATATGAAGATCTTGTGGAAGTAATTTGTATTCTAGACTATTATTTTCAATTGTTTCTGGTTTAGTTTTTTTTTTTTTTACCTAGTTTGTTCTACTACTTTTCCTCATTTTTAAAAAAAATCACCATATAATTCTAGTAATTGTTGCTCTATACTATGGTTTGAATATCCTCTATACTCTTTTCTCATTATTTCTCTTAAAATATCTTTTTATCTTTTCAAATGAATTTTGTCTAGTTCTATAAAGTATCCCAATGGTACTTTGCTTCATATAACACTAAATCTATAAATTGACTTACGTTGTCAATATTGTTTCATGTTATATTGATATGACCCAATTGTTAGCGTAATTTGTATCTCCAATTCTTTGTCTCCTTACTCCTGAAAAGTAACATTTATTTGTCATAAGTGTGACTTGGTAGACTCACTTCTAGATATTTTATCATCCTTTAGTTATTTTGAATGGTGTTTATCTTACCACAGGTTTTCAGCAATACTATATTTAAATGCTCTTGATTTTATGTATTTACTTCACATCTCAATACTTCATTAAAACTACTGGTCACAAAGACAAATTCAACGGCCTTGTGATAGAAAGTGTCATCTTTATCCAAAGAGAAAACTATGAAGAATGAAGAATAGTAGTTTCACCTTTTTGTTCTTGTTTGTCTGCTTGTTTTTTCTTCTTTCTCATTTTCTTTTCTTTTTGATCTGATTTTTCTTACATAGCATGACAAATATGGAAATATGTTTAAAAGAACTGCACATGTTTAACCTATATCAAATTGCTTGCTATCCTAGGAAAGGAGGCAGGAGGAAGAGAGGGAAAAAAAATTGGAACACAAGGTTTTGCAAAGGTGAATGTTGAAAATTATCTTTGTATGTATTTGGGAAAATAGAATACTATTTAAATTTTTTAAAAAACAATTAATCTTCTGGGGGTAGATCCAAGATGGCAGAGATGACACACATTTCTTTCTCATCTTCTCCTACATCCTTCAGATTAATTAGCAAATCCAGCCTCTGAATTAGCTCTGGATCAACAAAACACACAAATATTGGGAGTGCAACAAATTACCAGCAGAAGATAATTTCAAAGATTGCCAGAAAAGGTCTATTTCAATTGGAAACAGGATGAAGACAGCCAAGCACAAGCAGCTGATCACAGACAGCACAGAGTCCCAGGGCAGTGCAGACTCCAGGTGGTGGTGCCAACACCATGGGATAGAGAATCCACATGAAGGAATCTATAGCAGTGTTGGCCACTCTGCCCTGGTTACAAGCCAGTAGATCAGCAGAGAAGTTATAAAACATTCAACACAAACACAAAAGATAAATAGTGAACCCCAAAATGCCAGAAAATGTGGCCATGCCCACCCAGTCCCAGGAGTGAATCAGCACTGACCTAGTGCAGCCACAGCCACTTATAGAGGAAGCCGCTGCTTATAGCAGAAGCTTGGAAAACCTCCCCTGCCCCAAAAGCAGAACTTAACTTTTTTTTTTTAATGAGTAAAAAAAGTAAAGAGAATTTAAAAGAAGAACAAATATCAAATTCTGAGGAGACTAAAGGCAGATTGTCTCCAGATGAAGCACCAAAAAGTGATATAACCTAATCCCCATCACAAAAAAAGGCTCTCCTAGAAGAAATTTAAAAGGATCTTCAAAGGGAGCTAGAAGAAAAATGGAGAAAGGAAATGAAAACTTTGCAAGGTTTGGAAAAGGCATATAACACATTAAAAGATAGATTTGATAAAAGGGAGAAAGAAAATAACTCCCAGAAAAACAGAATGTGTGAAACAGAAAAAGAAAATAACTCCTTAAAAAAAAAACAGAATTTGTGAAATGGGAAAAGAAAATCATTCCTTAAAAAACAGAATTTGTGAAATAGAAAAAAACTTCCATAGAACAAAACAACTCATTTAAAAATTCAATTGGACAAATACAAAAAGAAGTTTAAAAAAAGTAAATAAAGAAAATAATTCACTACAATTCAGAACTGAACAAATGGAAATGAATGACTCAGAGAGACAACAAGAATCAGTCAAGCAAAACCAAAAAAATGAAAAAACAGGAAAAAATGTAAAATAACTAATTGGGAAAACAATAGAAAATAGATCTAGGAGAAACAATCTAAGGATTATTGGATTCCCTGCAATACATGATGAAAAAAAAAAGATCTTAGACACTATTTTTCAGGAAATCATCAAAGACAATTGCCTGGATGTCATAGAATCAGAAAGTAAAATTAACATTGAAAGAATTCACCAAACCCTCCTGAAAGACAGCCCAAAATTAAAACCCCAAGAAATATTGTGTCTACATTTTAGAATTATTGGGCCAAGGAAAAAATATTATAAGCAGCCAGAAAGAAAAAATTCAAATACAGAGGAGCCACAATAAGGATTACTCAGGACCTAGCAGCTTCCACTTTAAAAGACTGAAGGGCCTGGGAGATCTGATATTCCAAAAGGCAAAGGAACTTGGAATGCAGCCAAGAATACATTACCCTGCTAAAGTGAGCATTTTCTTTCAGGTAAGAAGATGAACATTCAATGAAACTGGTGAATTCCATTTATTTTTGATGAAAATACCAGAGCTAAACAAAAAAGTTGATCTCCAAATATAGAACTCAAAAGAAGCACAAAAAGGTAAAAAGGAAAAAACTCTTGAGAACTGTATTTCTGTTATGGGTATACATAGCGAGTACATGTATAATCTGATTTCACTGTTATAATATAAAAAAGAAACTAGAGGTGGGAAGGGGATTGTAACAGAAAAAAAAGGGGGGAATGTAGAGGTAAAATAAGGGAAATTACATCTCAGGAAGATGCAAATAAAACTTATTATAATTGAGGGAAAGAAGGGAAGATGAAGAATATTGTGTGAATCTTACTCTCATCAGATTTGGCTCGAAGAAAGAATATTAGATATAGTTGGTTTTACCAAGAAACTTCTCTCTCCTTATAGAAAAGTGGGAGAGGAAAGGGGAAAAGGGGAAGGAGTAGGCTAAAAAGAAGGGAAAACAGAAATAGTAGGAGAAAGGTAGATGAAAGGGGGAGGGTCTCTAAAGGGGGAGGACTGCTTGAGGCAAGTAATATACATAAGTAAAATACTGGGGAGGAGAGAAAGGGGAAAAGAAAAGAGAAAAGTACAATTTAGAATTAATAAGATGGCAGGAAATACAGAATTAGTAGTTTTAACTGTAAATATGAATGGGATGACCTCTCCCATAAATTGGAGGCAGATAGCATACTGGATTAAAAGCCAGAATCCTATAATATGTTGTTTATAAGAAACATATTTAAAGCAGAGCAGTATATACAGAGTAAAGGTAAAAGGCTGGAGCAGAATCTATTGTGCTTCAAGTGAAGTAAAAAAGCAGGGGTAGCCATCCTGATTTCAGATCAAACAAAAGCAAAAATTGATCTAATTAAAAGAGATAAGGAAGGAAACTATATCTTGCTAAGGGTACCACAGATAATGAAGCAATATCAATATTAAACATATTTGCACCAAATGGTGTAGCATCTAAATTTCTAAAGGATAAGTTAAGAGAGTTGCAAGAAGAAATAGACATCAAAACTATACTAATGAGAGATCTCAACCTTTCTCTCTCAGAACTAGATAAATCAAACCACAAAATAAATAAGAAAGAATTAAAGAGATAAATAGAATACTAGAAAAAGCTAGATATGATAGATCTTTGGAGAAAATTGAATGGAGACAGAAGGGAGTACACTTTCTTCTTGGCAGTTCATACAACCTATATAAAAATTGACCATATGTTGGAATCCTAGTGTTAACTCAACTTGAAACAAGTTGATTACATGAAGAGTGGAGCTGATCTGGAGGCTGAAGAAAGTAGAGACAGAAGCAAAGGACAAAGCTGCAAGAGCTCTTAGAACCAAGGAGAAGAGAGACCTCTAAGAAAAGCTAACCGGGCTATATTGGACATTGAGAGCCAGAAGCCCTCTCTCCAACGCAAGAGAGATCCATTCCATTTGCCACTTGGCTGACTGGAGGATTGAAAGACAAATCTTTGGATTTGGAGACATTCAGAGGGAGCTCTTGGAACCAAGCAGAGAGATAGGCCTCTAAGCTAACCAGGCTATATTGGAGACAATAAAAGATCTAAACTTTTATCACCTGGCTGCGTTTTGAGGTCATTATTACTTTCAATGGAAACTAAGGCTGCCTCCAGAAAACCTCCCCAAGAAACCTGCTTTCTCCCAGCAAGAATCATCATATATTATATTATATTATATTATATTAAAAGAAGAAAATCACCACAACCATATATTAAGGCATAAAGACATCAAAATCAAATATAGAAAATCAGAAATAGTAAATGCATTTCAATAAAAATTACAGTCAATAAAAGGCCATGGGAAAATAAACCAAAAGGTCATTGAAAACTAAATAATCTCATCTTAAAGAATGAATGAGTGAAGCAGCATATCATAGACATAATCAATAATTTCATGCAAGAGAATGACAATAATGAGACAACATACCAAAATTGGTGGGATGTAGCCAAAGCAGTAATAAGGGAATAAAATATAAAAAAATAAAAAATAAAAAATAATAAAAAAAATTTTTTTAAAAAAGCAGTAATAAGGGGAAATTTTATATCTCTAGATGCTTACTTGCATAAAATAGATAAAGAGAAGATCAATGAATTGGGCTTGCAACTAAAAAAGCTAGAAAAGGAACAAATTAAAAACTCCCAATCAAATACCAAACTTGAAATTCTAAAAATAAAAGGAAAGAAATCAAATTGAAAGTAAAAAAAAAAAAAAAAAACTAAGAGTTGGTTTTATGAAAAAACCAACAAAATAGATAAACCTTTAATTAATTTGATTAGAAAAAGGAAAGAGGGAAATCAAATTGTTAGTCTCAAAAATGAAAAGGGCAAGCTATCCACCAATGAGGAGGAAATTAGAGCAATTATTAGGAGTTACTTTACCCAACTTTATGCCAATAAATTTGACAACCTAAGTGAAATGGAGGAATACCTACAACAATATAGATTGTCCAGATAAACAGAAAAGGAAATAAATTACTTAAATAGTCCCATTGAATAAAAGCTATTAATCAGCTCCCTAAGAAAAAATCCCCAGGACCAGATAGATTTACATGTGAATTCTACCAAATATTTAAAGAACAATTAATTCCAATACTATATAAACTATTTGAAAAACTAGGGAATGAAGACACAGACATGGTACTGATACCTAAACCAGATATCTAAAAAACTGAAATCTAAACCAGATGAAAACAGTGAAAGAAAATTACAGACCAATCTCCCTAATGAATATAGATGCAAAAATCTAAATAAAATATTAGCAAAAAGATTACAGAAAACCATCCCCAGGATAATACACCACAACCAAGTAGAATTTTGTACCAGGAATGCAGGGCTATTATAATGCAGGGCAAAATTAGGAAAACTATTAGCATAATTGACTATATCAATAACCAAATTAACAAAAACCATATGATTACCTCAATAAATGTAGAAAAAGCATTTAATAAAATCCAACACCCATTCCTAATAAAAACACTAGAGAGTATAAGAATAAATGGACTTTTCCTTAAAACAGTCAGTAGCATTAATTTAAAACCATCAGCAAGCATCATATGTAATACAGATAAACTGGAACCATTCCCAATAAGATCAGGGGTGAAACAAGGTTGCCCATTATCATCATTGCTATTCAATATTGTATTAGAAATGCTAGCCTTGGCAATAAGAGAAGAAAAAGATATTAGAGGAATTAGAGTAGGTAATGAAGAAACCAAATTATCACTCTTTGCAAATGATATGATGGCATACATAGAGAACCCCAGAGAATCAACTAAAAAGCTATTGGAAATAATCCATCACTTTAGCAAAGTTGCAGGATACAAAATTTACACAAATCATCAGCATTTTTATATATCACTAACAAAATCCAACAACAAAAGATACAAAAAGAAATTCCATTTAAAAATACCTGTCAATAGTACAAAATATTTGGGAATCTATCTAACAGGGGAAAGTCAGGAACTATATGAGCAAAACTACAAAACACTTTCCACACAAATAAAATCAGACCTAAACAATTAGAAAAATTTCAAGTGCTCATGGATAGGTTGAGCAAATATAATAAAGATGACAATAATACCTAAAGTAATCTACTTATTTAGTGCTATACCAATCAAACTCCCAAGAAACTATTTTACTGACCTAGAAAAATAACAACAAAATAATCTGGAAGAACAAAAGGTCAAGAATTTCAAAGGAATTAATGAAGAGAAAAGCAAATGAAGATGGCCTAGCTGTACCAGATTTAAAACTATATTATAAAGCAGAGGTCATCAAAACCATTTGGTACTGGCTAAGAAATAGAGAAGTTGATCAGTAGAATAGGTTAGATTCACAGAACAAAATAGTCAATGACTATAGCAATCTAATATTCGACAAATACAAAGACCTCAGCTTTTGGGATAAAAACTCACTATTTGACAAAAACTGCTGGGGAAATTGGAAACTAGGATGGCAGAAATAGATTCACACCTAATACCATATACCAAGATAAGGTCAAAATGGGTTCATGATCAAGAATAAAGAATGATATTATAAACAAATTAGAAGAACATAGGTTAGTTTACCTCTCAGATTTGTGGAGGAAGAAGGAATTTGTGACCAAAGAAAAACTAGAAATCATTATTGATCACAAAATAGATAATTTTGATTATATTAAGTTAAAAGGTTTTTGTACAAATAAAACTAATACAGACAAGATTAGAATGGAAGCAATTAACTGAGAAAACATTTTTACATCCCAAGGATCTGATAAAGGACTCATTTCCAAAATATAGAGAGACTTGACTCAAATTTATAATAATTCAAGACATTCTCTAATTGATAAATGGTCAAAGGATACAAACAGACAATTTTCAGATGAAGAAATTGAAACTATTTTAGTCACATGAAAATTGTTCCAAATCACTATTGATCAGAGAAATTCAAATTAAGACAACTCTGAAATACCACTACGCACTTGTCAGATTGGCTAAAATGACAGGAAAAGATAACAACAAATGTTGGAGGGGATGTGGGAAAACTGGGACACTGATACATTATTGGTGGAATTGTGAACAGATCTAACCATTCTGGAGAGCAATTTGGAACTATGCTCAAAAAGTTATCGAACTGTGCATGCCCTTTGACCCAGCAGTGTTTCTACTGGGATTATATCCCAAAGAGATAGATTTTAAAGGAGGGAAAGGGACCCACATGTGCAAAAATGTTTGTAGCAGTCCTCTTTGTAATGGCAAGAAACTGGAAACTGGGTGGATGCCCATCAATTGGAGAATGGCTGAATAAAGTATGATATATGAATCCTATGGAATACTATTGTTCTGTAGGAAATGACCAGCAGGATGAATACAGAGAAGCTTGGAGAGACTTACATGAATCGATGCTGAGTGAAATGAGCAGAACCAGGAGATCATTATACATGGTAACAAGAAGACTATACAATGATCAATTCTGATGGACATGGTTCTGTTCAACAAGGAGATGATTCAAACCAGTTCCACTTGTCCAGAGATGAAGAGAGCCATCTACACCCATCTACACAAGTCTCCCTACACCCATGGGAACTGAGTGTGAAATACAACATAGCATTCTCACTCTCTCTGTTGTTATTTGCTTGCATTTTATTTTCTTTCTTCTTGATCTGATTTTTCTTGTGCAGCAAGTTAATTGTATAAATACACATACATATATTGGATTTAACATGTATTTCAACATATTTAACATGTATTGGACTCCCTGCCAGCTAAGGGAGGGGGTGGGGGGAAGGAGGCTAAAATTTGGAACAAAAGGTTTTGTAAGGATCAATGTTGGAAAAATTACCCATGCATATGCTTTGTAAATAAAAAAACTATTATCACCTCAAAGAATATCTTTGCTGATTTTTTAGAATTTTCCAAGGAATTCATCATGTTGTCTATAAGTAGGCATAATTTTGATTACTCTTTGCTGAGATTCATGTCTTTAATTTCATACCCTTGTCATACTGATATAGCTAGAATTTCCAATGCAAGATCAAATAGTAATGGTATGGAAGCATCCTTGCTTTGTCCCTGTTTGTATCAGGAAAACTTCCAGTACTTCTCTATTGCAAATATTACAAGCTATTGTTCTTTCTTTCTTTCTTTCTTTCTTTCTTTCCTCATCCTTTCTTTCTTTTTCTTCTTCCTTCTCTTTCTTTCTTCTTCTTCTCCTTCTACTTTTTCTTCTCCTTCTTCTCCTTCTCCTTCTTTCTCCTTCTCCTTCTATTCATCTTGCTTTTATAAACATATGCCAGGCCATATTAAAGGAGGACTCTCCTATGCACATGCTTTTTAAAGCTGGTAACATAAGAGTGCTATATTTTATCAAAAGGTTAGGGTAGGATACCAGTGTGGGATTACAGAGGGTTGGATTTTTTTTGCATTGTTTTAAAATAGTTACATTTTCCCTAAAGCCAAAGTTTAAATCATTGTTCTACACATAGTAACAGCAGAAGCAACAGAAGAGGTGGTGCTGTGGTTTTTTGTTTGGATTTTGTTTACTTTTTTGTAATAATTGTCTTTTGGCAAGTTTTATTTTTCCTTCTCTTGTCATTGATTTTTGTTTTTGTTTTTAATTTTAATTTAATTTATAAATTATATATAAATATAAAAAATAAATTTAAAATTTAAAAAACAATAGAAGAAAGAAACACAGAAAAGGAAAATAAAACAAAACAGAACAGAACATTGTCATGTACCCAGGAGAATATCAGGGAGGATTCAAAATATATAACAGTAAATTTCCAGTTCAAGAAAAAATATATGATAGTAGAAGACATTATATTCAAGAGTATACATCTTTGCTTTCATGTAGATTGTTCTTTTGTTCTCTGCTGCAGTTTTTTAAATTTTATTCTTTTTTCTCCTTTAAATCTTCCCACATCCCCTAAACAGGCTATAGTTAATACAGATATAGTTAATAAATATATACATATACACTCATGCACACACACACACACACACACACACACACACAGATTTATACATAACCATTCACATCTATCCACAGACCCACACAGATGTACATCTATCTATATTCACTCCTGCTCCTTGTTGTAGTGTTTGGGCATATCTCATCTTTCTTATCACTGCTAGCTCTTCTACTTTGTCTGCTGAAACTCAGCTCTGCTTCAATCTTTCTTTTGATCCACTCAGTTACTGATGTCAATCTTAAATATATGGTATACATCTCCATGTAAAAAACATACACAATTTTTTCATGTTGACTTTCTCAAAATTAATCTTTAATATTGACTCTTATATGTTAAATTTATTAAGTTCTGGTTTGGTCCTGGAGTCTGCAATCTCCAATCTGGAAATCTGCAAATTTATTGAATGTTCTTTTTGCTTTCATTCAGGCCCATTCTTTTGATAGTCAGTATATGCCATTCCAGGACCTGCAGTCTTTTATTGAGGCTGCTTATAAATCCTGTACAATTCTAATTGTAGCTCCAGAATATTTGAATTGTTTTTGATTTTTCTGTTTGTTTTTTGCAAATTTTTCTCTTTGATCTGGGGGTTTCAAAATTTGGCAGTAATATTCCTATGTGTTTTCTATAAAAGTTCTCTTTGAGGTGGTAATTAGTAGATTTTTTTTCTATTTCTACTTTCCTTTCATGTTCTATCACTGCAGGACAATTTTTGTTGATTATTTCTTGCATTATTGTGTCAAGGTTCTTTTTTTTTATCACAACTTTCAGGTAGTCCAATTATTTTTTATTTTCTCTTCTTGATCTGTTTTCCAGATCTTCTGGTCTTTTTTATAGGATATTTTGCATTCTGTGCTATTTTTTGAGTCTTTATATTTTGTTTTGTTATTTCTTAGTCTTTTCTAGCTTCTTATAGTTTGCCCAATGCTAATTTTCAAGGAATAACTTTTTTTCATACTCCTGTTTTTCTTGGGTGATTCTTATTATTTATCTTTTCTTAGTTTTTCTTTAATGTCTCTCACTTGATTTTTAAAGTCTTTTCTGAGTTTTTCTATAAATTCTCTCTGGGCAGGAAGCCATTTAATATTATTCCTTGGGATAAAAGATTGTTGTTTGGAGATTTTTTGGGGTTTTTTTAACTTCATTGTCCTCTGAAGAATTCCTATGTTCCCAATTCTCATAATAAATTTCTATGGTTCAATTGCTTCTTCTTTGCCAATTCATTTTTTTTTTAATGAGAAGTATTAGTATAAACACCTCTAATCCTGGGGTGGAAGGATTGTTCCTCTAACTTCACTTCAGCTTTACCTTCTGACCTGGACCCCCAAACCCAGAGCTCCCCCTTTCAGCAAGTGCCCACAGCTAGCAGTGTCCCTGCCCCACTGCTTCTGCATTCACAAGGTGTTCTGGTTCCTTCCCACCCTGTGCCATGTCCCTGTAGCACAGTTGAACTTAGTGTTCCCAATCAGCGGGATTCTCTCAGTCTTCTGAGACTCAGACTCACTACAAATCACACCATCCTGGAGATGAAAGTTTCTGGAGTTCCTGCTGACATTCCAGCTATACCCAGCTAGCCCCAAGGGTACTCAAGTGGTGTTGCTGGAGAGCTAGCTTACAGGTGATTGCACTTTCTATATATTAATCCTGGACCTAATGTCTTTCTTCTGATCTTTTTGGGTAGTGCCAGGAGGATCCCTGTTCTGCCCCAAGTCTTCGTGATTTTTCACCAGCATGTGTTCATCTTGAGACACAAATTTATTCTATTTGTGGGGAAAATCTAGAGAGCTTGAAATTTACCAACCTACTCTCCATCTTCCCAGAATTGTTCCATCATTGCAATGTTGGATATTTTTCTTAGTGACTTTTTATGACAAATAGTATCTAAACCCTAAACTATCTATCTATTTTTCATATTTACCATTAACTAAATTTATTCTTCCCAAAGAAAAAGTGTACCATTTTCCATGATCATCTCTGTTTTGGGTTTTTGTTTTATTTTGTTTGGGTTTTTGCTGAGGCAGTTCGGCTTAAGTGATTTGTCCAGGGTCACATAGCTAGGAAGAGTCTGAGATCAGATTTGATCTCAGGTCCTCCTGACTTCAGAGCTGGTGCCCTATCTACTGCACCACCTAGCTGCCCCTATCATCCATTTTTAATTTTAATTTTCTCTCCTTTATTTTTCATTTATTTTGTTGAAGGAAATCATAAGAGGAACATACATATTTCCAAAATTTCAGAAAAGGACAATGTCTATATTTTAGTTTTTCTTTGAAGGGAAACATTTCTCCTTCAGAAAATTTTACAGTATTTATATTAAATTAACAACAATTTGGCATATAGGATAGGGGACTGCTCTTAGCATCAGGAAGATTTAAATTTCTGTCCTGCTTCTGTCACATACTGACAATGTGAATATAGGCAAGTAATAATTTCTTAGTAGTCTGAATCAGCTTTCCAAGACTGTATATTAAATAAAAATTGCTAATCTCCATCAGTATTCCCTACACTAAACCAAAGAAAATATTACTAGTTCTACGTCACTGAATTATGTTTGACAGTCAATCTAAATAGGATTAAATGAGGCATCACATATAGTCTTCATACAAAGTAGCATGGCTACAAGCTGAGCCAAGAAAACTCAATTCATTTAATAAGCAAAACTCAATCAGGAACACCTATTTTTGATTTAAAGAACCCAAAAGTTGTACTTTATAATTAAATCTATTTTGTAAAAAAAAAAAAAAATTCAGAAAAGACAGTTCCTAAGAATATCCCTTCAGAAATAATTTTGAGTTCTGAGAGCTTATAAAACTTCTATAATTTTGTTCTGATCCTCACCAATCATAGGGTACAGGAAGTAGATTTTCCTAATAGTGTATTATAAGAACTTTCATTTCTCCAAAAATACTGGGACAATTTGACTTTCAACAAAAATTCAGAATGGTTCTAAAATAAAGGTTTTTTCCCTTAGTTTGTATATCAATTTTTTAATGTGACCCTTTACTGGCAACCTGAATCTTTTGATTCTGAGGTCATCACTGACCTTTCAACACTCCCTTATGCTGCTGGGGTGTTTTTCTTTGCATGTTGCTATTGTTGTCAATAATCTGGTTAAATTTTTGTTTTCTTAGGTTTTCTGTAATGTTGCTGTGTAGAAATGGTCTCTAAGGATAAAGTTCATCCAGTTTTAGTCACCCAAGAAAAATCCACCAAAGAAATAGAACACAAAAGCTTCTATTCTGGTCCCTTAGGCTTATTCAATGTCATATGAAAAATAGATAACATAGTAACAAGCTATTCCCAATTTCCAACTGCTCATTAAACCCAGCATGCTCAAAACTGAACACATTATCTTTCCCAAAAGTCCTACTTCCCCAATTTCTGTTTTTTCTATTTCCACTAATAGTATTACCTCCTTCCCAATCACCTAGTCTTGTAATATCAAAACAATCTTTTATTCTTTGTTCTCCTTCACACTTTAAAAATAATCACTTGCTAATCTTGTCAACATATTGCACAATATCTCTTACATATACTGATTTCTGGTCCATTCCCACAAAAACTACTATAACTCAGATTTGATCTTGCCTAGATTATTACAATAGTCTCTTAGAATCTTTCTGTCTCTAGTTTCTTCCCTCTGCAATCCATCCTTCACTCTGCTTCTGAATAACACTCATAATCACTCTTATTGTGTCAAAGCTATAGTCAAAAAACTTTAGTAGCTCTCTAATTTTTATCAAATAATCTATAAACTTCTACTATGGGAATTCAAGAACACAGTCCATCTCCAATCTACTTTTTGAGTCTTATCTCACACTGTTCTGTCTCAGGTTTTCTGCATTCCAATAAACAAAACTACTCATCATTCCCATTTTCCTCATTCTTTCTCTCCCACATACAATCATTTGTTTACAAGTTCTTTCAGCTCAAAAATTGAGACATACACCCACCTTCCACCACTATCCATCTGTGAAAATCAATCAAGTACCACACTTTCATTAAACTTTATTACAATTATTACTAATATTAACAATAATAATAATATTCTCTCCACACAGTAAATATGATCTCTTCCTTCTCGAATATGTCATATTACAACCTTCAACATAAAAAAGTCTCAAAGATTATCTGATTTTCCCCTGAGTTTCAGGAGTCTCCCAGGAAAAACTCTACTCATACTAGTAGAACAAAACATTGCATTTAAATCTATTGTGTTTATATTTAGTTTGCTCTTTCATAATTATGTATGTGAAAGATATATCCTCATTAGGTTGTAAGTACCTTAACATCAGAGATTACACCTTTTTTTCTTACCCAAATTTAACATAATGTTGAATATAGTATACTTAATATATGTATCTTGAATTGCATAAATATTTGTTTTCATCGAGTTCAACTGCTGGTTTGTCATTGGGAACACAATAAAGAATAAAAAATCTATAAGCTTCTCTGAGCCCTTGTCTCCAGAGGGCACAGTTTCATGATCTATTCATTTTACCTTTGACCTTTTGCCTACTATGCAATTGCCACTGAAAATTTCTGTCAGTCTACCATGCTTAGTAACCAGGATATTTCTCAAAAGAAGTGGTGGTAAAGTCTCTCTACACTCCAATCCATCCTAAGTGATTTTCCTAAAGCAAAATCTGACCACATTGGCCCCCAACTAAATAAACACCAATGGCTCCCTGTTGCCTTCAGGATCAAATACAAAATCTTATTGTAATTCAAAAGCTTTCAAAATCTAGCTCCTTCCTACCTTTCCAATATTCTTACACCTTACTCCCTGACATGTATTCTTTTGAGTCAGTGACAATGGTAATATCTCTGGGCTTTAAGCATTTCCTCTGGTTGTCCCCCCTGCCTGAAATGCTCTTTCTTATCATCCCTGCCTACTACCTTCTCTGGATAAAAAAAGGCTGAATGAATTCAATCAATTAAACTTGTTTCCTTTGGGAAATAAATTTTCTTTCAGATCTTCATCTGCAAGCCAGCTGTAAGGGGAATTCATCTTTATGATACCAAGTGCAAATAGCTCCCTATCTCAGCTACATTAAAGGAACAAAGTGCATTTCTTTTCCAGAGGGTCTAACAAATTTAGATGACTTTTTGTACTTGTGTCCCCAGCACCTAGCACAGTACCTGACACATAGTCAGCACTTCATAAATGCTTATGATTGATTGATAAAACAATGTAGAAAATACAATAGAAGACTATAAAGATGTACATCTCGATTGAAATACATTTTCGAGGTTATATAATTTATTTTTTAAAATCTAATATGCTTTATTTGGGAAACATTTGTAAACAAAAATTACAGTATCAAGATGCAAAACTTGATTCAAATGACAAACTGTAATTTCTGTGCAGAACTGGGGAAACAGTCATACTGGGTGAAGAAATTCATGGAAAGAAAGTTCTGAAGAAGTAACTAAGATAAACCAAATCCTGCAATTATTTAAATGAAAAGAATACTAAAATGCAAGCAAATTCTGAGAACTTATAATAACCAATATTTCCTGGGGAATAACTAAGTAAACCCACTTTACACTTCTTGGTAGAAAAGCAAGGGATTGTGGGTATTGAATATTGCATACACTGTTAGACATAGTCACTGTTGTTTTCACCTATTTTTCTTTGTGAGTAAGAAGATTGGGGAGTTGATTTAATTCCTGAAAATAACTTGTGTAAAATCAAAAGATATCAGCACAACATCATAAACTTGAAGAAAGTAATCTGTCAGGAAAATACTGAGAGAAAGCATAGTCCCTCAGAAGCTTTTCTTCTTGAACAATGAAAAATCTCTCAAAACTTAGGCTTGAGGTTGTGAATTAAAAGTTTATTCACCATGCATTTGTAGATTTATCTTCATTTAATTCTTGTCCTTCAGGTGAGATATGAAAGAATAGGCCATAGGGAAAAGATAGTGGCAGTAAAGAGACTAGGACAGCAGATAAAGGTAGTGAAGGGAAAAGAGAAAAATAGCAACTGTGATTTTTATTTCAAATAGTTCTCAAAGGGACCAATAATAATTGCCTGGCAGCTTTCCAGGCAAGAAGGCAATTTTAAAATAGATTTAATTATTCTAGACTGCAATACAAAACCATTAGAGATAGCCACGTGTCAGAATGGATAGACCACTAGGCCTAGAATCAGAAAAACCTGAATTCAAAAATAGCCTTAAATATTTACTAGTTGTATGATCCTGAGCAGGTCATTTAACATTTATATGCTTCAGTTTCCTCAACTGCAAAATGGAGATAAAAATAATTACTCCTTCATCACAAGATTGTTGTGAGGATCAAAAAAGACTTTATTTGTAAAGCACTTAGACAAGACCTGGCTTATTTTAAACACTTAATAAATGTTTATTTCCTTCCTTTTGTTATATAGCAAATAAGTGAAGCAGTTAAAACATATTAAGCTCTGAGACAAAGATAAAAATAAACGATATATCTACCTATATGTGTATGTATATGCGAATATATTTACATATGCAGATAACCCCAAAGATTCTTCAATTTCTTTTTAAGTTCCAAAAGTCTCATAGAAAAATCTCTACTCTTAGTAGCAGAACACTGCACCAAATTCTTATAACCAATGTTTTAAACAATTTTTCTTTTATTTTTAAAAAAGGTGTGTTTTTTTCAGCCAACCAAACTGAAAGCACTATAAACAGTATCGTTTAAAAATAACTTAGGAAACTATGTCTTTTTGAATTGCAATTTTGCCAACACAAAGAAATAGCTCATATTTTTATCTATCACTACTGGCTGGTTATGGGAACTAGTAAAAGGAATGTAATGAAAGCAACATTAACCTTTAACAATGATTGAGCCATACTCCATCCTTGTTCCAAGTCTCCTGTCATGTAGCAGATCTTGCTGTGACAGTTGAAAATACCTTTTCTTATAACAACATTTGTGAAATTAATTTAAGATGAAATCCACTTTTGCATGTGTTCAAGGGGAAGCGTGGGATATAGATGAACATATATTTCTCAGGGCAGTAGAGGGACTAGACCAGATCATTTTTATTGGGAAGGATTTTTCCTCCTCAGAAGAGAAAAAGTCTATGTGATAGAATGAAGATTGGTATTATTTATTCTGAAAAAAGCCTAGAACCTTAAAGAATGAGGTTAATTGAAAATGTTTCTAGTTATACACATGTACACGTATATGTGTGTGTGTGTGTGTGTGTGTGTGTGTGTGTGTGTGTGTATTCATTGTTATTTCCTTTTACAGAACATAAGCTCCTTGGCAGCAGGGACTGTTTCATTTTTATCTTTATACTCCCAACACCTGGTACAGTTTCTGCCAGATAGTGAGCATTTAAAAAAGTTCATTGATTACTTAGTTGGTTCTTTGAACTATTTTTTACACTTAATTTTTTTTTTACTTTCAAAAACTGAGAAGAGTTGCTAGAGGTCTAGAAATCGCCATCATCATTACAGGTGAACTGTGATAGCACAACTCTAAGGAGCAACCTATATGACTCAGCTCCATAATGAATTAACCTAGGTAACCAAGATTCTATAAGTGTTCTACAAGCAAGGGAATGACAACCAGTGGCTAGACCATACCTAGAAATGAATTTGATGGAGAGAATGATTAGTAGCAATTTTTTCAAAAATAAACCTATTCTCCCCAGGGAATGAAGGGGTAAAGAGGAGAATGGGCTTTGGTTTAGAAGAATGTTTTTTGGTACTTTAATCTTTAGTATATCTTTTCAGTAAGTATCCTTTTGTAGAAGCTAATTGATGTTAAATCCTTCTTAACAATATTGAGATATCAATTGGTTAAATGATACTGAAGAAATAATAAATGACCCTAGCAAATAATATTGGGTCAGTGATTCTTAATAGTTTCTTTTGGAAAGGAAGAAACAGAAACCATTGAATAGGGGCTTAGAGCAATAGCATTAAAAGACAATCTTGGTTTTACCCCTAAAATCATTAGAGGAAGTTATAGTAAGCTGTGTTCTAAAAGATTCAACCTTCCAGTACTAATTCAAGTACAAGTTTTGTAATAGTAATTTCAGATATGTGTTGCATTTATTTTTCATAAACTCTAAGAGGAAATGGTTGCTTTCTCTCAAGATCCCAAGATTTCTATTCCAGCAATCAGTTCCACCTTCTTTCTTGGAAGTCTTTAATATATTCCCAAAGCAATTTTGTTTATATTTCTACCTTCACTGATTTTCATTCAAATGTCCTTCATGATGCTTTATCTCACAAATCCATGGATTTCAACATACTTCTTGATTTATAATACTATTTCATCTTATCTAATCTGTTACTTTTGAATAAAAGTATTGTGGAACTTTAGTTGAGGTTCATCTCCTACAAGTCTCAGCTATGCCTTAAGAATGCATTATTATATTTTTAAACTAACCACATCATAATGGATGATTGGATTTTGCCTAGTGAATCCATTGGATAAGGCAACATTTCTGCACTCTATGAAGGGAGATTTTTTTAGTCTCAGATTTTTTTATAACCTCAGTCTATATCTAACAGTAAACACAGATATAGGATTTTTAGACACAGATATAGGAACAATTACCATGTGGCATAACAATGTTTGTGCAAGTATACATCATTTATGATTTTAAGTGAAATCTTTTACTTAAGTTTTCATATAAAAGATATATGTGTGTATGTGTACACACACACATACACACATTCCCAGTAAATTAAGGAGTAGATTGATTCTTTGAAGTTGTGGTCCAGGATATTCTATTTGCAAATTACATCAGCAAATGTGGAAACAATTTACAATCAATTATACTATAAATTGAGAATTCACAATACCCTGTCATTTTTTCTTGTCATAACAGAAACCACTTCCTCAATACTAACTTCTGTTTTGTGATTAAAAGTGGATTAGCCAGACTTCCAACATATTGACAAGATTGCTTCTTAACACAAGCACTCTTCCTGTAGTGGGAAAATACAGTGTCTCTCCCAAAATCCTTTCATTATTTCATTATTAATGTTCTTTTCACAATTACATCCTGCAGTGCCTCACAAATAAAATTTTGGAAGAAACTTTCATCATGTTTGAACGTTTTCTGGCAATGAGTTGTCTGTGTTTTGAAAGCCAAGCATTAACTGACAACAGAGTTTTACTAAATTTTTCCAAGACCACACAGGTAGGAAATAGAAAATGCAGAACTTGCATCTAGGTCCTCAGATTACAGATTAGATTCTATTTCCACTATAATAATGGTGCTTCTGTCAACTATGTGATTCTTATATGTAAGTGACAATACCTGCACTATTAAGTGACTCTTTATGCCATGGATCCTGCATGCCATAAGGCCTTTGCTGGCTTCCAGGAGTCACAGCAGCTTTGAATATATTAACATAAGACCTCATCTAAATCAACTAATCAATAAATACTTATCACACAACCACTCAGTACTAGGCCCTAGATATCAAAATGGTTTGCACCAATAGAAACCATGCCATATAAAAATTATTTGAAGGACTTCAGCAAATTTAACAAGAAATAAAGAAAACTTCAAGTATATGAAGAATTATCATGTGGAAGACATTAGATTTGTTCAGTTTGTCCCTAAAGATAAGAATTACACACAATGGGTAAAACAGTTTGATTTTATATTCATGTAAGAACAAAATTCCTAAGTACTATCCTAAAGTAGAATATGCTGCCTTTAGAGAAAATGAGTTTTCTATCACTAGAAGTTTTCAATTGAAAGCTGGGTTACAATTTGTCAATTATTTCAGAAGGGATTCCTATTTAGGTTTTCTTTACTATATGATCACTTGGGCACATTATTTGGAGACAGATCGAAGAGTCTTAAGTCTATGTAGATTACATGAGGCCCCTAAAATAATATCTCTTCAACAGACTCCTAATTTTGTCCCCAACTACCTATATCTCTGTTCCCATCTTCCTACTTCTCTTCAGATAGCAGCAACTTATTCCATCTATTAGGACTTCATTTGTCTCTATACAAATATATTAGAGTCAATTAAGTAAGTGATCTTTGAGGGGTATTTATCTTGATTCATTTAGTGATTATTAACTCTTTTCTATATAAAATATCACTCCCTCTTGGCTCAAAGCTATTATTTTGTCCTTAAAATAAAGACATGATTATGAGTATTTTTGTACCTGACTTTAGTTCTTCGAAATCTGTGATTTAGTCACTATAGATGTTTCTTCTACCAATGTATTCCCAAACATCTATGTTTTACCATTTCATTGTATAACAATACACAAAAACTTTGTTACTCTGAAGCCAATTTGATAATCAGCCTCTATATTTGCTCAAAATGTTTCCATTTTTCAGGAAGCCTGCTTGAGCTTATGACTTAATACCCGTAATTTCAAAAAAACAGAATCATCATCATACAACAGGAATCAAAGGAGGACATTAGCAGAAACTATACTTTAGCAACATTGGTTTGATGATGCATAAGCATGTAAAAAGCTAAGTGGTTTTTCCTTTTTTTATTTCCCCAAATCAATTATAAATTCTTTAATATCAGGGATCATGTCTAACGCTTTGTGATAGAATATCCCATTACATAACCTTTCATCACCAATTGGAATGGGGAGAGAAATGTATCCTAAAAATTATCTTCTAGATATCCTTCTTCATTTCCAAGTTTTCTAATGAGCTATGAATTCTCAATTTGGATAATTGGAACACCATCAGATGTCTTTAGGGAACTGCTGAAAGCATCTAGAAAAATTGATAAAGCCTTTCTCTTTGTATTACAGGGACACTTGCCTTCTTTTTCTGTAACAAACAAGTTCAGAAGTCTACACAGTAATCCTAATATTTCCACTGTTAATTCATCTGAAGCAGTAAAATTTGTCTGAGAATTAGATTTAAAAAAGAAATAACAAAGAGCATATAATCTTCTTTTAATTTGAAAATAAATTACTCATAGCATTCTGAAAGAATGATCTTACTGCTAACTCCCCTCTTTTATACGTAAGAAAAATGAGACTTAGAAAAGTTGTGTGTCTATATGTGTTCAAAGAGACATACTTAATTTCAAATAACTAGCATTTGGCAGAACACAGATACAAATCCAGATTTTGGATTCCAAATCTATATTGTTTCTCATATAAAATACTTTCTCTAATACTAAATGAATTGTTTGGCAAGTTCAATTCAATCTCAATTGCCCAAACAAATATCCCTAAGGTACTTCAAATTCAGTACTACTGAAATAAATCCATCTTTCCACAAAAATCTAATCATTTCTCTAACTTCTGTTTCATTTAAACCACTACCATTTTCACCGTCATCCTGGCTGTGAACTCAAAAGACATTTCATATTAATCCAATCTCCAGTCATTATGCATTTGCATTGAATGTCTCCAATACCTATACAGTCATCCTCATCTATATCTTGCCACTGGATCCAGATATGGAGAGAGTGAGGCTAGTGACTTTTTATAGCCCTGCATAACTTAAATCCGATTCACTTACAAGTCAAGACAATATCCTCTAATGTCACTGGTACTCTCTGAAAATGAAAGAGAAACAACAATCAGTGAGGAGAATTAGCTGCTGCATGCTTATAGACAAAGAAGATGTGGCTTGGAGAAGGAGTGATTTATAGATTTAGAGCTAGAATGCAACTTGGAATTAATCTCATCCAAATTATCTTCTTTTATGGATAAGGAAACTGAGGCTTAGAGAATCTAAATCACTTCTCTAAAGTAACACAGAAAATAAATGGGAGATATGGGAACCTCAGTCTGAATTCTGCTTTCTTTCCTCTGTACTAAATTTCTTCAACTCTTTAAAGGGCCATTAAGTAGAAAAGAGTTTAAATTTATTCCATTTGGCCCAAGAGGTCAGAACTACCCAAGAGGGTAGAACAGGAAAAGAGAGCTTAAAATAATGCAAAGACAAAGGTCATAAATAACTCAAGCTATCCAAAAGTGGAAAGGACTACCTTGGGAAGTTTAGTTGTGCTCTTTCATTGAGGATCTTTGCGAAAAAACTAGATAACCATTTGCCTGGTGTGCTGCAAAGAGGTTTCTTGATCCAACATACATTGGTCTAAATGTTCCCTATTGTTTCTTTCAACTCTGAAATTCTCCAATTCAGTAAATTTGAATGGCTTATAACAGCTTGAACACAGTACATGTAACTGCATTTGCATTGACTGTCTCCAATACTTGTCCAGTCAATCTCATCCATGTCTTGCCACTGATCCAGGTGGCTCCAGTGGAGATAGGGAGGCTGATGACTTTTCACAACCATGCATCACTTAAATCAATTCACTTACAAGTCAACACATCACCTCCTAATGTTCATTGGTCCTCTCTGAAAATGAAGTAGAAACAGCATTCTTTAAAGAGTAGTAGCTGCCCCTTTGGGGTTCCAACTGGCCAATTCCAGTTGAGCAATACTGCTCCTTCCTTCCTTCCATCCCTATTCTCTCTCTGTCCACATAGGAAACTATACTATTACCTTTAGGTGCTCTGCCCAAAGGAATATAAAAATTTATTACTGAAACTCACAAGATATCTTGGGGTTTATAGGCTAAATATAATTTTTTTCTCTCCCCTACTTATTTATTCTATCATTTTAAAAAACTGGGACAATTAATTCTTTTGACCCATGTAGTTTCATTTGTGATTTCTTGAAATATAGCATTGGAAATCCAGTCAAATGGAGATACTTGACCGTACTTCAAATTCAAATCACTAGCTCTCACTGGTTGGCCAACAATAAGTCTCAAACCAAGCTTCTCTTGGTTGTTGTTTGGGTTTTGATAGCTCAGAGTTAGGGTAAATAGCAATTGTTTCAGTCTTGTCCAGAAACCTTAAAGGCCTTCCCCTTCCAAATTGCTATTTTGGGTTTGTTTATTTTTTTCCTAGGTAAGAGGGACTCTTTTTTGTCTCATTTCTTACTTAATTATTGAATGAGCCTTGCCTCAGACAAAGTTTTTGGAAAGACCTTAACTTAAAAACACCAGGGTCTCCCATTGCATGCAGGGCCATCTCTACTTATTCTGAGCTATATCTTGCCAATGGAACCAGATGGGTCCAGAGGAGAGAGTGAGACTGATGACTTTGCACAATCCTGCCTCACTTAAATCCAATTCTCTTACAATTCAAGACATTACCTTCCTGATGTCATTAGTTCTCTTTGAGAACAAAGGACAAACAACAATTCTCATTCCTGGAATGCTCTACTTATTTCCTCCAACTTCTAATTTGCCTAGATTCCTTTTAGACTCAAATTCTACCTTCAGTAGTAGATCTTTCTTGTTCCCCCACTCCTAGCTGTTAATTCCTATTCCCTTCTGAGTGTCTTCATGTACTCTATATGTGTCTTATGTGAAACTAGATATTTACATGTTGTCTCCTCCATTTGAATGTTAGTTTCTTGAAAGTAGTGTTGATTTTTTGCCTTTTTTGTGTGTGTGTAGAATGCGGTATGTGGAGCCTATTTTGTTTGACCCATGTGGTTTGTCTATATGTCATTCATGGTGAGGTAAGAATTGACATTCTCCAAAGATGCCTTTAATTCATTTCAGGAAAGGAAACAAGAAATTGTGCCTGAGACTGGCTACTCTGGTCTTCTCCAAGAGAGGAATTCTTAGCTAAAATTATATCTATCTGCTTTCTTAAACATTGTTAGTCAAGGGGAAGTGGATTCAAGCTATATTTCTATCACTATCACTATAAGTTAATGGGAATGTGTGGTCCAAGTTATATATCTAAGTGCTGATTCTCTTTCCACCAAATGCCAGTTCTATAATGAATACACATAGAAAATAGTAAAAAATAAAAAATAAAAAATGATGAACAAGCGGATTTTAGAAAGACCTAGAAAGATTTACATGAACTAATGCTGAGAGAAACAAACAACCAGGAATACATTGTACACAATAACAGCAAGAATGTCTAATGATCAACTATGAAAAGCTTGCTTCTTCTCAGAGGTTCAGTGATCTGAAGCAATTCCAAAAGACTGGACAGAAAATGCTATCTGCATCCAGAAAAAAAAAAAACTATAGAGATTGAATGTAAATCAACATATGCTATGTTTATATATATATATATATATATATATATGTGTGTGTGTGTGTGTGTGTGTGTGTGTATGTATATATACATTTATATAATTATACATGTCATATATATAAATTATATATATATATGTATAATTATATATAATATTGTTATGACACAATTCTCTTTTATTGTCCTGACTCAGTTTCCCTAATTATCCTGACCCACTCCTGATTCAATTTCTCTGCTTCAGTTTATAATAATCAGCTCAAAACTCAGTCCTGCAAAACCTCCCCTCCCTTTTTATCAGAATAGTTGATAAGGATAAAAGATCTTATGTTTTAGAATATCAGAATGTCTCTCCCCATCTCAAGCTATCAGATGTCAGATACCAGCTCATCAAGGTGCCTCTCCCAATTTCAGGGGTTCCTCCCCACATTAGGTCATCCCATCCCCCATACCCTGTCAGAACCAGATTGTCAGAGTCCCGTTCCCACTCTCAGCACCCAGACTCCGTCCCTGCCTCAGTCTACCCCCTGAGTCATGTATCATTGAACTCACATTGTTTGCTGGATTCTTGGAGACGATAGTCTCATTCAGCCCTGGGACCAAACTATGGATCCATTTGGTCCCAGTAAATCTCTCCCTTTAAATAAATTATTAAATGCTCTCTAATCTCTATCTTGCCTCAGTTTCTCTGGCATTACTATATATATTAGATAAGAATGAGAGTCCCAGATCTCATCTAAAAGGAAATTTCTCAAAGTTTTTATTAAAGCAATTTTGGAACAGGGACATATTAAAGACTGCCACCTCCTTTACATGTCATCTTCTTCCCTGAAAAAAAGTGCTAATGATGGGATGGAATAGATCTCTTTCTCTCTTGAAGCTTTCAGTCAAAAGTGATAAGGAACTCTTTCTTCCTATTCTTATTAACTCTGCTCTCAACTCTGGCAGTCTAGGGAGACATTGACTAATCAGTCCTCACCAATGAGGAGAAAGTTCAAATGACCCTTTGAACCAAGGGTTACACTTTATATCTCCATTACTTAACATAGTCCATGAACATAGTAAGAGCTTAATAAATATTTGTCAATTGATTGACCCAAGTTGATATAGTATAAATAATTACCAATTTCTCTTTAATAGAGCCAGGAAAATTGACTACACAGTATTTTGGTGGCAGTTTCTGATTCTAATCAAATTAGATTTTCCTTAGTTTTACCTTTCAATTTAAGAAAATTGTATGTATGCATGCATGTATGTATATATGTGTTTGGCTTTAAGTTTTAAATAAATAAAAGAATTAATAAGAGGTTAGGCATCCTGCTCAATCTATTAGATTTCTTTTAACCTAGCCCTAAGAAACCTGGAATTTCCAAGAAGGGAATGTTTTCCTTATTTCTTAAAATACTATGATCAGTTAAGTATCTAGATACTAGAGAATATGCTAGAATTATGAACCATTCCTTAAACCAAACAATGGCTAAATAAAAAAGTAAAAGCTACCATACTTTCTTCTTTCATTTAAAGTTTAAAAATATCCTAGACAGAAATGCCAAATTCTTCCCTACAGAGACACAAGGCCCACAGTGACCTCTCAGAAGTTACATTCAGGAAAAAAAAAAAAAAAACACTTCCCCAAGCATTTAAAATTTAGGAATCTATTTGGCTTTGAATATAAGGGGTGGAGGGAGCAAAATATAAATAGCATCTTATCAGAATCTAGGTTCACTAGCTTTAAATTTTTTATGAGTTAGTACACAGATTCATGTGTACATGTCCCTATAAAGGACATAATTTGAAATAGGAGTAGGAAAGAAAGGGAGGAAATAATTAATTAAAGTCCACCTCCAAAAAATCACAACTTATAAAAACATTAGCTGTTATTCTATTAATACTTCTCTTTGGATGATAAATAACAATTTTGTTAATTGTAGTTTTCTGTACATTTATTTTCCTGAAGTTGTTTATTCCTTTTCTACATTAAGGCCCTTAGCCATGAATAGTTTATGAACTTCTCTTCTAGTTCTGAAATGTAAACATTCTATAATATTTGTTAAAATTCAGTTTTCATTTTGCTAACAGAATCTCTTACTGAACCCAACAAGTAGAAATAGTAACTGAGTGACAATGAATGTTTTATGTAAAACATGATTCCTTTTAGCAAATTTTAGTAAGCCATTTATCAATGGCAAGTGCAGTTTCTAATAGCAGTTCAATAATTTCTCTGTTTGAATGACTTTAGTTCTAATAAATACACCTAATATATTGTAAGTCCCTTTCAGTTGTATGAATGTTTCTGAGCCTCAGTTTCCTTCTCTGTAAAATTGGGAATGATAATATGTGCAATAGTTATATCACGAGAATCTGAGGTGGAAAATCTTTGTAAACCTTCAAGAACTAAATATACATGACATTATTGTGATGAAGGAGAAAAAAGTAAAAGATAGAACACTAAATTAGGAGTTATAACTTCTGGGTTCTAATTCAATTCAACTAGCCCTCAAATTTCTGATCAATAAAATGTTCCATAATAATTACTGACCCTACTGACTTCATAATAATACTAATTCGATGTTTCAGAAAAATGGATTTATCAAGGTGGAAGTAGTTTGAAGGAATTCAAAGTACTATAGAAATCACGATACTATTACTGATGAGATTAGAGTTCCTGGTGATCAGGGAGTTGAATGATGAGATTAGTGGCAGGTTCAGGGTTCAAGGAACCAAATGAAGAGGTTTGGCTCCCCTAAATTCCCTTAGGATTTGGCACAGGGCTGGGAATTGTGGGAACCCCCTTCTGGCAGTGTAGAGGTCCTTTGAAATGGAATTTACGAACCTGAAAAGCTAGACTGGTAAAAGAAGTTTATTATTGGCATTGGGAAGTCAGACTTTGCTATGAAGGAATAGAAAGACTGAATTCCTTGGTGGCAAGGTCCCAACAGAGAAGTAAAGGTTCTAGTGGAGGAGTCCTGGCAGAGAAGTAAAGCTTGTTAGGGAAATAGGTGAGAAAGATAAAGAGAGGATAAGGCTGAAAGAGAATATCATTTCAGTGGGCAGAGGGTCGCTGGTACGTCAGGGAGAGAGATTCCTTGGCATGACATATTAGGTCCTCTGCAAAGACTGAGCCCCAAGTTGACTCATTTTATAATTGAGGTCTTGGCTACAAGCTGGGGATTGCTCTTGATGGGGACTGAGTGCAGCTTGAGCTGGAATTAGAATAGAGAATCTTAGAATTGAATGAGTGTCTCTAGGCTAATCTTCAATTCAATGGGAAGGTTAATCAGTAGTAAGTGTTATCAATGTGGGTGGTACCCATTTCTCAGTATAACAGAATGAAGCTGTTTATCCTGTTTTCCTCAGGTGGGATCCTTTACAAAGGCAAGGTTCAAGGAGAATCTCTCCTTCAGAAGCTTCCCAAGGGCTTTACCTCATGGCTTACCCAGAAATCAAAGAGAGAAAGAGAGAAACAAAGAGTTTGGGGGCTCCCCTCATCATTACTATTAAAATACAGTCATTGATTTCAAATATAATGCTACTGAGAATGTTTCTCATTAGAACTTTTACTGTTATAGACTAGAGTACCCAATTATTCCTTGAGTTACAAAATCTAGAGAGAATTAATGGGTGATTCCCATTCTATAACAAATAACATGTTCAGAGCACAGAAGATTCTCCCTATATAAAATTATATGCACATAACTGAAAATTTCTCAGTTTGATCAAAGTTTTATTAGAGTTAAATCTTACCTAAATCACCAGTATAGATGGCAAAGCGACATGACCTATAAAACATTTAAATGAAAAAAAGGTACCTTTTTTAGAAAACACTTTTAGATAAATTGTCTAATCAAGGATCCTATCTTTCAGTAGGAAAACATCATTTGTTCCATTAATGGCCAGAGCACAAAGCTAGCCAAGGAACCTTTTACCCAACTCATCTAAATAATACATCTTCACTGATTTGGGAAGCAAAGTAAGTTTAACAAAAGACACAATAAACAACATTGAAAAGGTTTTTCATTTACTAATAGTCATAGAAATAAAGTCCAGTTGAAATATATGAGTCTGTCTATTTCAAATGGTGTTAGTAAAATGAAACTTGGGGATGAAACCCCAAACCTCAGCAAAATTGTTTCAAATTGGGATGGTTTCAAAACATCTAAATCTTAAAGGGACTGTTCAATTAAATTGGCTTGTTAGACGTAGAAGAGAGAAACATTGAGCTCATCTAATTTTCTTAAGTTGCTATTTACTAAACATTCAGGGTCAAAACATACCCTTGTGGAACTAAAGCTCAGTTAAAAGCTAAAAGCTATTTTCCTTTTCTCCTGTCTTTTTTGTCTTCACACAATAAGAATGTCTTCCTGTTTCCTCAACCTTAAAGTGACCCTTTGCTGCAATGTTATTTTGGCTCTTTTTTCAGGCAGCTGTAGTGCAACAGAAAAAGAAGTCAGAGAACCTGAGTTTGAGCCTTTACTAAGCGACTTAGTACTTTTGTGAGTTTTGGCAAATCACTTAACCCCTGTGCTCTTCAGTCAGGGTCAGATGATTGCCAAGGTTCCTTCAATTCTAAGTTCTATGACATATGAAAGCAAAGCAATCAGTTTGCCTGCTGAGGCCATTTTAAGCTCCCATTAATGCATCTCTCTGGACTTTAGTTTCTTATCTATAAATTAAGGAAGGTGTTGCATCAGATGACTTCCAAGGTCCCCATATCTCTAATTCTCCTTCTATTGCGTTTTGCCCAAACTATTTTTTTCTTTTATATTTATCCTTGAAAAAAAAAAAAAAAGAAGAAGAAGAAAGGAAGGAAGGAAGGGAGAGAGGAAGGAAGAGAGGAAGGAAGGAAGGAAGGAAAGAAGGAAGGAAGGAAGGAAGGAAGGAAGGAAGGAAGGAAGGAAGGAAGGAAGGAAGGAAGGAAGGAAGGAAGGAAGGAAGGAAGGAAGGAAGGAAGGAGGAAAAAAAGAAAGACTTCCCCATGAAAGTGCTATTTGGAAGATCTTGGTTTTTTGGGGTGTGTGTGTGTGTGTGTGTGTGTGTGTTTGTCTTATATTTTTTTCCTTTCTTATTAGAAGTGATAACTAAACCTCACAATATTTCTGAGTCATTAGGATAAGTATCTATTTTTTGAATTGCACACTTGAATCTAATCCAGTATATCTGAAACCCCTGAAAACTGGGCTAGAAATCAAATTCTTTCATGAGATATTTAGTACTTCCTTCTTTGAGCATTCTGGCTGCTACATCACCTAGAAATGAAGAATTAAAACAAGGGTTGGGAAAGTAGCCCAAATTTTTTAACCTTTCAAAAATACATGAGTTTAGGTCTGTTAAGGTCAGTTTCTATTTTGACTCTCTCTTTTGGTCAGTCAAGAATTAAATAAGAGCTAGGGTTACATTTTCCAAATGGAGAATTTATTTTAGAATAAAAATATTTGAAAAAACTAATTTAAAAGCAATACCCTCTAATTAGCTAGATTATGCAAAGAGTGAATAAAGATAAAAAAGATCATAATTACAAGGAAATTATGGAAGGAAAGACAACTAGTTCTAACTTCAAAAAAATCTATATTTTTTTCCTCAAGTCAAAATCAAGGACATTGTGAGATGCTATAATTAAAAGACTCTAGGAAGAAAGTGGTAACATATTTAATATATATTTTCCCAAGAAAAGAACTTTTTTTTTTACCAGTATAGGTGAGAGGACCTGACCTGAAATTTATAGTGCCACAGAATTTCTGAGTTACTGAGAGATTAAAGGATTTGCCCAGGTTAATAGAGCCATTTTGTATTAAACTGGAAATTGAGCATCGGTCTTTCTAACTCGAGGCCAGTTCACTAACCGCTCCACCACAACTATCTACAGATCTATAAGAAAGAGGGAAATAGTACATGTTTGATAAAGCATTATATGAGTGGTCTCATTTTGTCCTTAAAACAGCCCTATGAGATAAAAGAGTATATATAATATTATCTTGATTTTTAGGGACCAATGGAATTTTTCAGCTAAACTCTAATCTATTAAGATAACCAATAGCTGTAACTGTAAATAATAAAACCATTCAAACGCTGACTGATTTCGTTATTTTTCATATGATTAGGTTTTAAGATGATTTTGGAAAACCTTTCTTTACATAATGTATCACTTCTATCAGAAATTTCTTAGAGTGATTATCTAGTTCAGTATTCCAAATTATTGAAGACTTTAAGAAACTTTTAAAAATATTTTTTCTTTCAAAAATAGTCATTTTAGCCTGACAGATTAATAGAAAATATGATACTAAAGATTAATTTGCACCAAATTAGTAAAATTTAACAATATTTCATGATTTTTAAGTTAAAGATTTCAATTATAAATATTGTAGGATATGGAATTGTAAGGGAGAGAGTTTAGTATTAGTTAAAGGAAGTTGATCCTTGAATAAAAGATTTTCCCCTTAAAATACACAAAGTTGCTGATGGACTTGGCTCTTTTCAACAATAAGGTGATTCAGGCCAATTCCAATAAACTTGTGATGGACAAAGCCATCTGCATCCAAAGAGAGAACTATGGGAACTGAATGTGAATCACAACATAGTATTTTTTATCTTTTTTGTTGTTGTTTGCTTGCTTTTTTCTTTGTCTTTTTTTTTTTTTGATCTGATTTTGTTTGTGCAACATGATAATTGTGGAAATATGTATAGAAGATTTGTACATGTTTAAAATATATGGGATTACTTGCCATCTAGGGAAGGAGGTAGGGGAAAGGAACAAAGAAAAACTTGGAACACAGGGTTTTGCAAGGGTGAATGTTGAAAACTATCTTTGCATGTATTTTGAAAGTAAAAAGCTATTATACATATAGATGTATGTATGTGTATATACATGTGTATATGTATATATGTTGATACATATATATACAGAATGGGTTTAGTAACTCACTACTTTCAAGAGGAAGATAAAATGAGATAGCTAGTATAAAGTTAGTCATATTGATTTATAAACTAATCATTAAGGATAGCGAGACTTACAGAAATGAACTGATTTGCCAAAGGTTACAGAGGAAATATATGACAGAGTCAAGACCTTGGGTCTCCTGCTTCTAATTCTAATTCTAGGATCTTATTCACTGTATTGTACTATATTCTACACCACAAAATTGGGAGGGAGGGAGGGTGAAGAGAAGTAGCACATGAAATGATCTCCAAGTAGAAATTTTCGCTTGTTAAATCTTCCCCAAGTGAAGTTGAAATGACATGTTCTGTCTCCCAAAAAGCACCAATCTATGTGGCAGATAATCAGAGCAAGCAGTTTAGTGCCCTAGAAAAGCCAAGCACTGTTTTGGATTTGTGCTTTATAAATCAACCCTGTAGTTCTCATCCAGTAAAACTCCAGTCCCCAGTTCTTATTACTTTACTTTCATGAAAAGAGAGCCAGAATACCATTGCAACATGTTAGTTGGAAGGGAAAATAAGATATTCTCAGCATGTTAAGGGGGGGGAAGGGAGAGGAAGATAGCAAAAAGAAGGAAAAGAATATCTTTGTAAATAAGTGTGTGTAGTTCATTGAAATGGATTTATTCAGTCTTTGTCATATCTATTCACAATAAATCATCTGAAATGTTCTGCACTGGTTCATAAGCAATAAGGATCTGATACCAGCTTACATGCCTCTTCTCTCTTGTAAGTTGATTTGAAGAGGATATTCTTATTAATGAATTTTTCAGGCCACAACAACTGTCCTTGAGCATTCACCAAAGCCATAGACCAGATGCAACCTGCCTCAGAGAAAGTGTCCTTGCCAATGAATTAATAGATCTTTAAAATATTGAAATATAAATTATTGAAATACAAATGAGATTGAGTTGGCAGCCAGAAAAAAAAAATAAAAGGAAAATGGCTGGGAGCCAGCAATCAGGTAAATTTGTAGAGACAACACAAATAAGTGACCATTCACTTTGACCATGTCCTTGCCATCTATCCTGACACTGTTTTTGACATTTAACTACTGAAAATTGTGCATTTATCTAATCTTTTTAGGGTTGAATAGGGAACCTCAGTCCTTGAGACAAAATCATATACTGATTTATTATGGTTTCTTTTTTTATTAATAATAATAATAATGTCTAACATTTATAGAATACTTACGATGTGCAGGCACTATGCTAAACATTTTTACAAATGTTATCTTATTTGATCCTTATAACAACCATAAGAAATAGGTGCTAATAATTATTATCCCCATTTTACAGATGCTATAATTGAAGCCAAAAAATAAATGATAAATGACTTTTCCAGATTCACACAGAGAATAAATGTTTAAGTTCAGATTTGAAATCAGGTCCTCCTGACTCCAGGTTCATGCTCTATCCACTGCACCATCTACATGTAAGTTTTTCAATTCCAAAACTAACCTGTTCGTGCCTTCCTGCAACCTTTATCTTAGACCCATGAATAGTCATATAACTTACATGGGCAATGCATACAAATGTACATACATACATATACATTATACATATATGAATAGCCAAGAATTTGTTCCACATTAAAAAATAAACTTTTCCTCAACATGTCTGAAACACATGTTCCCAGAAAATGAGGATTATTATTATGGTATGATATAGTATGGCAAAAAGGTAAAAATCACTTCTCAATAAAAGCAATATTCACATTCTTTCTTTATAAACCAAGCCTTAGTGACTAAAACTAAAGACAAGCAATATTTCAAGTTATTAAGCTTATGTGGCATGTCATATAATTCACTTTTTTATTCTCATTTGGTCCTGGATAAGTTCAAGATTGGCCATACTCGATACAAAAGTGCTCATGTTTTAAATGGAAACTACCCGTTACTTTCATCAAAAATAAGTGACATGAAGTAATGAAAAGTTTAATAATGAAAATAAACAAAATTAACAGGAATTCCTCTAGGCTGAAGGTTAGATTAGAGCCAAGACTATTAAAATGTCTGGAACCCAGACACTGGCTAAGCAGTTCATAAGTTCATTCATTATGGGAAAGAGGAGGAAATGTGGTCAGATACTGCTGTCAGGTTAAAGAATATCAGTGGAGCTTTGCAAAAATGATGTATGTTCTCATTCAAACATACCAAAAGCTATTTAACTTAATTTCCTTTTTAAACATGTACTTAGCCTTCCTCAATTGCTGATGGGCAAGGAAATGTTTTAACCCACAGGACATTATGCTTTACTGATAAATGTACTCAAAAGTAACAAACTTTTCCCATAAACATATTTTGTGTATAAGACTCAGATATACAGTTATATCCAGGACCTTAACTCCTATTCCTTCATTCTTCTGGTTCTTTTTTTTCCATTTAAAAATTCAGCCTTATCCCTCCTTTATTGCTCTACTGATTGATTTGGTTTTACCTTTCTTCTCTCACCATTGCTTAATTAGCTTCAATTTGTTTATTGATTCATTCATAGAACTGAATTAAATTCATTGTGTCTTCTATGTAAAGTCATGCACTGAGTAAATGCAAAAATAAATAAGATATGAAAGTCCTAGATAGTGTGGCAGAGAAAGCACTGGATTGTTAGTACTATCTGTGATGCTAAAGCTGTGTGACAACCATGAAAAATTCAATTAGCCTCTCGGAGACTAAGTTCCCTCAACTTTAAAATGATCACTTAATATTTTGTGTCTGTGTGAAGGGTAAAGTTGCTGAGAACTGGGAGGTTCTTCTGGTTTCCAGATTCAAGACAGAGCACTTTATTTCACTTTTCTTCACAGAGGGACTAAATGATATCTAAGAATACTTTCAATTCTAAAATCCAATTATTCAAATAAAGATAAGTACAGTGCACGTTTTACTATTATAAATGCCTAAAATGAGTGTTTAGCACTCCCTCCAGGACTAATATCTACCTCCTAGTCATATTGGTGAGATGGGATGTCAGGGGGTGAATGACTGTTTCTCCTCTAAGGTTCTAAAGGTTGCCACAAAGGGCTAAGGTTTCTAGTGCCCTCATCCATGAGATTTTATATGCTTCTTACTGATTACCAAATGGGAGTAATTAGCTTTTAGAAAAGATATTTATTAAGCAGGTATAGCAAGGACAGCTGTTACAAAAATATCCCCTCAGGCTAGGGGTGCAATCTCCTTTTAAACACAGGAGACCTCTGGGGAGAGAAGACTCAAAGATAAAGAATACAAGTGGCCAAATTGTGAATTCACAGATTCTGTTTACTGAAAGTTTTCCTTTTTCTTTATGGAGTCTCCAGAAAGTTCCCTTTAGGTGTAACATTCTGCTTGCCTCCTAGGATCATGCTCTCCTAGAATCCTAAAGCTACTTTCTTCTGGGTGTTCTATTTGTCATTGGTACATCTTTCAGATTTCAATGCAATTATAGCTGACAGTCATTACTGCTCCAAGGCCATTGCTGTCATTCGGATGGGAACTCCAGGGCTTCTGACCTTTTGAAATTCATAAGGTTGTCACCTGCAAGGATGTGCTGGAGCTAACCCAAACTGGCTAGTGAATTGATTGTTGACTCTTCACTGGGCATTTATACCTTGAAAATCAGCAAAGGCTGATTTGGAGCTTGATTTATTTTTCTAATTGTCTAGACATTAAGAAAGGGATGGAGAAATCTTGATAATGCAAATTAAACTTAAAAGTGTGTCATATGTAACTTTTATATTTCTCAGCATCCTTGCCCAGAGGTAATAATTAGCATTTATATAGTTCCTTATTATTTGCAAAAAAATACATTATATATTATAACTTCTGATTCTCACAATAATTCTGAAAGGTAGGCGCTACTATTCTCATTTTGCAGAGAAGGAAACTGAGGCAGAAAACGGTTAAGTGACTTACTTAGAAGGCACAATTCATAAATGTTTTTCAAGCTATTGGCTTAAGTTTCTGTTGTGTTTCACTCCACTGTTAGCACCTATTTATTGACCCCTTAGTTCCATTAATCAATTAACATTGATTAGCTTTTCTGCAACATATCTAACATATATATAGGACTGCTTGCCATCTAGAGGAGGGGGTGGAGGGAGGGAGGGGAAAAATCGGAACAGAAGCGAGTGCAAGGGATAATGTTGTAAAAAAATTACCCTGGCATGGATTCTGTCAATATAAAGTTATTATAAAATAAAATAAAATAAAATAAAATATATTTTTAAAAACATTGATTAGCTTTTTATAGAGTGATATTTATTTTGCAGACATTGCAAGGATAGAAATATGAACATTTTACCCCAATACCTGAGGGACATATTCTCCTCAATACTACTTCAATCTCTGAAAGACTGAAATGTAGGTTCAAACATAATAAAGCTAATACAGAGTGTTAGCCCCATCAAGCTAACATATAAATTTGGCACAGTTCTTGGTTGAGTCTGTATGTGTTAGCTACCATTGCACAGAGTCCCAGAAACCTTCATCCCAGACTGGCTGCAAAAAAACTGACATGTACTCCACTCCTGATCGTCTTCTTGACTAACTCTCTTGACCTTTGAAAGCTTATAAAGCCACAACCATCTCCAATCTCTTTGCCCTGAAATAAGAAAGAACAAATGCCAAGGCAAAGAACTAGGACCCATATTGATGGATTACATGTCAGCCTCAGATGAAAAGTGACTCTCCTTTTATATCACTGAATTTCTTTTCTCACTGAAACACAGCCAGGCAGGAAGAAAACATATCAAAGAGGAGAGGCATAATGGGACTTTTTAAACTCACTCTGGACGGAGAGCAAATCAAAGAGGCTCCCTTTTACCATGTGATTAGTGGACCAGAATTAGTCACAGAAAACCTGTATGTACTCCAGGAAATCATAGCATCAGCCTTTTGCTCATAAGTACTGGGCCCATTGGCTAGCTTCCCTCCTCAGTTAAATATAAATCTATAAATAACTAATTTATCAACCTCTAAATGCCACAATTTGGTGATCATGTAATTCTCTGATCCTATAAATTTCAAAAGAGCAGTAGCATAGATATTCCAAATTTCTAGACATTGGCAGTCTACAGGTTACATGGGTAAAGAAACGTGCTCAAGATAATAAAAACAATAATCTATTTCATAATGAAGTTCTCTTGCTTGTTTAAATGGCATTGTCATCTTGCAAGAGGCCAAGGACTATGTCTAGCTGAATGACTATATAAAATCCAATTCAATGCTACCTGAAAATAGGCATTTAATAAATATTTTTCGATCACTAATAATCCTTATAAAGTTTCATTTCTCTCTTGATTCCTACTACTAAGTGCCAGTCTAGAAAGATAGATGGAAACCAAATTGTGAAAAGCTTTAAATGTCAGGATAAAGAAGTTGATTTTATTTAGGAAGCCACTGACAATTCACCAATTTAAGAGAAGAGAGAAGAGAAAGAAGGAGAGGGGAGGGGAGAAGAAAACTAAAGACCAGAATATTAAGGTATACTCGTGGTTAAAGGGTAACGTCTAGATTTCCAGTGATCCAGTATCCTAAGCTTTGGGCTTATATGGACTAAAATGAATGTGTAAAGTAACCCAAGAAATCACATATCTTTAGATTGTTTTGTCCAAAACCAAAGTTTACTTTTAGAAATCTCAATATATTTTGCATATAACTTGGCTATAACTCATATCTAAATCTTTACATATGAAGGTTAATGGAATCCCTGGATTCTATAGAAGCATTCAAGGTAACCCATATATCAATACAGGTCAGCTTCTTATTACCTCACAAAAAATGTAAAAATACATTAAAAATAATACAATTAATTCATAAAGCAAATACACATGCAAGCATACATACAAACACACACACAGACAAACAACACAACTATACCTCTTCTTCAGTGAGTTCCACTTTCCATAGTGGTATAATAAGTTTCCTAGATTTGTAGCACCATTGTGTGTTTTGGATTCCCTTTGGAAATGAACCACAAGGTTTGCTAGAAAAACATTCAAGTCAGTTCTTATTTCACCACTCAGAGACCCAAACAAGCATCTAACCTTATGATGATATTCTGAGGGAAGAGAATAGCAATATTTTTCAAGGGGAAACATACTGTTGGATGCTGGACAGTTAATTCTCTTTCCTATCAAATGCACACCAGCTGAGTGACTCATGGTATTAGAGTCCAAAGTCAAAATCTTTTGCATTCCCATATTTTTATTTTAGTTCCTTACTGTTCTTACTGTTTGGTAGGTCACATATATAACTCTCTTCCCTGTCCAAGAAGCTATCTCTTTCTTTAAAAAAAAAAAAAAAAAAGGCTATATTCTAGACCCTTGAAGTTGTTATCGGTAGAGAAGAAATCCTGATACTGTCCCAGAAATTCCCTTCTCTTTTGAAGGTAAGAGTCTGGAATAAGGTGCTTCCCTGGAAGTCCCCCTTCTGTGATGAAAAGTTGAACTTTGTGACTTTAGGTCATTAAGGCTATCAGAGAAGCAATTGTAAGGAAAAACTCCTAATACTCCTTCAAAATCTGTGATTCAAGAACTGTCACTTCTCAGGCCATCTGGTTCCTCTCTGCACAACTTCTAAAATAGTTGACAACATGTGGCTCCCATGTGCCTTGCCCCAAAGCAACCATTAACAATTCCAGGAAAAAGGAATCCCTACATTCCTATTAGATTCTAATTTTCTATTGTTAGAGAAAAGGGTTAAAAGGTCATAAGTTACTCACATTTATACGCCAGGAAAAAAGGAGGTTATGTCCTCTAATAACATCTGTATCACAGTAGTATAAACCATTCATCAAAGAGAAAAGAATGGCTCCTCCCATGTAGTCCATTGAACAACTATTTGGACCAACCAGTAGGGAAAAACCATATAATACTGAATTTGGAACCATGAAGTGAAGCTGCCCTCCCTCATGAAAAGAAGGTGAATAAATCAGAAATCAGTCATACCTCGATCTTCTATAATCAGTGAAGGCCAAGACAGGCTTCCTCATTCCTAGCTTCTTGCCTCAGTTGCTTTTCACCAAGCCCCCTGGCCATCATATTAGGAACCAGGCCACAGCCTAGACAGACCTATGGGCATCTACTTTAGTACCACCTATGAAGTCTCCTCCTCCTTACCCCAAGTCTTCTACTCTTACTCCTTATCAGGAAAATATAATAAAATCAACTCCAAGATGCAACTAGGGGGCCATTTACCATTGCTCTTTGGGAAGAGTGGGCCAATCTAGTGTATCATAATAGCAACCTTTCCTATTCATCAGAATCTCTGACTCAGAGATATAGACTTCCTGGACAGACATTCCCTTTCTTTGTTATACCTCCCTATTTCTTCAACCCATGTTAATCCTATGCATCCTGTGTCCCTATTTATCCCATTCTTTCTCTCTTTGCCCTGTGCTGCACTAAGCTCCCATTCTTTTGCTCACAGTCTTTTCCTCCAATCTTCCTTTCATCTTCTTTCCATCATAGAAAGTTGGTCTATCCCAGAGATGAACTAGAGACCATTACTGATCATAAAATAGAAAATTTTGATTACATCAAATTAAAAAGCCTTTGTACAAACAAAACTAATGCAAACAAGATTAGAAGGGAAGCAACAAACCTAAACACTGAGGCATTGTTGGTGGAGCTATGAACGAATCCAATCATTCTGGAGAGCAATCTGGAATTATGCCCAAAAAGTTATCAAACTGTGCGTACCTTTTGATCCAGCAGTGTTACTTCTGGGCTCATACCCCAAAGAGATACTAAAGAAAGGAAAGGGACCTGTATGTGCCAAAATGTTTGTGGCAACTCTGTTTGTAGTGGCTAAAAACTAAAAAATGAATGGATGCCCATCAATTGGAGAATGGTTGGGTAAATTGTGGTATATGAATGTTATGGAATATTAAGTATTGTTCTGTAAGAAATGACCAGCAGGATGAATACAGAGAGGTTTGGAGAGACTTACATGAACTGATGCTAAGTGAAATGAGAAGAACCAGGAGATCATTATATACCTCAACAACGATACTGTATGAGGATGTATTCTGATGGAAGTGGATTTCTTTGACAAAGAGACCTAACTCAGTTCCAACTGATCAATGATGGACAGAAGCAGCTACATCCAAAGGAAGAACACTGGGAAATGAATGTAAACTGTTTGCATTTTTGTTTTTCTTCCCTGTGCAACAAGAGAACTGTTCAGTTCTGCACACATATATTGTATCTAGGATATATTGTAACTTATTTAACATGTATAGGACTGCTTGCCATCTGGGGGAGGGAGGGGAAAAATCGGAACAGAAGTGAGTGCAAGGAATAATGTTGTAAAAAATTACCCTGGCATGGGTTCTGTCAATAAAAAGTTATTTAAAAAAAAAAAAAAGAAAGTTGGTCTAGCGCAGAAAACTAAAATTCCGAAAAGCCTAATTTTAAGACTAGTGCAGATGCAGGATGCTTTTCTAAGTTTACTTGTAGTCTCCTTCAGATTCTGTTCTTTAAAAAAAAAATTTTAAAGATCTCCTGTAACTCTGTATCTATTTTTACTCCTAAATAAAAGCATCTGTTTACCTGACATCACATTGTGAGCGACGGTCATTACCATGACAGATTGGTACTATAAAGTAAGTACCATTGCCACTGTGGACAGACAATAAGATACCTAGGAATAAATTCTTACAAGTATCTTTACTGACTATGGCAATACATGTTCTTTATAGGGATAGGCTTCTGCCCAACCTGAGTATTTATGTATATATTTATAGGAAATAGTTCAATTTATACATTGAACAAAATCAATTTATATATGTACAAAAAGTCTCTACCAAAGGGATGAAAGTAAGTTACCTTTGCTCTTACAAGCTTCAGACAATGTAGCCTTGACAGACAGGACAGCTCATATAATAGTAGTGGACCACAAAGGAAAAAATCTGTCTTTTTTTTATTACTTTTTTGATTAAAGCTTTTTAATTTTCAAAACATATGCATGGATAATTTTCCACATTAACCCTTGCAAAACCTTGTATTCCAATTTTTCCCCCTTCTCCCCATTCCCTCCCCTAGATGGCAAGTCATCCAATATACATTAAACATGGTAAGAATATATGTTAAATTCAATATATGCATTCATATTTATAAAATTATCTTGCTGCACAAGAAAAATCAAATCAAAAAAATTAAAAAGAAAATAAAATGTAAGCAAACAACAAAATGAATGAAGATGCCATGTTATGATCCACATTCAGTTCCCACAGTCCTCTCTCTAGGTGTAGATGGCTCTCTCCATCACAAGATCATTGAAACTGGCTTGGAACATCTCATTGTTGAAAAGATCCACATCCATCAGAATTGATCATCATATACTCTTATTGTTGCCATGTACAATGATCTCCTGGTTCTGCTCATTTCACTTAGCATCAGTTCATGTAAGTCTTTCAGGCCTCTCTGAAATCATCCTGCTGATCATTTCTTACAGAACAATAATATTCCATAACATTCATATACCATAACTTATTCAGCCATTCTCCAACTGATGGGCATCCACTCAGTTTCCAGTTTCTTGACACTACAAAAATGGCTGCCACAAAACATTTTTGCACATGTGGGTCTCTTTCCTTCCTTTAAGATCTCTTTGGGATATTGGTGGATCAAAAGGTAAGCACAGTTTGATAGTCCTTTAGACATAGTTCCAAATTGCTCTCCAGAATGTTTGAACAAAGGAAAAAATATGGAAGAAGCTAATCTTTTCTTTTTTAAAAAAATTGTTTTTAATTTAACAAAAAACCACAAAAGAACATTTTAATATTCAGAATAGAAAAGGCAAATTATAAAGCACAAATCATTATTATTATACAGTTTGAAGCATATGATAAATTTAATGTGTTATTTACAAGCCTAGCTTACTTGTCTAAATTCTTCTGAATTTCCTTCTGTTCTCTTCTGTTCATTTTTAATGCTTTGACAATCCTCTTTTTTTAATGTCTTTTTTTTACAATGTTATCAGTAATTTTCTTCTCTTCCTAAAAATCTCTCCCACTTAAAAAAAGAAAGAAAATTAAAACTCTTATACAAAACAAATCTACACATTGACCATACTCAAGAAAATGTCTTATTCTGCACCTTGAATAGTAACTATTCTACCAGGATGGGTAGTATGCTTCACCAATTAACATCATTAGTTATTACTGTAGAAATACTTCTCCTGACTCTTCTCACTTTATTCTGCACCAGAAGTCTTCCCAGATTTCTCTGAAACTATTTCATCATTTATTACAATAAAATAAAATTATATTACCTTCATATGCCATAATTGATTCAGCTATTCCCAGATGATGTATATCCCTTTATGATCAAAAAAAAAAAATCATGTGAATATTTTGGTGCATTTCTTTTTAGGGATATAAACCTTCTACTGGTATTGAGAGACCAAAGATTTGCAGTGATTGGTGATATAATGAATACATCTCTAAAGTGCTTTCCAGAATGATTGGAGAAGTCAATATTTTTTCTTTTAATCAGCCCTCCTTTGCTTACGTATTTCAATGTAAAATAATCACGCTATAGGAGTAAGGCCTTAAATGCAATCATATGTCAGAAATAAGTTAAGTATAAAAGATACTCTGCCAGTCTACAAGCACTTTTTTCAGTGCCTAGGAATTGATCCTTACAGACAATAATAGCCTTAAGAGTAAATTAGAGGAAGAATTCTGGGAAGATGGTGGAGTAGCTTAAAAAACTCCAAGTTCTCCAGATTTTCCCAACAAACAGGACAAATAGTGTCTCAGAATGAACACAGACAGGTAAAAATAAATAAGAGTTGAGACAAAATAATGGTGCTCATGGGACAACAGGAGAAAATTCAAAGAAAGATGCCAATGTGAAGTGTAAACACCTCCAATTTAATTATACTGAACCAGCAAGCATGAGTCTGGAGGCTAGCTGAGTTGAGATGTAGTCACTGCCCCAGCCAAGGAATTTTCACCTCCCAGAGAATGTGAGGAGTCCAGAGTCTGAGCTGAGGAAGACTGAGGGAATCTCTGCTGATAATGAATGTTAGGCTGTACTGCCAGGACATAGCCCTGTGCAAGAAGGAGCCAGGACACCCTTATAAGTGCAAAAGCTTTAGGGGAAGGGCACTGCTGGCTGTGGGCACTTATAGGAGGTTGGAATTTTATGTTGAGGTTCCAGACCATAGAGAACTGAAGGAGAACCTGCAGCCAGAGTACTATTCCCTCATACCTCAGGAGTAGAAGTGATTACACCAACCATCTGCTATAAATATTTTTTTAAATGAGCAGACAAAAGAGAAAGAACCCATCCATATGTCTATATCCCAAGAAAATCATAAAGGAGAAAAAAGGATCTACATGTGCAAAAATGTTTGTAGCAGCTCTTTTTGTGATGGCAAAGAATTAAAACATGAATAAATATCCATCAATTGGCGAATGGCTGAATAAGTATATGAAAGTAATGGAATATTATTGTTCTATAAAAAATGATGAACAAGTTGATTTTAGAAAGGCCTGGAAAGATTTATATGAACTGATGCTGAGCGAAACAAGCAGACCAGGAATACACAGGACACAGTAACAGCAAGATTGTGTGATGACCAACTATGAAAGACATGGTTCTTTTCAATGATTCAGGAATCCAAGGCATTCCCAATAAACTTTGGATAGGAAATGCCATCTACATCCAGAAATAGAACTATGGAGACTGGATGTAAATCAAAATATGCTATGTTCACTTCTTTTTTCTGTTTTTTTTCTCATCGTTTTTCGCTTTTGTTCTGATTTTTCTCTACCAACATAATTCATAAAGAAATATGTATTAAAGATTAATATGCATGTATAACCAGAAAAAATAAAACAATTAATTTAAAAAGAACCTGTCCATAGAAAGTTACTATAGGAATAGAGAAAATCAAACTTCATTTTCAGAGGAGAATATTGAAGCAAGAAAACAACAAAACAAAACAAAAAAAGCCTCTCCTTCCTGAAAGAGTAACATTAAATGGTCACTTACTTTAAAATAATTAATAGAAGAATTCAAAAAAGACTTCAAGTGATGGATATCAAGGAAAAACTATAAAGATAAATAAATAAGACAATCTAAGGAAAACAAGAACATTATGAAAAGAAAACCAACCCACTAGAAAAAGAGATCCAGAATCTTAAAGAAGAAAAATTACTCCTTGAAAACTAGAATTGGGCAAGAAAGCCAGCAAAGTTATAAAAAAAGACTAAGAAATAAAAAAATAAAATATAAAGAATTTTTAAAAAGAGAGAATGTGACATATCTCATAAGAAAAACAATTGATCAAGATCAAAAAGAGAAAACACGAGAATAATCTTTCAGACTATCTGAAAACTACAATCAGAAAAAGAGTAATACTACAATAATACAATGAATAAAGAAAATTATCCTGAAGTATTAGAATTAGAGAGGAAAATAGAAATAGAAAAAATCCACCAATCACTACCTAAAAGAGATTGAAACCTAAAAGAACATCCTAGCCAAGTTCAGAAACCCTCAAGTCAAGAGAATTTTATAAGTAACAAGAAAAAAAAATTCAAATATGGCAGAGCCACAATTAGAATTATTTAACCTACCCCCTCCAAAGATCCTTTCCTTATCATGTCCTTCACCTTTTCCCTCCCTCTTTATTCCATTCCGATTAATCTATACACCATATTCCATTTCTATTAATATAAAAACTCTTCATATATCTCTCTTATCCTATTCTTTCTCCTTCATTTCTTTATAAATTTGGCCTAGTAACCAGTTACATTAACTGGTAACAGTTACATTAAAAGACCACAAATCTTGGAACATCATATACAGAAGAGCTAAAGAACAAGGTTTGCAGCTGAAAATATCATAACCAGAAACCTGATGTACAAAATAAATGCTGAACAAAATAAAATAGACATTCAATAAATTGCCAGACTTTCAGGATTTTGTTGCCAAAAAAAAACCCAAAAAAAACAAAAAAACAAACCTGGATTTAATAGTACTTACCTGGTAAGTCTAAGACAAATAAAAATTTCAAGACTAATTTCAAGGGACCTAATAAGGATTTTATGTTTTATATGCAGAAATGGAAACCATATTCTAATGCTGTAATCCGTAATTAAGTAGTTCAAAAGAAAGATTGGGTGGGAGGGGGAAGGAAATACTAGAGTAGAACTAATATGATGTTTTTCTAAAACACAAAACCACCTAAGAAAAAGTAAAAAGAGTAGTTATGTTATATGAATGAGGTATAAAAGCAAGAACTGACAGAGAAATTAGATGGGAAAAAAAGGCTCATGGTTCTGAAATCCTACTCACACTGGAGATAGGTTAAAGAGAGAAGAATACATATATATCTAGAAGGATATAAAAGTTTGCCAAATTTATAAAGAAATGAAGGAGAAGGAATAGGATAAGAGAGATATATGAAGAGTTTTTATATTAATAGAAATGGAATATGGTGTATAGATTAATCGGAATGGAATAAAGAGAGAAGAAAAAGGTGAAGGACATGATAAGGAAAGGATCTTTGGAGGGGGTAGGTTAAATAATAGCAAAGCAAGGCAGCAGGCAGAAGTAAAGCAGAAGAGTTAGCAGGAATAGGAAATAAGAGATACATACAAACATAATAATTATTAGGGGAAAAAAAGCATGGGTAATCATTGATTCCAGAAAAAGCTAAAATAAAATGGATTTAATCAAAAGAAGAAAATAGGGAAACTATACTACATGTCAGTTATATTAATCAATATTGTTTTAGACTATTTAAAATAACTAGATAGCATAAATTTGGAATACTGCTGTGGTATAGGAAATGATGAGTTGATGAAGTTAGAAAAATATGGAAAGATTTGGACTTGTGAGGGATGATGATATCAAAAAAAACAGGGGATATAGTACAATCTTACATAGATGTATATGAATATATTTAGTATATATATAATTATAGATATCTATGTAAATGTATGTATGTATACATGCATATATAAATATATCTATACTTAATTTTAGCCTTTTGGAGGATGTGGGGGGGGGAAGAAAGGGGGAAAAAATAATAAAGTAAAAACTGCAGAACAAAGAACAAAAGAAAACCTACAGGGAAACAAAAAAAAGATGGACAGCACTGAACACAATGTGTGGTATTTATTACAGAGGCTTTCCTGAAATGGAAATTTATTGTTTCATAGTTTGAATTCTCACTTACATTCTGCTGTGCACATTATAAATTTTTTTCTTTTCCTTTTTTATTTTAAAATAATAAAATATTTAACCAAAAAAAAAATAATAATAATTAGAGGAGACTGGTCCTTGAGCAAGGGGAAAAGATGTGATGTGATATACAAAAAGGGTATATTCCATGCCCCAAATAATATGCTCATCTTCTGAGGAAAGTTACAATAGAGTTTGTCAAGATGTTTACATCCCCTCTATCACCTAGATTTAGGATTTAAATTCATGTTGAACTCAAAAGGTTGCTGAGTATCTCCTGCAATATTTAAAGGATTTTACTGTAAGAAGGAAACATTGTTGAAAATACCTTCAGCTGTAATATCAATGAAAATCATAGACTGATCTTTAATAGTTAAGTTGAGGCAAGATTCTATTTCCATTGGATCCTGACTAAAGTTTGGAAGTTCTTTCTTTAATAGATAATTTGTGCCCCATAAATTCTCAGTGAGAGGCAGCATAGTGGATAAAAAGCTGACCTCAAAGTCATGAAAAATGAGTTTGAATCCTACTTTTGACAGCAGCTTGATTGTGTGACTTCCAATGAGTCATTTAACCTGTTAGTGACTCTGAGCAACTAAGATTATAATTGAAAAAAGAATGCCAATTGCACGGACAAAGTTTCTCACTGCAAGTTCCATATACTGATGGAATCAGGCCAGTTTAAAGAAAAAAAAAAAAACTAATATTATTCAGGTTAGTGGTCTGTAAGGTATAGAAGTCTTTTCACTCAAAGAAAAGAAGCAGAATGATAAGTGAAATGTGTCAGGGAAATACTTTCACTGCCCTTACTTTCCCAGAAATTATCTGAATGAGTTTAAATATTGATGTGTTATTCCTCATCCTCCATTGATGATCATGTGCATTTTCCACTTGTGCAATCAATTGCTGATTTGTCAACTTAACATTTTTACCGAGATTAAAGTAAGATCATAAGCAATAAATAACTCAGATTTGGAGTCTAAAGAGATTCCCCCTCATACCACAATATTTCAAATTAAAAGAATATATAATTATTTTTACTTAAAATAAGAACCTAAAGTACAGATTTAGCATGATTACATGAAAATTATTAGGATTTATATTTCCAAGGAACACATATTAAAATTCACTATTTAAGTACAATATAGGCAAACTATTTTACATGTTGATTATAATAAAAATATTCCCAGATTTTATGAACTGCATTATTTTTAAGCTATGCATTTTGTGTTCTTAAAACTGTCAATGACAATATATAAAAGGATAGGTTGTTGGAAAATCCAGATTAATTTTAGGATCAAATCAACTCTTTAGTAAAATTATATTGCATCCCAAGAATGCAGAACTCATTCAATATTAAAAAATATATATTAGCATAATTGACTATTTCAACAACCAAACTAACAAAATCATATGACTATCTCAAAAGATGCAGAAAAGTCATTTGACAAAATCCAATACCTATTGTTATTAAAAATACTAGACAGTGTAGGAATAAATGGAATTTTCCTTAAATGATCAATAGCATCTACCTAAAACCATCAGCAAGCCTTATATATGATGGTGATAAGCTAGAAGCATTCCCAATAAGATTAGGAGTGAAACAAGGTTGCTCACTATCACCATTATAATTCAATATTGTATTAGAAATTTTAGCTTTAGCAATAAGAAAAGAAAAAGAAATTAAAGGAATTAGAGTAGATAATTAGGAAACAAAATTATTCTTTGCAGATGATATTATGGTATATTTAAAGAATTTTAGAGAATCAACTAAAAAACTACTAGAAACAATGAAAAACTTTAGCAAAGTTACAGAATACAAAATAAATGCATTGCATTTCTACGTTACCAACAGAATCCAGCAGCAAGAGATACAAAGAGAAATCCCATTTAAAATAACTGTAGATAATATAAATTAACATTTGGGAGTCTACTTGTCAAGACAAAGTCAGGAACTATATGAACACAATTACAAAACATTTTCCACACAAATAAAGTTAGATCTAAACAATTGGAAGAATATCAAGTGCTCATGGGTAGGCATGACAATTCTACCTAAATTAATCTACTTAGTCAGTGTCATACCAATAAAACTGCCAATAAATTACTTTACAGAGCTAGAAAAATGGTAACAAAATTCATTGAAGAACAAAAGGTCAAGAATTTTAAGGGAATTAATAAAAAATGCAAATGAAAGTCATCTAACTGTACCAGATCTAAAATTATATTATAAAGCATCAAGCAGTCATCAAAACCACTTGGTACTGGCTAAGAAATAGAGTAATTGATCAGTAGAATAGATTAGGCTCACAAGACACAATAGTAAATGACTATGTAATTTAATGTTTGATAAACTCAAAAACTCCAGTTTTTTGGATAAGAACTTGCTATTTGACAAAAATTGCTGGAAAAATTGAGGGGAATGGCAGAAATTAGGTATTGACCAATACCTAACACCCTATACCAAGATAAGATTGAAAAAGATTCATGATTTAAACATAAACGGTGATATTATAAGCAAATCAGGAGAACAAGGGATAGTCCACCTCTCAGATCTGTGAAGAAGGAATAAATTTATTGTCAGAGAAGAACTAGAGTACATTATGAAATGAAAAAAAAAAAAGATAATTTTAATATTATATTAAAAAGTTATTGTACAAACAAAACCAATTAGGCCAAAATTAGAAAGGAAGCAGAAAACTGGGGCGGGGGGGAGGTATTTTATATCCAAGGGTTTTGATAAAGGCCTCATTTCTAAAATATAGACAATTATAAGAATATATTCTTGCCTTACAAGCCATTTTAGAATTGATAAATGGTCAAAGGATATCAACAATTTTCAGACAAAGAAATTAAAATCATTTCTAGTCATATAAAAATGCTCTAAATCACTATTGATTAGAGAAATATAAATTAAGACAACTTTGAAGTACCACTATATGTTAGAGTTCAAATGTTGGAGTTCTTGTTCTTCTCAAAACACAGGGCTTAGAGGCTTAGAGCCCTCTGAATATCTCCAAATCCAAAGGTTCTGTCCTTCAGCCTCTGCCTCTGCTTTCTTCAGCCTCCAACCAACACAGAGATGGAATGTCTCTCTTGTCTCCTTCTGGGGAGCCCAGCCACCAACCTGCCGCGGAGAGAGGGCTTCTGGCGTAGCTCCACTGAAATCCGTCAAAGTGTTCTTTGCACCAGAGTCGCTCCTCTCGAGTCCAGCGCGACCAGCCAGCCAAGAGGAAAAAATGTATTCTGCCATAGATCCCTCATCGCTGGCCTTTTATCTGACTCTTCTGGGAGAATGGGATTATGGGTTTTCTCCCATAGTGCTCTCTGGCCCAACGAGCTTTAAGGGAGGTGTGGACTCCCTTGAAGTTAGAAAGTGTACTTTGTGAAGCTAGCATACTTGTGGACTCCAATGAGTAAAGGTGTGAACACAAGCCTTGTATTAATTAGTTCTACTTAGTACCTTGTTTCAGGTTCTGGCCAAAACATCTTCTTGTAAGATTAGATCAACTCTAATTAGTTAGCAGTTAGTAAGGATTCCAACAACTATACACCTCTCAAATTGGCTAAAATGACGGTAAAAGATAATGATGAATGTTAGAAGGAATGAGGGAAAACTGGCACACTAATATATTGTTGGTGGAGTTGTAAACTGATCCAACCATTCTGGAAAGGAATTTGAAACTCTGCTCAAAGGATATCTTTTGATCCATAAGTGTTTCTATTAGTCTGTATTCAAAAGAGATCATAAAAAAGGGAAAAGGACCTATATGTGCAAAAGCACTTGTAGCAGCTCTTTTATTAGAGGTAAGGAACTGGAAACTGAGTGGATGCCCATCAGCTGGGGAATGACTGAATAAGTTATAGTAAATGAATACTACAGATTATTGTTCTATAGGAAATGATCGGTAGGATGATTTCACAAAAAGTTTTGAAAGACTTACATGAGCTGATGCTAAATGAAGTGAGTAGAACCAAGAAAATGTTGTACACAGTCACAACAACATTATGTGATGATCAGCTCTGATGGGCTTGGCTCTTTTCAACAATGATATGATTCAGTCCAATTCCAATAGATTTGTGATGGAGAGATCAGATGGCCAAAAAGAGGACTGTAGGGACTGAATATAGATCATAACATAGTATTTTCACCTTTTTGTTATTGTTTGCTTGCTTTTTTTTCTTCTCATTTTTTTTCCTTTTTGATCTGATTTTTCTTGTGCAACATGATAAATGTGGAAATATGTACAGAAGAGTTGCACATGTTTAACCTATGTTGGACTATTTGCTGTCTAGGAGAAGGGGGGGGTAGGGAAGAAAGGGAGAAAAATTTGGAACAAAAGATTTTGCAAGGGTGAATGTTGAAAACTATCTTTACATGTATTTTGAAAATAAAAGCTATTATAAAAAACTATTTTCAGACAATAAAAAGTATATTGCTATCAAATTATCATTAGAGAATACAACAGAAAAACAGTAATGGGATTTTGAAAATTTTAAATATTTTATAAAAGTGAATTCATATCCAGGTATATACATTTATGAATCCCATATAACCTTTTTTTTCATAATTGATCAAAAACCTAAAAGTCAAAACTCATTTTCTAATTATCATATTTAGAGCTCTACTCAACATTCATTAAACATATAGGGATTGTTGTGGATCAGGAATGACTCAAGCCAGTAAATTTCAGAAAAAGAAAGAAATGAGAAACTGAGAGACCATTTTAATAGTTTATTTACATAGAAAAGATTTTCAGTACTGGTTCAATATTTTAACCAACCCTAAATGGATGTAGATTCCTGTGAAGGTCAAAGCAGTGATGAGTATCTTCCTGATTCAGAACTCCTCATCATTGAATGTAGAAATATGTCTAATCAAAAGAGTTTGTTGACTCACTTAATAATTATAACATCTGTCAAATATGAAGGGCAATGACTCTTCATGGTCTGGTTTTTTATGAACCAAGCAAGGAGGAGCTCAAGTCTTAGCTCTCTGAATCAATCAAATTTCAGAAATAGCTTCCCTACTTTTCAAGGAAAAACTAAACCAGACTGTTCAATGAAATTCAGTAAATATTTTTTAAGCATCTACTATGTGCCAGGTACTATGCTAGGTACTGGGAATACAAATAAAAGGAAGATAGTCTTTGCCTTTGAGGAACTTATACTGTAATGGGGCAGAGAACCTGCAAAAAATAAAAATTAGATATAAATTAAGCATCATATAGGATAAATAGGAAATAATTAAAAAGAAAGCACTGGAATTAAGAGGGATTAAGAAAGGCTTCCTTTAAAAGGTGGCATTTTAGTAGTGACTTAAAGGAAGCCAGGAAGGTCATTAGAATAAAATGTTTGAATTTCTAAATTTTCAATTGAAAATTCCTATAGTAAATCCAGAGAAATATTATGATGATATTTTTATAAATACAATTTTATTTTCATCACAATATGCAAATTCATATTCAAAAGAGCCTGCTTGATATGATTCATTTCATTCATGTCTTCTCTTATAATTTCATAAATTTATTCTTTTTCATCATCTTTCTTCCTCTCCTCTGATTGGATGTGAATTGGATGTGATAGAAAGATTTATGTTCAAATTAAGTTTTAACTGACTTCAGTTTCATTAGAGAATCTTCCCTTTTTCATTGAAGAGTAAATTGAGAGGGGAAAAAATCATTCTTAACTTATTCATACATTCAACCATGCAACCACAAAAACAATAAAATAGTAATTTTCTTAGATCCATTATAGTTTTTCAAACTCTCAGCACCAAATTAATTGTTCAAGGTGTTATGGAGGGGAAAGAGGAGGTTGCCACAGATAGTTAAATTCCATTTAAATGTTTTTCTCTTTTCCTTAAAGCTAAAACTTGCTCCTTGAAATGGCATTTTTTTTCTTTTTAAAGTATACTATCTTGATCAGCTCTGAATGGCCATGTTATTCTCAGCAACACAATGATCTAAAACTAAAGGACTTATGATGAAAATACTATACATACCCGGAGAAAGAACTGATTGTGTCTGAATACAGACTGATGCATACTTTTTTTCTTGAGGGTTTTTTTTTTTGCAAGGGAAAGAAGGAAGAGGTCCAATTTTTTTCCTGCAACACGACTTTTATGGAAATGTTCCGCATAATTTCACAGGTACTTTCTCATGATGGGAAGGAATGGAGAAAATGTGGAACCCAAAATTTTTTTTTAATTTTTATTTAATAATTACTTTATATTGACACTCGTTTCTGTTCCGATTTTTTTTTCCCTCCCTCCCTCCACCCCCTCCCCTAGATGGCAAGCAGTCCTTTATATGTTGGATATGTTGCAGTATATCCTAGATACAATATATGTTTGCAGAACCGAACAGTTCTCTTGTTGCATAGGGAGAATTGGATTCAGAAGGTATAAATAACCCGGAACCCAAAATTTTAAAAACAAATGTAAACAATTATTTTATTGTAACTGGGGAAAATTAAAATATTAAAACATAAAATACACTCTTATCTAGATCAAATGATTCTTTCTAGAATCATCTTAGAGATAAACATTCTACTTTTCCTAAAACTGAGGGTTTCTGTAATAAGTATACATATAATGAAATAATGCCTTCTTTTTTCAGGGAAGTCATGATTGTCTTGGAGTTCACTATTTCCATAATATCAAAAAGCACACACAATACAAAATAGGCATAGCCAGTTTTCAAGGGACTCAGGATGGCCAGTTAGAGAATTTGCTATTCAGAATCAGGTTCACTATATCATATTATCTAGATTTAAGAAACACACAGAGAGAAGAAGCTCTCTGACTCTAGTAATTCAGATAATCAAGTATACTCTCTGGAATTCTCTGGAGTTCATAAAGATTTGGGACTAATGATTTAAGAGAAACAATTCTTGGAACCTCACAAATCAGCAGCACACATAGCAAATAGACAGAGCCAGCAAGCATGACCAAGAAGCTCCAAAATCCTCAGACAAAACAAACAGATTGCAGAGCCTTGAGTAAGAAGTAAAGTTCAAGACTTTTGAGATAACATCAACAGATTCCAGAACTGTGGCTTATCTCAAAAGGTCTATGACCTTCATTTAAGAGTAAACAGAGTTTGCTCACACCCAGAAGCTAAACAGCGGGGTCTAAAATTACTTTCAGTATGGAAGTTGTGAAGCCTTCATACCATACACAAGAGATTTTTAAAAGATACATATAGGCAAGGTATTGGGTATCAAAAACCAGCATAAACCTGAACCAATTCACTCTGAGAGACCAAACCAGGAAGGAGATGTATAATTGTCAGACTCTGAACCAATTCTTATCAAGCTGCTTAAGCAAGACAGGAACATTAACCTCTCAAGATACTTGCCAAAAAAAAAAAAAAATCACTAATAAAATCTTGCTTTCACTTTTGGTCAGTCATGTGTCTTCCAACATGGGCAGTTCAGGCAGAAGTCCAATTATCACTGAGTCTCTATTTAAAAATTTATAAGATCTCATACCTAGTCAAAGATCTCAACTGTCAAAGGACAACCACTTTATTGGGCTCACCAGAGTTAAACAGAGCAACAGTTTGAAAACCAATACCAGAATTGTTCAAAAATGTTCCTAGTACTTTGTGAATTCATACACACACACACACACACACACACACACACACACACACACACCAGATTCTTTATTCTTATAGCTACAAAGATCAAAGAATGTTCTGCAATTATGCTTTTCACCAGATTGACCAAAAAAATAATTTTTGTAGGATCTTTAATACTGTATTGACAAAGTGAATGTATAAATGAAGGAATAATAATAACAACAACTAACGTTTACCTAGTACCTACTATGTGCCAGGCACTATGCTAAGGGTTTTGTAATTATTACATCATTTGATCCTTACAACAATCTTGGTAAGTAGGTCCTATTACTATATCCATTTTACAGATAAGGAAACTGAGGTGAAGGTGAAGATTAAGGTTTAGTCAGTTGCCCAGGATCATACAGTTAGTATCTAAAATCATATTTGAACTCAGATCTTCTTGACTTCAGGACTAGCCTATCCACTAATTGCCCTAGTAGTAGAGTTAGAAGAAAAACCGAGTATAAAGTTGAATGATGAATAAAGATAATAGAATTAGGTGTGGTTGAAACACTCCAAAAGCAAGTAACATATTAACAGAATATAACTGCAACAAACTGAGTACTCATAAAGTTTCCCATGGGAAATATAATGTCTCCATCTTTCAGAGAAGCAATAACTACGTAATGTCTCTAAAAACACAACAAAATAAGATCGGCTTTAGAATCCTGACTTCACAAGAGTCTAAATAACAGACATTCTTCATCCACTTTGTTTTTCTTATATGAACAGTTAGGCCAAATTCTTATATGATTATAGATCTCAGTTAGAGGGTCCTTCAAGGTTCATGGACTTGATACAATCAGCACAGTTTCATTGACCAGCAAAAATATTTGGAAGATCTAATCACCAAAAAAGAATGCATAAAGGAAAAACAATTTTAAATAAAGTCACAGAGATTATCATTGAAACAGAAAAAAAAAAAAAGTGGTACTTGTATTATTAAGTTTTCAGGCCCAGTCAAGACTTTGAATGTTGAAATCAAAGAGAAACAAATAAACAATATCTAATTGCCATATCACTGTAATTTTAAATCTACCAAATAAAATCAAAATTGAAAAGAATACAAATTAATAGAATAAAAGTGGAAACAAATACAAAAGTTCAGGTATATACTAATTTCCAGATTATTTTTTTTAAAGCCTTAAATAAATGAATTTTTCCTGATTTGTAAAGATATAGTATTATGTGGTAGTACAGAGTTATCAAACTTGCAGTCTATGGAGACAAGCAGTACAGTAGATTAAAATGTGATTGGGAAGTATTTTACTAAATAAAAATACACTACAAATAAATAATGTCATTTTGTGATTTTCTAAGTAAATATGCAGCCCAGAAATCATCTATTTGAATCTGACAGCACTGAGGTAGTAATAAAAAAGATCTACTGCAAAGACAGAAAAAAAAACAAAAAAGTTCAAGTCCCTTCTCTGATACATATTCTGTCTATGTGACCCTTTGCATATCACTTAACTGTTCAATCCTCTAAGCAATTTTCTATGAATTATAAATTACCAAGAAGGTACTAATCTGCATTGGCAAAGGATGTTTCCATATCCAGAAAGCTCATTAGATCAAGATCTAATTAAATCAAAGATCCTATCCTAACTGTTTCTTGAATTATAAATTCAGTCCTTTATTACAACAGATTCAGAAAGGAAATTAAGTTAGCTAAGTCAAAAATCTAGGACAGCTGAAACTTTATATTATAAGGCTTTAAAAATGAATTCCCAAATTTTAAATCTAATGAATCTCTATAAAGTCCCCTCTGATACTTTAACATGTCAATGGGGATAGCTGTGAGTTAGTGAAAGCTATGCCAAGAGTACACAAGGTCAGGAAGCTTCTACCACTCTGATCATGACAATGCACTGTATCTGCTTTCAAAGAATCAATCTAATTGATTATCAAAAGGCTCTTAGTCATTTATATCATTTGTCAAGCAGAAATCTTTGCAAACCAAAAGCAAAAGAATATAAGCTATTTGCATAATATTATGGAGAAAGATGATATAAAATTATGAGAAATATAAGCACCAAAAATAGAAAGGGAAAAACCCTTGAAAAGCCCTGTTTTCAAATTCTAAGTTACTTAGGACCTTTTAGCCAGAAGACTGGCTAAACAACAAGTGATGACATATTTTTGACACAACAACTCACGACCTTTTTCCAAATGAGAGGGAATATATCCTTAGTGTTGAAATAACAGGTCTTTTTAAAATATTCAAGCACTTTTAAGCTCTTTTTTTAGATGTTCTTAATTTCTTTCATCTGTTTATGTTTGTGTTTACCTAATGAGTCCATGACTTCTACATCATTTGTACCTTCCTAGGACTTATTCTTTGGAAAATAATTGTTATTTTTTATTGTTGTTTCCTTTCATAAATGGAAAAAGAACAAGATATAATTAACCTGCTGTGGGCATATGTTTTAGACCACAAAACATACCAACAAGACCTAATTTCCTCTAGATTAACATAATAAAGAAAACTAATTACAAAATCAGAACTTGAAGGAAAGGAGGGGGAGTCCAGTTCTAACTCCATATCCAAAAATAGCTTAAGAGAATCTGAGAGTCAGTTTAACAAATTGGGATAGTTCTATCTTTTTCAGTTTGGATGAGACAAGGCAAACTTCCTAAAAGAGGTGTATTTGCCCATGACAGGCACATTTCTATTTAAACACTACTACTTGCCCATTTCAGTACACTGAATGGACAGGGGAAAGGTGTTACTCATGTTATTTGAACTAAAATATTTGTCCTTTAAGAAGAATCAGAAGGAAAATTCAGGCATGCTTGAAATATAGGAAACATTTGACTTCTTTTAAAGTACAATACTTCATTTAAAACCACCTTGATAAATAAGTTAACAACAAAATGTTTAGGTGACCAATTTACTGGGCATTTAGATTGGCAGTCCAATGCCATTTAAGAAAGATTATTATAACTGAAAAAGAGAAGACCTAATTAGTTTTCTGGGACCTTTTTCATCTTATTAACTCAAATACTAAAAAAAATCCATTTCTGGTGTCCTGTTTGATGGGAAGAAACATCTCAACTTGAACAGGTAGAAGCCAAAACCACAATGAGGGAAGAGAACATATTTCCTATTGATATTGACATAGATAGATGACAAGAGTAGTCCTTATCTTTAGTGATCCAGGATTTTTGCTTCTCATCTCAGCTGCAGAAACTAACTACAATAAGGCAAGGGATAAGTAGGGAAAAAAATGCATGTTTCTGCAATAACAAACTTAATATAGAAAAAAGTTTAGTTCCAGTGTTCATTCTTTTCAAACTATAAATAATACTGCGATAATATAACCTTAAAGTTTTAAAATTTAGTTCCTGTTATTTTTCATGTCTAAAATTAATATTTATCATGTTAGAAATACAGATCAAACCTAAGTTTCCCCTATTTTGGTGCCATGGGAAGTCATGCCAGAGAGACAGACATTGCTGGATTGAATCAAACATTAGTTCCCTAGGGCTTGCTCCTCCTGGCAGGTGTCTTTTACCCAGAAAGAAAGCAGGGACAGCAAGCACTTTTGCCGGAAAAATATGTCTTGAGCTGTTCAGGTTCTATTTCCTGAGTTTAGCAATCGGAAAACCTGCAGTAGATCAAATATGTCTTCACAAAAATACAATTTGAAACTGTCATGAACTTATAAATGGTGAAATGAAGACAGTCACGCAAAATTCAAAATATGTGGAGGGTGCTTTGTGTTATTTTTTTCCCCTAAGCTGTTGCTGCTTTTAAAGTTGTGGAACAGCTAATGTAAAACTCACTGTGGAAAATGTGGCTTTCATTATAATTATTACCATTATTGGGAATTTTAAAATTCATATTGTTCTAAGTATTTTACTCAAAGCCATTATGGGAATTTTGGAGACTTGAGGCAAATTCATTTGGTGAGGGAGGTATCTAAGATATGAACACTCCTGTGCAAGCCTGGCTAGACTGAAGACAAAGGTCATGGGAATTGAGGAAGCTGAGGAAAGGGGAGGTCAGGCTTTCCACATACCCAACATTCCATCTCTCATCTCCATCTCTCTGCGTAGGCTATCCCTTATGCCTGGAGTCCTCATCATTATTTGGTACGATCTCTAATTCTCTTCTAAGCTCAACTCAAATGCCAGACCCTTTCTCATCAATTCCAGGCTACAATTTCCCTCACCAAATGCTCATCACATTCAAATGTGATGTGTGATGTGAATTCAAATACAACTTCAGACATTTACTAACTGTGTGACCCTGGACAACCAGAGAGTGTTTGCTTCTGTTTGCTTCAGTGTCCCCATCTGTAAAATTGGGATCATAATAGGACTACCGCCCAGATTGTTACAAGGATCAAATAAGTTAATAATTACAAAGAGCTTAGCAGAGTAGTAACCATGATATAAATGTTAATTATTATTTTTATCAAAATAAATTTTGGTGTGGGAAAAAAAGTCAATAATCTAGATATTATACTTATTGTAGTCCAGGAGGCAGAGTCCAGGAGAAAAGTAGACACCCAAGTTTTCCATAAATGCCTTCTCCCTAAATTCCTATGGAGATAGTTCTTCAGGAGTCATTATACTTCTATTTCTATGATTCTATGATTTGATTTATTTTTGCTTCATCTGTCCTACTGTCAGTCTCTCCATTAAACTCACTTATTTCTTAACAGCATCATTTCTTGCTTGAAGTATTTATCTTCATTAACTTGAGTTTCTACATGAGACAAATTTAAAACATGAGGGTTTTTCCAACCAGAGTATCTCTAATGTTATTAGTTTCCCAGGTGATAGAATTTGAATCATTGCACCAAAACATTGGTCTAGGAAGTCTGGTATTCTTCCTTTGGCAAGAAAAAGTATTTGATGCCTTGGAAGAAAGGAAAAATCTATAATTATACTCATCATGTTCTTCTTCAGCATGAATTAACAAAACTCTTTTACTGACTCTCCTGATCAGCTTCCCAAGAAAGCAATGACCCTTTTTTTTAAAATACTAAAATTCTACCAGATCCCCTGGATGTTAAGCAAACATAGACTATAACTGCTTAGGAAGAATTAAAATGATTATCACACACAGAGCTATGGAGTAAGTACATGTTGAATATGAACAGACCTACAGCACATAACTAATGAGGAACTCTAAAGAGGAATGGCATAAAAGATATCAACATTGAATACATCAAGGAAAAGAAAATATTTGAAATTATGCAAATAGAAGCAGCTAGGTGGCACAGTGGATAGAGCAACAGCCCTGAAGTCAGGAGGACCTGAGTTCAAATCTGAGCTCAGACACTTAACACATCCTAGCTGTGTGACTCTGAGCAAGTCACTTAACCCCAATTGCCTCAGGAAAAAAAAAAGAAAAGAAAAGAAAAGAAGAAAAAGAAAAGAAAAGAAATTATGCAAATAAAGTGGTTAAAATGTCTATATCCTTTGCTCAAAGTTTCCAGTATTAGATATAGTTCCCTCCCCAATTAACTCCCCAGCACCAAAAATTGATGTGTTTATTTTGTATATTGTTTTGTTTTTAAGAAGATTATTGATCAGTCAATCAATAAACATGTACTCGTACCTCAAATGTCTCAGGCTAAGTGCTACAGCTACAAAGAAAAAAATAAAAAAATAAAAAGGAACTAAGAGTCCCTGCCCTCAAGGAGCTTATAATCTAAAGGAAGAAGATCTCATATAAAAGGAAGATGAAAAAGGAAATAATTAGGGAATGAAAGAGAAGAAAAATAATTAGTAAAGGGAAGGATGACAAGTGCAAAGGTGCATAGCCAGATGGAAAATGAAGAAATAGCTGGTCTAGCTACTCTCCTTAAAAGGAGCTCTCCAACTTTATCCAATCCAAGCAAAAGGATTATAAGAAATAAAATATCTTACCAAGAACTCCACTGACTCACTGATGAATACAGGAAAGATTTATTTTACAGTCTTGTAAGAAGGTGTGCCTAGATGAATAGATATACTTTGGGGACTCTAAAGACAGAATTTTATTTCCTATCCTGAAGCACAAGTTCCTTTCCTGATTCCCTGTTAATGGGATGTTACAGAAGTTATACCACATGAATCTCCATCTCTCATTACATAGCCAATCTCTGCCCCCCCAAAGGAGCTTCCATTCTAAAAAAGGGGGAAGGGTAACAAAGAAGGGCTAAGGGCAAAGAACAAATGACTCTTTTCAAATTTCAAGCCATCACCCCAGATTACAAAAGTCAGACCTTGCCCCCAAGTAGCCTACATTCTTTTGGGGGAAAATAAACTTCACCCTTGATTATTCCTTGATGTCCTTATAGGTTTCAGTTTTTTGATTTAAGTTCCATTTCTCCAATTTAATTTTCATAACTGTGGAAAACAAATGTCCATCCATTTCTCACAGGAGAAGCCCAAGGTCAGGGGTTACTTACTGATTAAAGTGTGAGTTCAGGATTGAAATTATATGTTGTAGGATAATTTTAAAAAATAAAAGACTCCATGTACAATAAAATCTCTATTCAACATTTTTATAGTAGGAAAGAATTAGAAATAAAGCAGATTTATGTTAATTACAGAATGATTAAACTGAACATGGTACCTGAATGTAATGGAATTTTGTGATATGAGAAATGATGACTGATTATAAATAGAGAGAAGCATGAAAAGATTTACATAAACTGACATAGAATGAAGTTAGCAAAATCAAGAAAACAAAATACATAGTGAGATGCTGAATAAAATGAGCAGAACACAGCATTGTACAGAGCAACAACAAGATTATATGATGATCAATTCTGATGGAAGTGGCTCTTTTCAACAGTGAGATTATTGAGGTCAGTTACAATGATCTTGTGATGAAGAAAGCCATCTACACCCAGAGAGAGGACTGTGGGAACTGAGTATGGATTGCAACATAACCTTTTCATTCTTTTTGTTGTTGTTTGCTTGCATTTTATTTTTGTTCTCGTTGTTTTCCTTTTTGATTTGATTTTTCTTGTGCAGCAAGATAATTGTAGAAATATATATGCATATATTGGATTTAACACATATCTTTACCATGTTTAACATATATTGGATTACTAGGGGAGGGGATAGGAAGAATTGGAGGAATTGCAACACAAGGTTTTGCAAGGATTAATGTTGAAAAATTATCCATGCATATGTATGCTTTGAAAATAAAAATAAAATGAAAAAAATGCATAGTGAAAACATATAAAAAGAAGTTTTAAAGAAAAACAATTACAAAATGATCTAAAATTAGCACTGCATAATAACAAACAGTAAGTTTGGCTCTCCAATCTTCCTCTTTTCCATATTCTTATCTGGAATAGAAATGGGGTTGGAGAGAGAGTATCACTTCCTACCAGAGAGGTGAGAGAGAGAGAGAGAGACAGAGAGAGAGAGAGAGAGAGAAAGAGAGAGAGAGAGAGAGAGAGAGAGAGAATACAAAGAGCATTTATTACTTCACTTATACTAGTCATTGTGCTAAGTGCTGGGCAAAAATAAGCAAATAAAAAAATTCCTATCTTCAAAAAGCTTACATTCTAATGGAAAAAGACAATATATGGGGATGGTAAACTTGATGATAAGATGGTAAAGAAGTCTAGAGAATTCATGAAACAACTGGGGACTTTCAAAATCTTGGGTGAAGTTTTACTCATCAAAAGAGTGTGCCTTAGGACAGAAGTCTACTTTAAAAGCTTTTGAAGAAGGAGTAAAATAGTCTAGACACAAAATGGATGTATGATTGAAGTGAAAATGCCTGGGACCTCTTGTGAAATAGTGTTGCTAGCTAGAGATTCAGCAATTTGGAGAGCAGGCAGGCTTCAAGGTGGAGCCATTGGGGAGGATTAAGAGGAGGAATACTAAAGAAGGTAGAGTGTTGGCAGGACTAGGTAAATTAATAAGAAAACTAAAGTAAATTGAAAATGTTTGTGGATAGAGAAAATTAAAGAAGAGACCAGAAAATAAAGGGGGAGAAAGAGCTATTGAATTATTGAACCTGTGGGACAGAGTGCTAGATCCCCCTTACCCAAAATGACTACTCAGCAGCATCTCCAGATACAAACAGAAAGAATTTATTTGGTCCTTGCAAGAAGCGATCCAAGTACATCAACTAGACAATCCTGCATAGTGTGTGGTCCATGGCAGAAACAGAGAATGGATTATATAGCAGAAAAACTGTGGGACCACCCTATTTCTGTTCATTTTTAAATTCATTGGATGGATTGAAAAGGAAGTAACCATTGACCAATGGTTAACAAAGCTGTCTACTTCCTGGGGGTTGTGTGACTTCCTGAAGCTTAGACCTAGAGTTTGACCTTTTCTGCTCTAACGTCCTCTGAGAATAGGGATCATGGGACTTCCTGAAATTTAGGCCTAAGGTCTGACCTACTCTATTCTACAGTCTTTTGAGGAATCTTCACTGATCCTATTCACTCCCTCCTCTTTATTTCATATGTTTGAAGATTTCTCACTACAATCCTGCTATATTTCTTCCACTAGGACATCCTTGTTATCTAGGCCTTCAGGCTCATCCCTTTCTTCAGTATCAACTATAACCTGCCCTCTACCATTTAGAACCAACACCTGCACATCAGTGGAAGCTTTCAGGAACCATTTTTAGCTAAGAAATCTTGAATTATTCTAGTGATTAAGTGCATCATGCAATGTAAGCAAGTGGGTGATAAGATTATGCTGCTTAAAATAATGAACAGGAACCAGAGACCCCACTTCCACCAACTTCCACCATTTGTTTTGGAAACCCTGTCATCACAGACCAACAGATTGGCATCTGATAGTCAGTGTTAAATATAGAACTACAGCCCTGTCGAACCCCAGTGACCTCAGGGCCATTATCGCATCATTCCCACCTCAAGAAGTGCAGACCTAGATTCATTTAGGATAAAGGGATGAAGGTATCATATTCTGGAGTTGCTTCAGGCTGATAAGGGGCATAGAGCTGGCACTGCCTAATGGACTCCAGACTAAGAAGGGGGAGAAAAGTGACTTGTAGGGGGTGGCAGCAGCCCCAGGGGGTGCTGAGTGTCAGAATCAGGTATCAGATCATTCAGGTTGACCAAGTAGTTGAAATTTCATGGCTTGGAGTCTGGAAGAAACAACTCTCACAAGTAGATTAAAAATTCAAGGACCAAATTTTTAAAAAGAAAAAACAAAACCAAAATTAGTATGGAGGTTACTAGGGACAATAACCAGCAACCCCACCCAGTGGAAGACTGGGGGGAGATGAAGCTATCATGAATATCTCTCATACAGACAGCTTTTCCTAGAATAAATACCAAAAAACATTTTCTCTGAATTCCTCCTTTTGTTTCCTTAAAGAAATGGGGACAATGGGTAGAACAGTGTGACCCTATACACAGTGAAAGGAGTGCTCAGATGGTCTAGTTTGCAAGCACCATAATTAACATTGGGTAGAAAGATGACATGCCAAGGGAAGATAATAATTAATCTTAAGTGGGTATGATCTCCTTTAGCAAAAACTTTGAGCCTTTTCAGTCTTACAAGCAAAGGCTTTTGCCCAATTAGTACAGGTATCAACAAAAACCAAAAGCAATTTGAAGCACCCACAAGGGAGCATATGTGTAAAATCTATCTGCCAGTTCTCCCCTGGATATGTATCTCTCCTCCAGATGGACTTCAGGATAGGAGGTTTAACAGCCCTTTCAGAATTTACTTGGACACAAACTGGGCAGACCTGACAGATCTATTTAATTATTTCTTCTAGCTTGTGACCAGTGAAAATAGGTTTTTCGAGGGACTGAAAAGCATTTATTTTCCAAATGAGTAGCTTCGTGTAGACCAAAGAGAAGTTTCCACGGGATGGCCTCTTGGACTAGAAATTGGTATGAATATGTTTGAAACCACCCAGAAGGAAAAAGGATATACCCCCTTTCTTTAACAAGGGCTTATTCCTGGGAGCAATGAGAGATGGGAGTTGGAAGTTGGAAGAATTAAAGGTCAGGAGCAAATAGGCAGTAGCACAGGCAGCTGAATCTGCAATCCTGTTTCCCTCAGCCTGAAGTGAATCCCTCTTCTGTTGTGCTTTACAAAACATAACAGATTCTAAGTCCAAAGACGGCTTACAGTAATTGTTGCCCTGCATACTTCATAGGGGAATGTTTGGCTGTCAATATAAATAAAAAATTAATCCCCTTTCTTTCCACATAGCCTCCATGAGTATACAAAACATAAAAGGCATATTTGGAGTCAGTATAGATATTCACGCTCATTCTTTTTCCCAATTCTAAAGCTCTGGTGACAGCAAAAATGTTCTGAACCTGGTGGAAAATTAGAATCTCCAATGATTGGCCTACGGTGAGCTTAAAGGCTTCCTCAATTAGAAAGACTATGCCAGCCATTACCCTAAGGTGGGAGGGGTCACCCCAGAGATGCTAAATTTATTTGAGAAATAGCAAAACTACATTCCGCAGGGCTAAGGCCAAGGAAGAGCTCAGTTTAGCTTTCAAGGTCTTAAAAAAAAACTTTGGGCTTACCAGAACCTTGAATAGAATCATAAAGGGGCTTGGCAATAACCAAAGTTAGGAATCCAGATTTTACAAAATCCAACCATGCCCAGGAATATATGCAGCTGTTTCTTAGAAGAAGATTCAGGGAATAATAAAATTGCTTGCCCTCTGCAGTGAGCAAAAGGAAGTTGGGAGTTAATTCATGGCCCAAATACTTAAAAGAGTAATAGGCAAACTGGGCCTTCAAACAAGGAAACTATCATACTAGGAGGCCAGAAAGTTAAGGGTTTTTTATGGCAGTAGCCAGAGAAGCCTCCAGGGTTGAGCTGCAGATCAAGATAACATTTACACACTTGTATTGTGCTCATGGCTTCTACTGACCATTTGCTCTAATTATAGAAATTTACTATAAGAGAAAAAAAGCAGGGATATGATTATAATAGAGTAAAAACTGATCCTTCAGGGCTTCAGTCTGAGAATACTTACATAACAAGATAAAGCATCCTTAGCTTTGTTTGACACCAATCAAACAGTAACAAATTCTACCTCAAAAGCAGACTCAGGAATAATCAGGTGAGAAACAAAGAAACAAAACTGGGAAACTAAGTCAGAAGGATACCACCTTAAGCATGAAGTAAGGTTGTCCTCCCAGCTCTTCTACAGATAAGCCATCAAAAAAGATGTGACAGTTCAGGAAAGCATCCCTCTGAGTAACTTATGGCATTTCTCTCAAATTGAGGATTACTGACTTAATGATCTATCAGGAAATTATACCCAAATTCAAATCTCAAAATATCAGTTACAGTCCCAAGAGATTTCATCTCTAGCAAATTCTACTAATCACAACTTAGGGCTAGATACATTATTTTAAAAATTTACCAGGACTTACACACATAGAAAATTTTATTTAACATATTTTTATTTTATTTTCCTCAAGTTTAAACTAATCCTTGTACAAAGGATCAATCTTAAACAAATTTATAAATTCTTAGTAAATACATTCCTTGTTTAGGAATTATACATCCCAAACAGGCTCATTTTTCAGGGTTGATGACCTTGCTTACCCTGATGGTTTCAAGAAAGCTGACAAATTTACAAATCAAGAGGAGTTGATAGAGAATCCAAGGAAGGGGCTGAGTTTACTGTTGCCTCCCCCCAACTATTCTTAGTGTTTTCATGAACTGTGCTGTTTGATATCTCCTCCCCCCCACTCTGTGAAGTGGGGAAAAAAGCACTGCACACTTTCATACTTGGAGCTGTACCTAATTCCTCTTGTTCCATACACAGATATTTCCAATTTTAGGATTAACATGATGACAATAACTCCAAATAACTTAATTAACAATTTTAGAATTTTCCTAATAGCCAAATAGTTTTCTAGCAAAAAAAAAAAAAAAAATCCCATAAATTCTAATTAAATGTTCCAGACAAACTGAATTGTCCTACAATCCTACAATCTTTTGAGGAATCTTCACTGATTTGTCATTTGGTTATTTTCTAATTCACACAAATCATTTCTCTTTTGTGATCCAGGGAAGGGTTAAGGTGCCAGTTTTTACAGATAGGCCCTCAGAAGTCTGACTTTAGATAACTCAAAAGCAGGCTGATGGTAATGGACTTTGATTAGAACTCCTTTAAAATTACTTTTACTATTATATCTCAAATAACAAATTTCACTGAACTGAGTGTATTTTCTTTTTCTCCCTCTCACCCCTTCATCCATGTATCCCTGCTGCAGTCAGGAAAGGAGATTCTCTTTCCTCTATGTACTATCCTAGTCCTGGAGATGTCTTAATTTAGTTGAATTTGCTTCTAAATGACTTTACACACACACACACACACACACACACACACACACACACACACACACACAAGCTATCATGAATATCTCTCATACAGACAAAAAAAATCAACATTCACATTGTATATTGATGGCATTTAAAAATCCATTTAAAGTTATCAAATATGAAGCAATTATATCCAATAAATAAGTTAACATTTATATAGCATTTTCTTTTATGCTAAGTACTTTTACAATCTTGAAATGACCAATTGCCAAACTCCCCATTCATTTCTAGCAAAAAAAATTAGCTAACTTTATTTCTATAACCCCCAGCTTGACCAGAACTAGGGTCCACAGGAAAAAGTCAGGCTGCTTTTTTTTCCCCTTTTTAAGGTGAAAGTGAAGGGTGTTAAGAAATCTTTCTCTGTGTTCTAACTACAGCATTTTTTTTTCTTCTTGCTGACTGAATTTTAAATCTCTCCAGGTAACAAAATCTAGTTCACAGAACAAACATGATATAGATATTTTACACAAAGACACAGACACAGACAAAAATGACATGGAAGAGGACTGTCCTTTCCCCACACAAAACAGCAATATCTCATCAAATGTGCTATCTGGTAGTATCTTAGATTTTTGCTCTGAAGATTTGGTTTTGGACTGGTCCTCCTTTACCCTCTAGGGAGAGCAGCTCCATCTAATGACTTGTGATACTGTAAATCACAGAGCTGACTTCTCGACTTGGATCCACCATCCCAGAGGGGTCACCTCCATCCAGCAGTCATTCAGAGCACCTCTGTTCTTTGCTGTTTATCAGAACTTCTTTCTGACTTACTAGGAACCACCCCTTAACCTTGGATCACCAAGCCTTGATGATCCCAGAGTCTCATTCAGCCTAAAGACAGCCCCGGGGCACAGGCAATGCTCTTACCTCTGAGCAAGTTATCTGATTATCTCTTGCCCTTGGGCTTCTTTGGAGACTTTACTTTTGCTTTCTGCTTTTATCAAGTGCTTGCATCTGGGGAAATACTTCATGGAGAGGGAGACTGAGTGTTCAATCTAAAGGACGATCCGAGACAAACTCTCAACTGGCACCTGCCTGCAGTATCTCTGGAAAGTCACAGATTCCCCATAAACTGTGTGAGATAGGATGCTAGAGCCCCCTTATCCAAAATGACTGCTCAGAGGCATCTCCAGATACAAACAGAAAGAATTTATTTAGTCCTTGCAAGGAATGGACCAAGCACACCAACTGGACAGTCCAGCATGGTGTGTGACCCATGGTGGAAACAGAGAACGGATTATATAGCAAAAAAGATGGGGATATATCCCCCCCCATTCCTGTTGATTTTTAAATTCATTGGATGGACTGAAAAGGAAGTAACCATTGACCAATAGTCAACAATGCTGTCTACTTCCTGGGAGTCACGAAACTTCCTGAAACTTAAATCTAGGATTTGACTTTTTCTACTGTACAACCCTCTGAGAATAGGGATCACATGACTTGCTGAAATTTAAGCCTCAGATCTGACCTAATTTATCCTACAATCTTTTGAGGAATCTTCACTGGCCCCATTCAAAACTAAGAAAAGGAAGATAAATTGGCCTTGTCAAATTTGATTTTGAGGAGCAGGCAGAGCAGGGAACTGTTAGCTGTAAAAGTTTTAATTTATTCTTAGAGTTAATGTATAACCACCTGCTAGTGACTTTAAAAAAAAAAAAAAAAAAAAAAGGAAAAATCTCAATCAGTATGGAGAACAGGAAAAATGTTTCAAATGACTTATTATACTGAATGTACAATTTTTGTGTTTTTGCCAAAGCAGTAACAAATGTCAGCATTCAAAGGTAGTGTCTGTCTCTCTCTCTCTCTCTCTCTCTTTCTTTCTCTCTCTCTCTCTCTTTCTCTCTCTCTCTCTTTTTCTCTCTCTTTCTCTCTTTTTCTCTTTCTCTCATTTTTCTCTCTTTCTTTCTCTCAAATATGAAGGTGAAAGAATTTGAGGGATTCCTCTTCCTAATCTTCAAACTATTAGGGAATAACAAAATGTTCCCAAAGGAAAAAAAAATCAAGTTTTGAAAGTAGAGGGGAAAAGGTTTGTCATATAAGAGGGGTAGTTTGAACCTTGCCAAGAAGTTGGAGAGCAGAAAAATGACAGACAAAGAAGAAAGAGAAGGAAAAGATAAAACATATTTTGAGCTTAAAGCTCAGAAACAAATTTTAGAGTCTTCCTGAAGACAAATGAACTAGAGAAACTATAGGGTAATAAAACACCCAATAGGCATAAGTGACACAATGAAGTAATAATTGGTGAATCCATGCTCAGGAATATCAGAGTAGTCATCAGTCAATTTGCTAACAACTATTAAGAAAACTATTATCTTATTGGATCGTCTATTCAAGATATTACAAGGAACCTCCCATGTTGTGTCAAAACAGATGGCTCCAACCCATATCTGTTGATTAATGTGGGCACAAATGGTGTTGCCAGAAAGAACTTGAGAAGTAAAGACTATCAGTTTTTAGCAACAACATGGGGTAAAGTTAGTGTTTTATATACTCAGTGAGTCCTTTAAAAGTAAAAAAAAAGAAATGAGGCAGAGCCAAGATGGTGGGGTGAAAGCAAGAACTTGCCCAACTTCTCCCCCAAACTGCTCCAAATTCCTTTAAATAAGGACACAAAACAAATTATAGAGCATCGGAACATTTAAAAACACAGAAAAGAACATTTTCCAACTGAAGGCAATTTAGAAGCTCAGCAGAAATGTTGGGAAGTCCAGCAGACAGTCCCAGGCCCAGCCTCAGAATTAGCTGCAGTACTGGAGGTTTCCGGACCTCTCAGCTCAGAGATACCAAACAGAAGCTGGAAGGTCAGCAGAAAAGGTCTGTGGAATCAGAGTGGCAACCTAGTGGGCAATCTCAGCACAGGCCCAGCTTTGGCCCTAGCTCCTGCCCAGACCCCAGCATCAGTGAGGTGAGACCTCTGAATCAGCAGCAGTGCTGCTGGACCTCTCAGCTCAGAGACACAGGGAGGACTCAGAAGGTTTGTTATGAGGGTCTGTGCAACAGGATGGGAGTCCGATATGCAGTCCCAACGCAGCCTGGGTCAATAGTCAACAGTCAACAGCCCCAACCCCAGCCAATTAGATAGATTTAGAACTGTTGGAATATTTAAACCTAAAAGAGTTCATGGGACCACATGGATGTTGCAAGAGGTCCCCAAGGAAAGAATCCAGGTTCATCAACCATTTTTGACAATTACATAAAGGTTTAGATTGCATTTTCATCAACGTTTCAGGTAACATGTTTAAAAGTGAGCATTAGATTGAAGTTACCAAGATGGAACTCAGTAAAGATGAATGTAAAAATGTATATTTTCATTCAAAAAATCAACAAGTATAGCATAGTAAAGTTAGACAGAAATTAATTAGTCATTTAAAAGATCTAGGATTATTTGTGGACTTCAGACTCAATATGAGTCAGCAGTGTGATGTGGCAGCCAAAGAACTTGATGCAGTCCTTCTTGGGCTATGTTAAGAGAGGATTAGCTTCTAGGAATGAGGAATTGATAAAGTCACATCATCTACCCTGGACAAAACACATCTGGAGCATTGGGTTCATTTCTTAGTAACATAGCTTAAAACCGGTAAAATGGACAACATGAAGGGTTGCCAGGATTGTGAAGTATTGCCAAGTCAATGTCATGTGAATATGGGTTGAAAGAACTAGGAGAAGAAAAGACTTGGGGGAGGAGAGCATCTGATTGATATTTTCAAGTATTTGAAAGGATATTATATGGAAGAGTTAGAAAAAGAATTAGACTATTTAACCCTAGAAGGTAGAACTTGTAGCAATGGATAGAAATTTCAAAAATGAAAATTTAGTGTTGATATAAGAAAAAACTTCCTAACAATTGAAATAATCCAAAAATGAAATGGATTGCCTAGAGGCATGAGGGAAATTCCTCCTCCTTAGAGATTTTCAAGAGGAGACTCACTGACCACTCATCAGCTATACTCTATGGAAATTGCTTTTCACATATAAGTGGGACTAAAGGACTGTGGAGATAGATTCACTCCCAACTGTCAAATTCTGTTTCTTATTTATACACACTGCTTTTGTCTACTACTAATTTTCAGTTCTGGGAAACGGATCTCCTTAGAAGGGTTTATTGGATGACATGGACAAAAATCATATAGAAATGGGTGTAAAAGTGTTGTGATGCACATAGAGTAGCCTCATAAATGAAACTATGGATTCCTCAAAGTATAAGTCTATTATGTCATTTCATTTGCTACTGGAGAAAAAAAAGCATTGTTAAGATATTCCTCAAAGCAAAGCTATCTATCTTATGTGATATGATGGTTCCATATTGGTGAGATAACATTGAAATGACAATATTTGCTATTGGTCTCTTCTTACCTTCACAGTGATTTATTCAGAGAGCTCTGGTTTGTATCTATCATGAACTATTTTAACATTGTACTAGGTAAACAGAGCATCACCAGATTTCCTGTCTTTCCTGGGTAATTTTTCCTGATTATATAAATGTTTGCCTTAATCCTAGTTTTTCCTCTGTACTTTTAAAAATGTTTTTCTTGTGCCTCTTGTCTGCCCAGGATGAATGTACTAATTGCTAGATTAGACAAAGATGAAAGAATACCAGTCTTTTCTGACAAGCATTAGGGTTAAAAATATTCAAGCATCATCACATATATTTTGACTGCATTAGCAATTCTCTACTTAGGCACTAAGCAGCCTATACATGTTAGTTCACATTACTAACTGATGGTTCCAAATGAATGTGATGCAAAACCCTCTTTGACAAGAAGCCAGGAACTTATGCTTCTGCTTTGTGGTTTTTAAAAGTGGGAAATGGGCTGTCAGGTCTCATGATTTATCAATGTGTTGTTTTCGGCTCCCAACAAATCCATGGAGAAAGACGTCTCAGCTGAACTTGAATTTTCTTGATGAATTTTCCCACCATCCAGACTATGTTGTGTTTGGCAAATAATATTCTGAAAGTGGGAAGAATGTGTGAAGCTCTGGCCAGGACATAGGCTGCGATAAGCTTAAATGGATTGAGGAAGAAACAATTTATGCCAGTTGCCATGCAAGCATTTAAAACACACACACACACACACACACACACACACACGTATATTTGAATAATGCTAGAATAGTTTAAAAATAAGTGAAGAATAAAAATAAATATCAATGCTCTTCGAAAACAATTAAAAAATGAAATCATTTACAGAGATAATATTGGGACTAAAGAAGCATGTACTATCGAAACTGAAGAAACAGGTCACTAAAGTTTATCTTTTTTAATGCTGGATCCTCAACCACAAACAGTTTTTTTTTTTAACTGCTTTGGCTCTAAACCAACTTGTCTAATTAATCACTAACATAAATTATGTTTCTTTAGGAGAGCTATACAGCAAGATTTATGTTATGATGAAGTCTTAAGTCAACAAGCACAGCATTTTGTTTCGGATTTTTAATAGTAGCAAAATCCTTAAGACTGAAGTCCCATATTTAATATATATAGGACTGCTTGCCATCTAGGGGAGGGGGTGGAGGGAGGGAGGGGAAAAATCAGAACAGAAGCGAGTGCAAGGGATAATGTTGTAAAAAAATTACCCTGGCATGGATTCTGTCAATAAAAAGTTATTATAAAAAAAAAAAAAAAAAGACTGAAGTCCCAAGACATGCTCATTTTTTCCTCAAGCCCTAATACCTTCTTTCTATGGAAGGATCAGTTCAAGATATTTATAGCTGTTCAGAGACAGAAAGTGAGTTTTAATTTTTAAGAGGTTATACCAATTAGAGACTTTTTGAAACTCTTTTCATTGAAATTAATAAATAATTATATGAGCCATTCACAAGTTTATTAATTCAAAGACAAAGGACAAACAAAAAGAGTAGCACACCAACCATTCCCCTAAATCCAACAACTTAATATAGTTACAATGATTATTTTATTCCATATGCCAATGCCATCTAGAGACACTAGTAGAATGTTGGTATTAAAAAACTGAGGCTTTCTTTCTATGGGAAACTTGAAGTTGCTTAAGAGTTTTATAATTCCTTCTGTCTTTTTTTCTATTTTTTTAAATAAACAGAATTTTTAAAAAATAGTTTTAATAATTCCCTACAGGAAATTCGGTTGGATCTGCTATTTTACTTTTGGCCCAACTTAGCATCCATCTGTACAATCTGTCCCAGATATATATTCTTCAAAAAAGAATAAGAGTATAAGATATCAGGAAGGCAATACATGATGGGAAGAGAAAATGGACTGGTTATAAAGTAAGTGCATGGGATGGGAGGGGAACATCCAATATGTTCCACTAGTACCTTTATGATATCAAGAGAAAGCAAGGAAGTCCTGAAGCACACTAAGCTGTCCTCCTTTGAACTTATAGGAGAAAAGAGTCACAGAAGATGGGCACTTATGGGTCAGTTGCAGTCTGCTGTTAGAGGGAACTTCTAAATAGATGATATCACAGATAGGTTGTTGTTTGGTCATTTCAATTGTGTCAAATGCTTTGTAACACAATTTGAGGTTTTCTTAGCAAACTACTAGACTAGTTTACCATTTCCTTCTCCAGCTCATTTTACAAATGAGAAAACTGAGACAAACAGGGTAATGTGGACTTGCCTAGGGTCACACAGCTAGTGTCTGAGCCTGCATTTGAACTCAGGCCTTCCAGACTCCAGGCCCAGTAATCTTATTTTCTGTACCACTTAGTTGCCTGATATCAGAGATACATTTGACTAAAAATTACAGACAATGGTACTCAAACAGCTGACCACACACACACAGCTATGTAGGTGGAAAGATATACTCAATCTATGAACTCTCCCTTGTATTTCTTGCACAGTTCAAAGCCTGTTCATTGTAGCACTGGAAAGAGCACGCGATGTGGGCCTGAGTTCAAATATGGACTCTGTTATTTTCTAGTCTTGTGACCATGAGTAAGTACATTATTAATCTTGCCAAACCTTCATTTATAGAATATAGGTCCTTATCTATGAAATAAGAAAATCGTATTTGGTGGCTTCTAAGATCCTTTCCAACTCAAAGTATATGATTAGCCATCCCTGACAAATCATAATTTATCAACCAATAACTAGTACCTTTTTGCTATTTGGAATGGGGGTAACTTGTTGTTCCTTCTGGTGTCAGCTGAAATAATAGACCACTAATATTTCAGGTTGACCAGATTAAGAGGTGATGTTCTATTTATGAAAAGGACCAGACTCCCTTGGTTGAAAACTGAAGTCCTTAAAAATTATGTTAATGGGATTGAAAAGGTGGGTTTCTATCATGGACAAGGCAGCACCTCCTTAATTCAACACTGACAACTCCTCTGGACAAAAGAAAGCTTCACCAGAGTCTTAACTAAGAAGTCTGAGAGCTCAGGCCAATTCAGTTGGGTGTAATCATATTGACATTGCAATGGAAAAAACTGGGCCCCAGGAAAAGGGTGTGAACATGATAGTCTTCTGTGAGCAGTGACTTAGGCTGGACTGGAGAGCTTCTATTCTTCTATTCTCAGGGCACTGATTGACACAAGTGTAAAATTCCTCTCCCAGCAGTCCACTGGCCCTATTTGAGTCATGCAAACACTCAAGGGAGAAGTATACTCTTCAGATATCATCATACCAAGGCAAAGCCCCACTAGCCTTTGGACTAATTAAAGTTCTGACTTCCACTAACTTACACGTCTAGAAAAACTGAAAACAATCAATTGGAAAGTATTTATTAATTATTTACTAGATTCCAGACACAATACTAAGTATTAGAAATAAAAGGGGAAAAAACAAATTTTAAAAGTCCCTACCCTGAAGGAGTTTACATTCCAATAGACAACCTGCATGTTCCACTAGTATATATGTAATGCTAAAAAGCTCTAGAGAAAGACTTCCAACATATTCTCCCATTGAGAAGAATTTAGAATTCCCCCCAAAAAAGAGTTTTAAAAAAAACTTTCATGGAAGTTTTATGAAAAGACATGGATAAAAATCATCTGTGATAAGGTAACACAACATCCCAATTTAAAAGCAGACAGTTATGGATATAAAGAGGAAAAGAAACTCAAAGTTTTCCATCATGAAATACTAACTAAGCTATTAAAAAGCACTAAAGAATTCCTTTGACACTGGTGATTCACATTGGTGATGGCCATTGTAAATTTGGCCCCTGGTAGTGATGCAGTCTGTGAAGAATAGTATCTACTTGTACAGAGAATGTAGTAGTGTGATTGAGAGGGAGAGTTTGAATAGTAGTAATAAGAATGATAATGTCAATGTGAATAATCAAGGGTGTTTGAATAAACAAGTAGATTTGTTTCACTGAGGACTTCCACTGATACCTATGAGCTAATGGGGTATAGTTCTTGAGCCTTGAGATAAGAAAACCTTAGGCTCAATACCTCCAAATCCATTACTGAAAAGCTTTAAGATTACAAAGAGAAAGGAGGTGATTTGTGAAGAGTCAAGAGTTAAAGTTTATATCCAAAAATCAGAAATTCACATAGCATTATATTTTTCCATAAAATTAAGAAATGATAGAAACTAGAACATATTATGTTAAAAGTTAAAAGATATAAAACTTCAATCTATAATCTAACCAGCAAAACTGAGCATGTTTTTCGCAGACAAAATGTTTATTTAAGAATTCGTAAATTTAAAATACCTGTAGATATCAATGTCATTTTTCATTGATTTCGCACAGAAACTGAACTGAATCCTCATTGGTTGATTACTTATATCAACGATGGCTGATCATACACTTAAAGTTTAAAAGGATATTAAAGGGCACCAAGAATGATTCTCTTATTTCATAGATGAGAATCTCTATTCCATAAATGAAGTTTTGACAAGGTTGATTATGTCCTTATCCATGATCACAAGATTAGCAAATAGCAGTAAGAACTTTTAGCAATATGCCAATATAATCACCATAGGGAAATAATAAAATACTGGTCCTAATTTAATTAACAACAGAATGGTGTAACTATCATGAGGAAACAGAAAAAATAGGAATGAGAAGATTGAATAAAAAAATGTAATAAAAGGAACTAGGTGAAGAGGGAGAACGGGGGTGGCTCAGTACCATATTCAGAATTTTGTTGAACTTATAGAATGATAATAAGAACCATGTTAAGTGTTCTGCAATTTTTTAAAATTAAGGTAGAAATGGGATTAATACAAATAAAACAAGTATAATTTTATTCTTACCTGACAAAATGAAAGAGTGTGGTTGGGGGTAAGGCATTCTAAATAACTTTAATATAAATGGATTTAACTTCCTTACCAAAAGAAAAAGACTAAGGTGAAATATTCTCAACTAGTGAGTAAATAGAAGAAATTATAAGAGGATAAATTTTTTTTTATTTAATTACATAATCAGAAACAATTTTTTCACAACAAAAAAGCAATCCATTCAGAATAAAAATGAAGGAAACAATTTAGGAAATAATATCCAATGACCAAAAACTAATATCCAAAATCTACATTCCACTTCTTTTTTTAAAGAGAAGAATTTTGGGGGAAAAAAAAGGCCCATTTCTTTTAGCCTCATTCAGAATCTTCTTCACCCACCATGGCCAATGAGAAATGATGCTATAAAGGGAGTCTTCTCTATGAAGTCCTTTGCATTTAAATTTGACTCCTCTCTCCCTTTTTAATCAAGGAAATTTAAATCTTTGACCTAGTGAGTTTGAAAAATCAGTAGAGTATTTCAAAGTCTGGATATGAATCAATTCAATATCAATGAGCAAAAGAACAAGGAATTATCCTAAGAACTGACCTTTGGGACTCCAGTCCAATGAAATGAAAACTCACCCAATAAAGATGTTACATTTGAACATAAACTTGATGGGACCAATGCTATCTAGATAGGATTAGAGCTAAGTTGAGTCTACTTTCCCCAGAGATTGAATGGTATAGGAGAGAATTTGTCCTCAACTAGGGACTAGTCACTGTTCCCTTACAATTGAGGAGGAACACAGCCATTCTAACTCTAGGAGAGTGAGCCAGAGTAGTATCTATAAAGAATCTATACAATATTAATAGAAAATAATGGAGGTGAGAAGGGTGAGGATCAAAAAGGGCAGATGACTAATAACTACCATAAAAAATTCAAATTCCATAATGATATCCATAAAGCATTTAAAAATTTGCAAAAAGCTTTACATATATTATCATTATCCCCTTTTAAAGATACAAAAACTGAGACAGACAGAAATTAAATTATTTGTCCAGAATTACTCAAGTAGTAACTATTTGAGACTGAATTTGAACTTAGGTATTCCTGACCTGGATTCTAGCTTCAAGAGAGAAAATATGCAACAAGAGAATTCTCAGAAGGTAGAGAAACTCTGAGATGATATTGTGAACTGAGAACTCAATGATGTCCAGTCCTATCTTACTGCCCTAGATACTTCAGGAATGGCTCCTTGATTGAGATATGAGGCTCTCCCTCTCTTAGTTGAGCTAAGACAATCTTGCTTTCTTTTGGAGAATGCCTTTACGCTGTGCATTGTCCAGTATATAGTATATTCTCATCTGTATAATGTTTCTATATATAACTCCTTTAATATAAATCTAAATGTAATCAAACAACTTCCCTGTGACTTTCTATTGCCTCAAATAAGTAAGTTTATTTGCTACTTATTCAATATGTTCTATAAAAATCTGAGAATTAAAGGCACAATTTATATCCATTAAATTGCCAGAATTAATTTTAGATTATTAGATTTAGTGCTGGTAGGGCTAAAAAGAAACAAACATTGTGTTCCTCTGCTTGCAGAGCTATGAATTGGTGCAATCCTTTTGAAAAGCAATATGGAATTATATTAAAGTATAAGAACCACTTTAAGAACTCTCAATTACATTACAAAGATTATACTTTGAGGTTGCTATTAGAAAGGGGAAAATATTTGTTCGTATAAAAATATCACTGAAAGCATTACTTGTAATAACACGAGAATATTATAAACAATTGCTGCAGCAATGCAAACAAAAAGATCACTAAGAGAGTGTTGAACTCTGAGCAGTGGAAAAAACAGTTCAGGTCCTGAAAAAGAAATAGAAAAAAAAAACCAACAACTCCTCCTTCACAGTCAAAACATGGGACTACACAAAGTATTGTGTGGATTATAAGACAAAGATTCTGCATCAGAAATTTCTGCTTGATAATTTTTCCTTGTGAGGAAATAGGATTTAATCTGGAGACAGATGAGAAGAGATTATGATTTAAAAATAAAAAGGTATTGAAATGTTTTTTAATGTTTTCAGAAATCTACTAACATGAATTGATATAGAATAAAGAAATTAAAATCACAATAGTATGAACATTATATAAATGTATATAAATAATGTATAATATGGAAGAAAAAAGTTCAGAATAAAATGTAGAAAATAAACAGATAATTTACTACCAGCTTGCTAAAATTAAAAGGTAAGTTTTAAAATAAACTAAATGATAAATGTTTGTTGCATATGATAATCTTGTTTTTGTGTTTAAATGTTTATATGTATTGATAGTTACTGAGCATATGATATTTTTAAAAGGAAAATATGAAAATATTTTTAAAATGTGATATGGTCATTTCTATAAAAGCAATCATCTACTATCACGTTCAAAAGCATTTTAGAACCGCCTTTTGTATTGTCAAGGTCAAAGGCCTTGTTGTTTATCCTTAATTCCCAAAGAGGAGCAATAACATCAGGAGGCTGATGTCTTGACTTGAAAGTGAATTGGATTTAAATGGGGCAGGGCTGTGTAAAGTCATCAGTCTCACTCTCTCCTCCAGTCATCTGAGCCCTGTGGCTCAATGGCAAGACGTGAGTCAGGATGACTGGCAATAGCCCTGGAAGCAGTGGAAGACCTTGATCTTTTTTTTTTCCTGAGGCAAATAGGGTTAAGTGGCTTGCCTGGGGTCACGCAGCTAGGAAGTGTTAAGTGTCTGAGGCTAGATTTGAACTCAGATCCTCCTGACATCAAAACTGGTGCTCTATCCACTGTGCCACCTAGTTGCCCCAAGACCTTTATCCTTTTAAGTTAAGATCTCTCCCAGGTCTCAGTTTGTTTGAGACAACATTCATCAGTGATTAAAGGCTTTCAAAGAAAAGGAAAGTTTTATAGAGAGAGTTCAAATGTTCTATACACATAAATGGCATTTTTCCCTATAGATTAGAGAAAGAATTTTTGGAGAAGGCTTAGCTGTTTGAATTTTAAATAAACTACATTTTGAAATGGCCTATTTTTTATAGTAATGCTCAATTGTTTCACATTTGGAACTGTAGTATTAATACTAAGAATATATCAAAAACATTGAAATCTCAATTGATTAAACTTCCCCCTACATTTCTATTCATTAAAAACTGACATTGTAATCAAAATCTGTGACAAAACATATTCTATTTTTCTGACACTGTATAACAGTATTCATGGAAGAAATTATTTAGGACCCTCTCTTCCTCTGCCATTATGACATCCTTATTCTCTATCCTGACCTCAACTTTTTTTTTTTTTTTACAACAGCTTCCCTTTTGGATTTCATCTTTGTTTCAATATCTACTAGTAAAAAGAAGGAGAGAAAGAAATGGAGAGGAGAAGAGAGGAGAGGAGAAGCATAAAAAAAGTTAATTGTTCCAGTCTTGGGGGTAAAAACAATGATAGAATAAGTCAGTAGAGAATAAAAGAAATCTAGCCCTCAGACCCCAAATTACAATGTGGGAATTAATTTCAACACTTTAATCGATCTATAATCTCATCAAATTCAATCCAATTCAACAAGCATTTATTAAGAATCTACTATGAGACAAGTCATATGAATTATTAAATGATAAAACATGAAAAACAGCCTTAAAACACCAAATAAATGCTAGCTGTTATGGATGATGATGATCATGATCATGATGATGACTGATGATGATGATGATGATGGTGGTGGTGATTATGGTGATGATGATGATATCCAGAGGATACAAAAGATAAAAAGCAAAACAGTCCCTACCATAAAGTAACTGAAATTCTTCTAGAGGTTGTGGGGAATACAATCAACGGGTAGGACCAAGAAAGGGCTGCTGTAAAGAAGCAGCTCTCCAACTTTGCCTTGATAGAAGTTAGGAATTCTAAAAGTTAAAGAAGCACAGCATAATCAAAGACCCAGAGGTGTTTACATGTATCAAATACAAAGAAAAAGACAGTCAGTTTGGCTGAAACCAGCTGTGTAAGGGATAATAATATAAAATCATTCTTTAAAAAAAAAATGTTATCAGAATTTGAAGGCATTTACACGACAAACATTTGCATTTTATGGTAGAGAAGTAGGGAGACCATTAACATTCTAGAGCAGGAAAGTGTCATGGACAGAACTGTATTTTAGAAATAACATTTTTGCAAATGCATGGAGAATTGGTTGGAATGAGGAGAGACTAGAGCCAAGAAGAAACTATTCCAATAGTTCAGGTGACAGGGAATAAGTATTTGAAATAGAATAGTATGGTTTCAATCGAGAGAAAAGGATGAATGAGAGAGATGTATTGGTGGTAGCATTAACAGATCTTGGCAACTAGTTGGACAGAAGAGGTAAGAGTGAGGAAGAGATTATAGTCAAGAATATCACTAAGGTTACTAAATAGAATGATTTGAATGAAAGAGTTCTCAACAGAAAAAGAGGCTTTAGAAGAAAGAGAGGTTTGTTGTTATTATTGTTGTATAGTTATGTCTGACTCTTTGTGACCCCATTTAGGGATTTTTTGGCATAGAAACTATAATGGTTTGACATTTCCTTCTCCAGCTTATTTTACAGATAAGGAAACTGAGGCAGGCAAGATTAAATGACTGGCCCAGAGTCACACAGCTAATAAGTGTCTGAGGATTGGAACTCAGAATGAGGAGTCTTCCTGACTCCAGGCCTATCTATTGTGCCTTCTAACTACCAAAGAGAGGTTTGGGGATTAGTAGAAGATGTAGTTAAAAGAGAAGGAAAATAATGAGTTCTTCCGAAGTACTATTCACATCTATCAAATTGGCTAACATGAAAGAAAAGGAAAATGACAAATGCTAGAGGGGGGGGTAGAAAAACTGGAATATTAAGGCATTGTTGGGAGAGTTGGAACTGATCCAAACATTCTGAAGAACAATTTGGAACTGCACCCAAAGGATTGTAAAACTGTGCATATCCTTTTACCCAACATACTTCTAACAATTTTGTATCCCAACAAATCAAAGAAAATGAAAAAAGAATGGCCGAACAAATTGTGGCCTATGATTGTGATGGGAATACTATTTATTGTGTGCTAGAAGAAATGACGAACAGGATGATTTCAGGTAAACATAGAAAAACTTATATGAACTCATATGAAGTAAAGTGAGCATCATCAGTTGAAAAATATATACAACAACATCACTATTGTAATAGTGATCAACTGGGAAAGACTTAGCTACTTTAATCAATACAATGATCCAAATCAATTCCAAAGCACCCATGCTAAAAAATGCTATTTATCTCCAGAGAGAGAACTGTTAAAGCATATTTTTATCACTTTATATTTCTTGGGACTTTTTGTAACACAGCTATTATGGAAATATATTTTATATCATTTGATATCTATAATTTGTTATATTGCTTGCTTTCTCAATAAGCAGGGGAGAAGCTAGAGGGAGGGGAGAATTTAGAACTCAAAATTGTTTTTAGAAAAAAGAATGCTAAAGATAAATAAAAACTCTTTTTTTCTTAAAAAGAAAGAAAATTATCAGTTCTGTTTGAATTTAATACATTTGAGATGCATCTGGAACATCCAGAAAAGGCTATCCAACAGGCATTTAGCAAACTAGAATTAGAGATTTGAGAGTCTTGTACACAGAAATGGCATTTAAAGTCTTAGAACCTCATAAAGCCATTAAAAAAAGAGAGACAGAATAAGAAAAGAAGAGGAAAGACCTCAGGGCTGAGTTTTAAGTTATATGTACACAAAAAGGATGAGATTTGTTTGATTTTTCTAGAAGAGAAACTGAGAAAGAATAACCAAAGGGATTGAAGAACTAGAACCAAGCAGTGTCATGAAAACTCAGAGAGAAGAAATTATTTAGAAGGGGAGAAAAGTCAACAATGCCACACACTTTACAGAGATCAAGAAGGATGAGACCTAAGAAAAGGTCTTTGGATTTATCAACTGAAATTATTGGTTACCTTGGAGAATGCAATTTCAGTTAAGTGATAGGGACAAAAGGCCAGTGCAAGGGATTAAGAACTGAGTAAAAGGTGAAGGAATGAAATTGGCTGGGAAAAGGTACAGAGATATAAGGCTATAATTTGAGAGCATGATAGGGCCAAGTAACAATTTTTTTTTTTTTTTGAGGGGAAATGTAAGAAGCATATAAAGGAAGCTTTGGAAGCCATTAAGTGCAGAAGTGTCAATCCTGGAGCCCTAGGCTAAAACTCCAGAGTGTAGCCTGATATAAAATATCTAACATTTTTATGTACACAATATACATATATTATAATATATAACAACATAACATAATGATATAATTGGGAAATGGTTAACAAGATAAACAAAAATATAATAGATAATATTAATTTCTGATTTTCCAATTCAATAGGGAGCCTACAAGGCATGTCTTTTGTTTTGTTGTGATTATTTTTTCTTTTTTTGCTAGGAAATTGCACAGATCCTTACAATTTGGCATGACTTGCCATAGGATGCATAAAAAGTTTTTAAATGATAGCTATAGAAAAGAAATATTTTCAACACAATCACCTGTGAGTCTCATTCTCATGTAATTACCTGATTTTGCTGAGTAATTTAGATTTTGCAATTGTAACAAGCTTTGTTATCTGTGATAGGAATATGAAAAGAACCACTTCAAGTTTTTATTTTTAAGGCAGAAATCAGAGTCAAAGTATTTCAAGATGGAAGGGAACTCAGCAGCCAATCTAACCCACTCACAGAAGCAATTTCCTTTACTCACCCTTAGAAATGTACATCCATTGCTGCTTTTTTTCTCCAATTGCCTCATTTGCATAGTGGAGATGTAGAACTATATGATTTCAATGCAGTGATCAATTCTGATAGACGTGCCTCTTTTCAACAATTAGGTGATTCAAGCCAATTCCAATAGACTCTCTCCAAAGGAGAGAGCCATCTGTACCCAGAGAAAGGACTATAGGGACTGAATGTGGATCGTAACATAGTTATTTTCAGCTTTTTATTGTTGGTTGCTTGCTTTTTGTTTTCTTTTTCACTTTTTATCTGATTTTCCTTGTGCAGCATGACAGATGTAGAAATATATATACAAGAATTGCACGTTTAACATATATTTGATTGCTTGTTGTCTAGGGGAGGGGTGGGGGAGGAAAGAGGAAATATTTGGGACACAAGGTTTTGTGAGGGTGAATGTTGAAAACTATCTTTGCATATATTTTGAAAATAAAAAGCTATTATGTAAAAATAAAAAATTAAATAAAAAACTATATGATCTCTAAGATCCCTTCCAGTCTTAGTATTTGAGTCCTCCCAACTTTTTCTGTTACTAGGACACACAAAGAAGTCTCTTGCCACAATATCACCTCTTTCCTGGCAAGCTAAAGAAGTTGGGGGACATACTGAAAGATTATGGGTCTGCTCAGGAAGTGATGGCTACCAGGAGCCACTTTAAAGAAAGCATCAGCTGACAAACACAGTACAAGATGCTCAGGATTCAGCTTTTTCCTGGCTCCAATGACATCATAAGGGTGATGTCTTGACTTCTGTGTGATTTAGATTTAAGTGAAGCAGAACTGCACAAAGCCATCAGCCTCATTCAGTCTTCCAGAATCATCAAAGTCCAATGACAAGAAAAAATCAAGATGACCAAGAATGTCCCAGAATGCACTGGGCAACCGTGGTCTTTTTAAATTAAGGTTTAAAATTTCCCACATTTCCATTTGTTTTTAATTTAGTATGTAAAATGTATAAATAACAGTTGTTTTCAGTTCTGATCAGAAATTTTGACAATCTTATCTTCCCAAATTGATATTTTGTGATGGTCAATAAAACCATCTTTTATCTCACTTCTTACCTAGTTAGTCATATAGCTAAAAAGACAAAACTACAGAGCAGATTAAAATGCAAAGGGATGGGGCAACTTATGTGGGGATAGGAATGGTTGTAAAGGAGCATCTGTCAGTCTATTCATTTACTTCCCTGGAGCCATAAGAGGTAGATCTGGAAGCAATCTTAAGGGTTATATTATAGAACAAAGTTTCTTAAACTGTGGGTCATGACCCCATATGGAGTCTAGTAACTGAATATAGGAGTTGTGAAATTGTGATTTATTACCAGTAAATGTTTGATTTGTATACCTATTTTATATACCTATAAACCAGGGTTACATAAAAATTTTTCAGGTAAGGGACAGCCTGTGAACAGAGCACCAGCCCTGATACTTAATACTGTCTAGCTGTGCAATCCTGGGCAAGTCACTTCCAATTGCCTTGCAAAATAATAATAATAATAATAATAATAAATTCTTGGGCAAAAAAGGGATCACAAGTGGAAAAAGTTTAAGAAACCCTGCTATGGAGAAAGAAGGGAAGGGGCTTACCCATAGTAAATGGTAAAAGCTGGAATCTGAATCCAAGTCTTCTAACCTTAAATTCAAAATTTTTTCAGCTATTCCATGATGAGCTATAAAGGTTCTAATAATATAGTACACAGAACTCAGAGCTAAAAGAGATCCTAACAGTCAGTTAGCCTAACATACACTATTAGATAGTTGACAAGTGGTTACCCAGACTCTGCTTGAAGACCTCCAGTGAGGAACCCCTACTATCTCCCATAGAGATACCTTTGTATAGCTCTAATTGTTAGAAAGCTTTTCCAGACATTAAACCGAAATCTGCCTTTATAGTTTCCTGGATCTTTCTACTGGGACTAAAAAGAACTAAGCTGTCCATGTGACAGCTCTTCAAATATTTAAAAGCAGCCCATCATCTCTTCTTTTTTCCAAAATAAACATTCCTAATTGTCTCAACGAAGCCTTCCCTAGTATAGACTGTCTTTTTACCATGCTGGTTGACCCCTTCTGGACACTCTCCAGCTCATAAATGTCCTTGCTAAACTATGACACTCAAATCTGAACAAACTGCTCTAAATAGGGCCTGGCCAGGACAAAGTATAGCAGAACTTGCAAGTCCCTATTCCTGGAAGCTATGTCTGGAAGTTGTACACTAAGATCACCTCTATTATTTTGTGATTCTCTATTGATACATATCAAATTTGAGGTTCTCTAAAACTCCTAGATCTTTTGTTTTTGGATAAAATATTGTCTAACTATGCCTTTTTCTTCATCTTGTCTTTGGGAAATTAATTTATTTTTAACTTTGTTTTACACTTTTTTCATTTAACTTTATAAAATTACATCAGTGTACATAGTCATAACTCCTTAGAGTTCAACATCACTGGGCTATAAACTCCAAGCTTCTTTAGAGTTTATTGTATATTTATAATATTCATTCCACAGCTTGTAGAAAGTTAATATGATTAACAATGGCCCCAAGTCATTACAATGCTATCAGTACAAATTTATTATAAAATTGCTTTAATTAAAACTGAATGATATAAATGGAATCTGACACATTATTGCTTTTAACTCATATTAACCTTCATATGCTGTAATTTAGAGGGGGAAAACAAAATACATGATAAAAACAACCTAAAGTAGTTAGGTGGTGCAGTGAATAGAGCCCTGGGCTTGTAGTCAGGAAGACTCATCTTTATAAGTTCAAATATGGCCTCAAACATTTATAAACTGCATAACCCTGGGCAAACTGCTCAACTTTATTGCCTCAGTTTCCTCATCTGTAAAAAGAGCTGGAGAAGGAAAAGGCAAACCATTCTAGTATCTTTGCAGATATTCCAAGTGGGGTGACTAAAAGTCAGATTCAACTTTTAAAAAAAGATTGAAAAATTTTATCCTATTCAATTCAAACCAATGTTCTAGCCAGTCAGGATTGTTTTTGAATACCATCTCTGACATTCAAGGGATTAACTTTCCCTTCTATCTTTGTACCATCTGAAAATGTGATAAACCCCTTCACTTCTGGTTCCCCTGGGAACTTCTGGCCACTGAATCTCCCTGACAATGGAAGCACCACAAAAGCCATGATTTTATGGAGAAGGGTTGATATACTCTGTCATTATAATGAAACTCCCAGGATGTTAGGATGAAGACACATCTTAAAGCTGTAAAAATCATTTAAGAAAAGAGAAACTGTATAATTGGAAACACTGGGTATTCATGAAAATGCTATCTCACTTTTCATCCTAGTAGAGAGATAATCTCTGGATATTTTACTTGTAGATATTGAAACAAAGATGAAATCTAAGAGGGAAGCTGTTGTCTAAAAAAAAAAGTTGAGGTCAGGATAGAGAATAAGGATGTCATAATGGCAGAAGAAGAGAGGATCCTAAATAATTTCTTCCATGAATACTGTTATACAATGTCAGAAAAAAACAGAATATGTTTTGTCACAGATTTTGTTTATGATGTCAGTTTTTAATGAATAGAAATGTAGGGGGAAGTTTAATAGGTCATCAATTGAGATTTCAATATTTTTGATATATTCTTAGTTCATTAATACTACAGTTCCAAATGTGAAACAATTGAGCATTACTATTAAAAATAGGCTATTTCAAAATGTAATTTATTTAAAATTCAATCAGCTAACCCTTCTCCAAAAATTCTTTCTTTAATCTATAGAGGAAAATGCCATTTATGTGTATGGAACATTTGAACTCTCCCTATAAAACTTTCCTTTTCTTTGAAATCACCTACAGATGAAATAATATGGTCTGTTTAATATATCAGAAACTAAAATCACTTGATATATTCAAAATGGACTTTTTCCAGAATTCCATTTTATAGTAAATTTTAATGTGAGAGATTCCAAACTACTGTTACTTTATAAGTGAAAGTCACTTCTAAATCAGGAATTATTTTGTTGTAATAAATAATATGTAACAAGTATTTCCTGTAACACATTTTTTATGTTCAAATTTTTTATAAAAGCTCTCAACAGAATGTATAATTTTATATTCTACAATGGGATACAGATCAGACTTTGCCCTGGATCAGACCATTTTGGTGCACACTGAAAGCTAGGAACCTGAAATAACACAATCCTCAAAGCCTCAAGAAACTAGTAAGACCAGCCCAAACTTTCTTTCCAGAAATACACAAAACTCAGTCTTAATATAAAGCCCAAAGTCAAGAAGTAGTCTGAAGAATGAGCAAACAAAAAAAAGTATCCTGTCATAAAAAGTTATTATTGTAACAGATACTCAAAACACAAACCCAGAAGAAGAAAATTATTCCAAAATGCCTATAAACAATCCTCAAAGAAAATCACAGCTTGGACATAAGCCCCACTAAAATTGTTGAAAGAGTTGAAATACTCTGGCTACTCAAGCATTCCATGTCAGGTTGGCTGGTTATAGCATCTCACCTACAATCTTGGTTCCATGGTTACAGGGATCAATTCTGACACTTAAAACTGAGAAAAATGAATAAAAAAGAACAGAAACAAACATCCCCAGGCCCATTTCTTGGAGCCAGAATAAAAGAGAGGGAGCAAGAAAACCTGTTTAGTTTATGTTGTCCTTGTTGAGGGTAAACTTGATCTTCACCTTCTGCACATAACCAATGACAGAACAGCTGAAAAAGGGCAGTAGATATAGAAAAGAGCAACCAAAAAGAGAACAAATATCTCAGTCTTCTCAAGTTTAAAGATTCGGGCATCTAATCAAAGGCCTACCCCATGGCATAGAAGAGGCCTCTAAGTTAGGTAACTTAGACATGCTTCAAATGCTGCTTGTGGGTGGCTCCATATTAGGCAATGGGAGGTTCATTTGAAATAGGGATTTTTTTTTCTTTTATTCTAAATATAAAGATCAGGGGTTGAGGTGGGGAAAGCAAGAAGACAGATTTTGCTGAGTAAAAAATAATAATAAAAGATGAAAGGAATGAATTCCAAGAAGACTAGGAAGACTAGTATGAACTGAAATAAAATGAAATAAACAGAACAATTATACAATGATAACAGTAAAATAAACAACTTTGCAATACTGATCAGAATAAGGGCCACAATTTCTGAATACTAATGATAACACATGCTACCCAATTCTTAATAGAATGGTGAAAGACAATATAGATTGAGATTTGGGGGGGGGGTGGAGAAAGAAAGGAGGAAAAGGGAATGTGGCTAATGCAGGAATTTGTTTTGTCTGACTATACAAGTTTGTAATAGGAGTTTTGTTATCTTTCTTTCTCAATTAAGGGTGGAACAGGTAAGAGAGAAAAAAAAGGATTTCTTAATACAGCTTTTTATTTTCAAAACACATTCATAGTTTTCAACATTCACCCTTAACATTCCTCAACAAGGAAAACCTTGTGTTCCAAATTTTTTTTCTCCCATCTCCCCAAGATGGCAAGTTATCCAATGTATGTTAAACATGTGCAATTCTTCTATACATATTTCCATAATTATCATGCTGCACAAAAAAAAAAATCAGATCAAAAAGGGGGGAAATGAGAAAGAAAAGAAAACACAAGCAAAAAAAAAAAAAAAACAATAAAAGTAAAAATACAATGTTGTAATCCACAGTCAGTTCCCACAATTCTTTTTCTGGGGGCAGATGACTCCATCACAAGACCATTGGCACTGGTTTTAATCACCTACTTGCTGAAAAGAGCCATGTCCATCAGAATAATCTTGTTGCTGTGTACAGTGTTCTCTTGGCTCTACTCACTTCATTTAGCATCTCTGAAATCATCCTGCTGATTGTTTCTTATAGAACAATAATATTCCAAAGCATTCATATACTATAATTTATTCAGTCATTCTCCAACTGATGGGCATCAACTCAGTTCCCAATAAAAGAAGATTTTACTGAGTAAAAAAAAAGAAAAGTAAAATTTAATTTAAAAAAAAAGAAAAAAAGTAGACCTCACAGAGGAAATATAGAGAAGGGGAGAAGAAAGAAATAAGCATGCCTTGGGGACTCCTGAGAAGTCCCATGTAGTGTATAACAATTTCAACAAAAAGATATTATAACTCCAATGCATTGTAGAGACAAACTTGCCTACTTCCCTTCTCCCCATTCCCTACAGCCACTATACCCAATGGCTTCTGCTACTGGTTAACCACAGACTTAAAAAATGAAAGTCAACAAAAGTTCTAGGGGACCCACTACCTCCGTAGCAGCCACAGGTGCCACTACTATGCTTGGAGTGGGGCCAGACTAGTTTGAAGTCACCTGAAGCTGATGCAGAAATAACAATTGCTGTATTTACCAAGTTGTGTGCTATTCTAAGAATAGCAATGCTTTCCTTTTCCTTTTACATTCTCTCTCTGCTACTCCCAAAAAGAATGAATACATATCCCAAGACATCTGTTTCTTTAAAATTTATATTTTGTATTGCTGTTCACCTTTTCTCTATAAACAGATATGAAGATAAAATTGGTTAATCCAAACATAAAAGTTAACCTATATGTAATTCATTTGGATGCTGCAAAGAAAATTATGGTCAGCTACACAAAGAGTATGGAAGAAGCTCTCTCTCTCTTTTCTAAGTAAAGATTTTCTGATACTTCCAACTAAACCTCAAACAAACCAAAATTATGGTATATGAATGTTATGGAATATTATTGTATGCATATATTGTATTTAACATATATTTCTACCATGTTTAACATATATTGGACTACTTGCCATCTACAAGAGGGCATGGGGGAAGGGAAGAAAATTGGAATACAAGGTTTTACAAGGGTGAATGTTGAAGAATTACCCACACATATGTTTTGAAAAATAAAAAGCTTTAATTAAATAAATAAATAACATGTGTCCTTGAACTCCCTCAAAACAAAAATCAAACTCAACTTATTCTATTCATGAAGTTCTCCAGGTACAATGGAGCTAAAAGATGGCATTAGGAGAAAACAAGCTTGATAAATAAGGTGCTGGAGTCATTTCTCTCTGAGGTAGTAGCCTTGAATGTCTCAGAAGTATCTTTGGTCTTCCTACAGATTTAAAGCAGCTTTTTCCCTGAGTATCTAGAAAGTTACATCTAAAGGAAAGTGTAAAGAACAGTGGCTCAATTCACCCAGGTTAGAGGCCAACCAAGAAGAATTTCTAAAATCCAAATTAGTTAAGTTCCCTCTGCACCTACATATCTCTTTTAATAATCTCCCCTATTCCCTCATCATCAGAATTGTTTTCCTTTTTTACTTTCAGAATTTTAATCTCAAGAGATTCTCAACACTATAAAACTGACCATTTCTGTAAAATTGTGGCCACAGAATCCTATTTATTTCTTCCTCCAAGGACTTCAAAATCTCTTCTTCAAAAATCCAGGATGCATGTAAAATTATTCCACCCTTCTGTTATAGATGCTATAATGGATAGTCATCTCTTTTCAAGGTTCCTCTTCTTTCCATAAAGACAGTTTCTCCCTACTAAGAAGATTCAAGCACCAGATTCAAGCACAAGTCAAGAGGACCTGAGTTCAAATCTGATCTCAGACATTTAATACTTCCTAGCTGTGTGACCCTGGGCAAGTCACTTAACCTCAATTATAGATGAAGGAGAAGAAGGAGGAGAAGGAGAAGAAGAAGAAGAAGAAAGAGAAGAAGAAGCAGATTCAAATCCAGAATAAAATTCCCCCTTGTTGGTTTCTTCACCTTTTAAAGAATGAAATATGCATTGCATTAAGTCAAAAAATTTTAGCCAATGGAGAGACTTACATGAACTGAGGCTAAGCGAAATGAGCAGAACCAGGAGATCATTATATATTTCAACAACAATATTGATTGAGGATGTATTCTGATGGAAGTGAATTTCTTTGACAAAGAGAAGATCTAACTCCGTTTCAATTGATCAATGATGGATAGAAGCAGCTACACCCAGAGAAGGAACACTGGGAAATGAGTGTAAATTGTTTGCATTTTTGTTTTTATTCCCGGGTTATTTTTACCTTCTGAATCCAATTCTTCCTGTACAACAAGAGAACTGTTCGGTTCTGCAAACATATATTGTATCTAGGATATACTGTGACACATTTAACATGTATAGGACTGCTTGCCATCTAAGGGAAGGGGTGGAGGGAGGAAGGGGAAAAGTCAGAACAGAAGTGAGTGCAAGGGATAATGTTGTAAAAAATTACCCAGGCATGGGTTCTGTCAATAAAAAGTTATAATTATTTTTTTAAAAATTTAGCCAAACAGCTTCTGTCAACTGATCAAAATTTTTTCATAGATTAGGTTCCTATTATAAAATGTGACAGGTGCTCCTAATTCCTTCCATCAGATTACATGTATACCTTCTTCATAAATAAATTTAATAATTTTAAGAAGCTTTAAATGATAACAAAAAACTAACTAGTAGACCACAGACTAGAATAAGTATATTAAGTACTTTTGCTCTTTACTTCATGAACTATAAGAACTTGCATATGACAGATTCCCATAAATTTTTAACATAAAAAGTGTGCACCATAATGTAGTTGTATGAAACAATGGAAAAAGATCCAGATTTTGAGATAAGCATCCTAGCTTTGAGACACTGATCCAACACTTGCTAGCTATGTATCCATAGGTATAGAAGGATGCCCATGATTTTAGTGATATTGGAAACTCCCAGGTGAAGAAACTCCCTGTACAGTCACAAGTTGACATTTTTTCGGCAACTTATACTCTTAAAGAGTTGTTTGGAATGCTGAAAGCAATCAACTTGCATATGATCACACAATCAGAATTGTCAGAAGGGAAACTTGAACCTGGGTCCTCTTGGTTTCATAACTATTAGCCCCTATGTGAACATAGGAATGTCATATTTCTTTGGTGATTGTAATACTTTAATTATCTAATTATCTTGTAATTATCTAATTACAGAGTATTGTAATACTTTAATTACTGTAAGGAAAATGCTTTGAAAACATGAAAGTGCTATATAAATATAAACTATTACCATTTTTATTCAAAAGAGATTTGCCCTCTAGTCATTCAGAAAGATTTTTTAAACAATAAAATCCATTACATTTCTTTATATTTCTCAACTATAAGAGAATCCTATTCCACAATAGAATAAGTTTCACTTTGAAATTCTAAAAATCTCTTAAATTATTATTGTTATAAAAACTATAATTACTAATGATGCTTTAAAATTAGTATCCTATGCTATATTATATGAACATTCATTGTCTTTTGGAATAACATTAACATTACAACTATTAATTCTGGAGAAAAGTTGAAGGGGATAGATGAAAATTGAAATAAAATTTTACTTTATCTCAATTTAAACCACAAATTAAATAATGAAATATGTTGAGTTCCAAGTGGGGGGGAAGCAAAATTTCACAAAATAATATAAACTTGGTCACATAATTTAGGCCACTACTAAGACTTTTTAATTAGCCAATAATCAATCAACAAGTGTTTATTCAATAGGATAGTTCAAAAAAGTTGGAAACAAGAGAGAATTGGGGGGAAAAGATAAAGAATTATTTTAGATACATTGAGTTTTAGATGTCCAAAAGGCACTTATGACAGTATCTCTGGGAAAAAACTGGCGTTGGAAATATAGGATATTTAGGCTACAAATCATTTACATGATAATAATCATCTACAGATGATAACTATTGAGTGAGTGAGAAAGTCCATCAAGTAATAGTACTAAAGGAGAAGAGAGACCAGGGCAGAGTAGTCCTTTGGGTAGCTCACACTCAATGTGTCTAAAACAGAAGTCATATCTTTCCCAAAAATTCTCCCTTGTTCCCAACTTTTTTGTTACTGTCAAGGACACCAATATCCCAACCCCCAATCACAGACGTTTACAATCTCAAGGTTATCCTTGATTCTTCACCCTCACTCACTTCAAGGAGCCAAACTACTACCAAATGTCAATTCTGTCTTTATAACATCTCTCATAGAGGTTCCTTCTTTTCATTCACACCTTTATCACTTCTCACCTGAAATACTGAAATGATCTTACAGTTTTACCATCTCAAATTTCCCTCCACACTAATCTATCCTCAACTTAGCTACCACCTGATTTTTCTAAAACATAGTTATGACTTCATCATTCCCCCTTCGCCCATCACAAATATTCAATAGACTCTAGTGAGTCCATGTAACCTCCAGGATCAAATGTAGTCTTTTTTTTTTTTGCTTGGCACTTGCAGCTCTTCATGATCTGACCCCTTCCTATCTTTTCAATCTTCTTACATTTTATTCCCTTTCATGTACTTACAATCCAGTTATATTTGCTATTGATCCTCACACACTACATTTCATTTCCAATCACGATGCCTTTGCAAAGGTTGTCGTCCCCAATCCCTACTGCTGAATACTTCCCCTTCTCACCTTAGTCTCTTAAAATCCAAGCTTCTTTTAGGACTCAATTGAAATCTTACTTTCTGTATGAGTCCTTTCCTATCCCTCAAATACTAGTGTCTTCCCTTCTGAGACTGCTTTCTATATAATCTGTACATATCTTGAATTTATCTACCTTTTTTTGGCAAAGCAATTGGGGTTAAATGACTTGCTCAGGGTCACATAGCTAATAAGTGTTAAGTATCTGAGATTGGATTTGAATTCAGGTCCTCCTGATCCTAGAGCCAGTGTTTTATCTATGTGCTATCTTGCTGCCGCCATTGTCTCCTCCATTAGACTTTGAGTTGTTTGAGAGTAAGGGCTGACTTTGCCTTTCTCAGCATCCCCAAAGATTAGCATAATATCTGGTACCTAATAAAAGCTTATTAAATGCTAATTTACCAACTAACTGATGCATTGAAAGAAACTTAAATTAAATGCAAAAAATTCTGTTTTGCAAAAATTGACACACCATTGTTAATAATGGCTCACTTTAAGCTTTAGAAAGATTTTCTCACAAGTCTGAGAGGCAAAGTAGGCAAGAATTATCCCAATTTTCAGGTGAGGAAACTGAGGCGTAGACGTGCTGAATGAATGTTTGGGCAGGATTCAGACTTAGACTTCTTGACCCCCTTACCCAAAGTTCTTACTATTTACCATACTAAAGGGAAGTATACATTACATTTTGTAAAGCTTATTTAAAACAAAAAGTCTGATGCTTTTTTAAAAATACTTAAAACTTAAAATTCATTTCATTCCTCCAATGAGATTAGATAAATTAGGAATCACTATATATCAGAATATGATTTGACCTGTAGTAAACCAAATCCAAGCCTTTTTTAATTGCATTTCCATATGTATTTTTGACAAGCATAAGATTTGCATCAACAATAAAAAAAAATCCAGACTCGTTTAGCAGTAATACAAATGCACTTGGTTTGCTTGTCTTCATTAGAAAAAATAAATCTATATCTTTCTAGATTTAATTATAAATTTGAGAGTAAAATGTAACATAAGCAATCCACTCAAGTGGATTTCAGCTTCACTTACTAATTTTCTCACAATCTAAATGGGTTATACCCAAAGCATAGTTCACAATTTAATTTTAATATTTTAAAAATATTTTGAAAAGCTCTCAGTAGTAACATTGTCATAGGAGAAGTCTTCTATGACACTTATGGTATATTAAATATTCTCCCAAAAAAAATATTAGGGGGGAAAAGATTTATGAAGTGATGAAAACCAGTCAGCAGAACCAGGAAAATTTGTGATTGATCACAACAGTATAAATAGGAAGAAGACCAAAACAAATCTGAACTTCTTTAATTATTATGACTATTTCTCCTTCTAAAAGATATATTCCTCCTTCTGAAGCAGACAGATAATTGGGCCATTTAGCTTTGAGAAAAGAATCTGGAAAAAAGAAAAAAGGCAATACATTTCCATTCATTGAAGATGTTGGAGGCTGTAGGTATGGAATGCTGTATGTGCTGTCACAAAATCATTGCATTGGCTCATTTTGCTGATCTATTGAGAGTTTTCTCCCTCAATCTTTGTAATCAGGAAATAATTACTGAGGAGAAGAGGAGGGAGAGAGATATTCAAAAATTAATGTAATTAAAAATGAAAGACATCAATAATTTTTTTTTTAAAGAAGCACTTGGATTTCCTAATGAAATTGAATTTTTTCTGGATTTAGTATCAGGCTCAAAATATGTCTATCACAAATAAAATTCAATGTAATTCAAATGGGACTAGTTTTATAGAGAGCTCTATTTTTGGACTGATATCTTTCAATTAACTTCTCTCCTGTCTTTTACTCTTATTTATAGTATTTCTGTATATGAACATTTTCTTATTTCCTATTCAATGTATATTGTCAAATACATTTTTGTTCCCACATAGGAAAATTTAATTGGGAAAAAAAATCTGTTTTCAAAAAATATGAAGAGATCACAAAGTTAAATAGCCAAATGTTCAGTCTGCTTCAGAAGGAGGAATATAAATATGCTAATTACCAGCTGAAAGCTGATCTGAAAGAATAGTCATCAGTGATTAAAGGTCAACCTGAAAGGAAGTGTCCAGTGGAGAGCCCCAAGAATCTGCACTTGGCTTAGTATTGTTTAACATTTTTATCATTGTTATACTTATCATTTTTGCAGATGACAATAAATCTGAGAGTCAAAAAGAAGGAAAAGGAAAGGTAATAAGAATGTATATAGTGCCTACTATATGCCATGCATTATGCTAAGCATTTTTACAAATATTATTTCATTTGATCCTCACAAAAACTCTTGGAGTAGGAGATATTTTTATTTCTATTTTACAGTTGAAGAAACTGAGGCTAAATAACTGAGGTTAAATAATTTGCCCAGAGTCACACAGTTATAAGTTTTTATGGCTAGATTTTAAGTTAGTCTTTCTGACTCCAGGCCTGAAGCTCTACCAACTGTGCTACCAGCTGCCTCTAACTGCTTGTAGTTAACACCAACTGAACAACAGAATCAAGACCCAATAAGGATAAAGGTAAAGTCTTATCCTTCTGGTTTAAAAAAAAAAGTCACCTTAACAAGTAAGAGATGGGGAGAGCATATTTAGGCCACCTGAAAAAAAGACCTATAGAATTTATTTGACTTAATAGATCAAAATGACTCAACAGGATAATGTAGTAGTCAAAGAAAAGAATTTTTTTTTATTTTTTTGCTGAGGCAATTGGGGTTAAGTGACTTGCCTAGGGTCACACAACTAAAAAGTGTTAAGTGTCTGAAAACAGATTTAATCTCAGATCCTTCTGACTTCAGGACTGGTGCTCTATCCACCACGCTACCTAGATGCCCTCAAAGTAATTTATTCTTGAGTTATACTGAAAGGCATAGCTTTCAGGTAAAAGGCAATAATAATCCCACAAATTGTCACCTCAAGAATTCTTTAGATTCTGGAGTATAGGATGACAGCACAGATTATATTTAAATGTTTTCCTAATTGACTTGGTACAACATACTATTAGAAAAGGAATGTTTTAATATGACTAATTTATAAATATGTTTTATATGACTGTACATATATAACCTATGTTAAATTGCTTACCAATTATTTACTAGGGAAAGGAGAAAAATTTGGAATTCAACATTTTTTAAATGAATTTTTAAATTGGTTTTATATGTAATTAAGAACAAATAAAATATTATTTTTTAAAATAAATTGATTTTTTAAATAAATGCTTCAGTAATTCAAAGGGGATAGTTAGACTATGAGGTTAAAGAAACAACCACTCTGAGCCTGTTTTGATTATTTGTAAAATGCAAGGATTGAATTATATTATCTATAAGTTCCCTTCCAGTTCTAAATCCAATGATACTCTAATACAGACTGTAATATTATATTGTTAAAAAGAATAAGAAAAAGGAGCCCTCCAGCAATATGAATCACAACCCTTCTACAATTTCACAGATGGTTTCTATGGCCAAAAAAAAAAAAAAATCATCATCATCCTGCTGATCAGAGTAGAAATACAAGAGTAAAGCAGCAAAAATAATAAAATAATTAAACAAGAAAAATGAAATGATAACCCTAACATACTATAATATTTACACTATGTAATATAAACTGAGTTCTTAAAGCTGAGCAGCAATACTTATAATTGATCTTTCTGAATCTGTGATGCACATATTATAAATTTTCCCATTCTCCTTAAGATCCTCAATTTCATCCTTATCTATTTCAGATCCTCTATTTCAGAAAATGAATGAATTCATCTCAGGAAATAAATTGCTAAGGAGCAATTTGTCTTGTCTTGTCTTTCCTGAACTCTTACTTCTCTTTACCTTAAAAGGTTTGGGATTTTTTAATCTTTACTATCCTTCCCTTTTGGCCACCATTCTCACAGGAAGACAAGCTCCCTATGTCCAAAGTTAATTACTATTGTTGTTCACATGATTTCATTCTTTCTCACTTCACTCATACCTGACCCATCCACATCCCTTCTCTCTCACATATTTAGTTCCTTTCCCTCACAGATTCATTCCCTTCTAGCTTTCAAGCATAATCAGGAATTCAGAAGTTCTGTATTTTTGAAAATATTTCCTCAACTCTCTTAAACATCAAACTAACTTTTTATCTTTCTCCTTCTTGTTAAAAGAAGAACCTCCATGCAATTTCTCTACTTCCTGAATACTCTTTTCTCAAACCCTTCCAATCTTGACTTATTTAATCAATATCCCATTGAAAATACTCTCCCCTATACTGCAACATATCCAACATATAAAGGACTGCTTGCCATCTAGGGGAGGGGGTGGAGGGAGGGAGGGGAAAAAAAATCGGAAAAGAAACGAGTGCAAGGGATAATGTTGTCAATATAAAGTAATCATTAAATAAAAATTAAAAAAAAGAAAAAGAAAAAGAAAATACTCTCCCCAAAATCCCTAACAATATAAAAAATTACCCAAATCCAAAGATTTTTCTTGCACTCCACAGAAACCTTATATTGTTGTCTATCTCATGGGAATATGAAATCCTACTCTGATATTCCAAAATCATCTGGAGGGATATGTTTAGGAAAAATTGGTACTTCTTGTATGAAGGCTGCTGAGTTCTTTTCAGGACTGCTTTCTATCTTTCATGTCCATCTAATCACCTAAGTCTTTGACCTGTGCCTCCAAGAAGATATAGCCTGCATAGTAGCCAGATCCTGGTAAACCCTTTTGGCAAAAAAGCTAAACCAGATTTAGGGTAATTGAGGGTTCTCAAGCCTAAGTTTCTCAAGCCTGCCCTAAGCATGTAAAGACTTCCCTTAGTGAAATGGACAAATGAGAAAATTTTATTCCAACAGCCAAGAAGGCAGGTAAAGGGAATACTGTGTAGCACTTAGAGCTCACATCTTGAGCCATCACCAGTCAACTTGACTGTCAGGCCACTGGACAATGATGACTTTAGTAGAAGAAGTGAGATCAATGATTTTGTGCAACTCCGTCTCGCTTAAATCCAATTTACACACAAATCAAAACACAACATCCATATCATTTTGCCATTTCTACCTATCTCAAAGTCCTGTGGTGAACAGCAAGTGATGAAGCAATAGGTGTGGGTATCCTGGCAGCTGTAATCATACTGGCAGCTCAGGCTTAAAGTCACCTCCTTGGAAGCAGCAGTGAGATTCAGCAGCACCGAAGGAATGGAGTTGGAAACAGCAATAGCAATAGTCACTTACTACTGAAGATTTATGTAACTCATGGCCTCATCACCTACCCTCTCTTCTATTTTCCTAAATATAATACAATTTACAATGGCATTTAATAGACCATTTGATTATAAGGAGAAGAGACAGATAGGATGTGAGAGTGATGAAGGCAATATGTGGCACAGAGTGCTGGACTGATCATAGACTTATCTTCTCCAAGCTAAATATTCTCATTTAATAAAAGTAGCAGCCCCAAAGCAAAAAGACTACCAGAAAAAATATTGTCAACAGATAGAGGGCTTCTTGGAGTGGAAATAGTTACCTACTTGGAGGGAAGGTTGGGCCAATATAGAGTGGAGCAGCTTTCAATATACAACATTGCATTTGCTCATCTGGGTCAGAACACTTACAAACGTCAAGACTGCTTTGATGAAAATGATGAAGAAATTCAGAATCTACTAAATGAAAAAACAATGAGAATTCTACAAGATATACCAGCAGAATAGTTCACCCATCTTTAAGAAGGCAACCTTTAATTCTGTCAAAAGTAAAATACAAACAAAACTTAAAGAGATATGGGATTCTTGGCTCAATAAGAAGGCAGATGAAATTCAATTTTATGCTAATAGCAACAATTCAAAGTGTTTTTATGATGCCCTGAAGGTTATGGGTTAAAAACCTATAATGCTTCTTAACTACTCAGTGCTGATGCAGCCACATTGATTAGTGATTCTAGAGAGATGGGCTGAGCACTTCCATAGTGTTCTCAGCAGATCATCATTAATCAATGTTGAAGCCATTGACCATATATCTCAGGTGGAAGTCAATCCCTCCCTAGCTGAAGTTCCAAACGAAGAAGTTTTGGATAGCTCATACTAAAAGTACTTTTTGCTCATTCTATTCTGGCTGAGATTTACAAGGTGGGTGCTCTGTTGTTCATAAAAATGCTGGCTAAAATTTTCCATTGCTTCCTCTGCAAGGGTTAATTTTGGCCTAACAATAAACGCTAAGAAAACACAGGTACTTCATCAGCCATCATTGTATCATCCAAACTGAAAACATTGGTTACAACAATATGTGATAAAAGAGGTTTATCTCCCAGGAGACCAAGGATGCTTCTATTGTCCATCTCTCTAAAGGTAAATGGAATATGTTGTCCTGTGACAATCACAGGAGGGTCTCTCTCTCTCTTAATCATTGCTGGCAAGATTTTTGCCAGAGTCCTCCTTGATAGGTTGGCTGATCATATAGAAGGTGATCAGCTATCTGAGAGCCAGCGTGGCTTCAGAAGGGATCAAAGAATAGTCAATATGGTGTTTGCTGCCTGTTAACTCTAGGAGAAATGCCAGAAGCAGAAGAGAGGTCTGTATACAACATTTGTAGATCTGACCAAAGACTATAACTTGGATACTGTAAGTTGGAAAATGATGTCAAAATTTGGTTTCCCAAAAAGTTCATCAGAATAGTACATCAGTTTCATGATATCATGCTTATCCAGGTCTAGGATAATAGATGATGCTTTCACATTTCACCAATGGAGTGAAACAAGGCTCCCATGCTTTTTTGCATGATGTTTTAGTCATGCTATCAAGTGCCTTCAATGAGGACGGACATGACATACTGATGATAAATTCTTCAACTTGAAAAGGCTACAAGCCAAAACTAAAGTGGAAGAAGTGTGGATGCATGATTTTTTTGTTTGCAGATGACTGTGCACTCAATGCAGTCTCTCAAGCTGAGATGCAACAAAGTATGGAGCAATTCTCTGCTGCTTATGCTAATTTTGACCTAAAAATTAATACCAAGAAAGCAGAGGCTCTCCATCAGTCAGCACCACATCACCCATATGTGGAAGCAGTGGTTACAGCAAATAAAGAACCTTTGAATGCTGTGGACAAGTTCACTTACCTTGACACTATATTTTCTAGGGATATGCATAACAATAAAGAGGTTGACTCACATGTTGTCAGAGCTAACCAGTGTTTGGAAGGCTCCAAAAGAAAGTGTGGTAGAAAAAAGGTATTAGACTGATTATCAGACTGAAGGTCTGCAGAGTCATTGTGTTCACCTTATCCCTGTATACCTGTGAAACCTGGACAATATACCAGCACCATGCTAGGAAACTGAATCGCTTCCATTTGAATCGTCTTTGATTCTGAAAATCACCGGCAGGATATGATCCCAGACACTGAAGTTCCTTCTGGAACCAAACTGTCAAGCATTAACACTCTATTACAGAGTACAACTCTGTTGAGCTGGTCACATTGAATGCTAAACGTACACTTGCCAAAATACTATTTTATAGAGAACTCACACAGTGTAAACATTCAGATAGAGATCAGAAAAACCAAGACAAGGATACTCTCAAAGTATCTCAAGAGTTTCAGAATTGATTGCATGACATGGGAGACACTGACACAAGACCACCCAGCATCTTGTCAGAGAATTTGCTGTATTCTATGAGCAAAGCCGAATTGAAGTAGCTCAGTAGAAATGAGAGCAACGCAAAGTCAGAAAAGCCTTCTCAGATGTTTATATGGAGTATTTGTGCTAGACCTATGATGGAGCAGTCTAAGTCTCTATTCTTTTCCACAGTCACAGTCAGACACATTGTAACTTGATTCTAACATAGTGATATATTTTGGTACTGTTCGAGAACAAATGACAACTAATGAATGAAATCATCTAGTTCAAATCCTTCATTTTGGAAATGAAGAAACTAAGGTACAGAGAGATCATTATTAATTCTCTCTGCATCTTCTTTCATCTCTTATCCTCTAAATTCAGGCATATCATAGAGTAAGCCCTCAATACTCTTTTTTTCTTTGTATTTTCTATCTCGGTAATATTGTTTTCATATCTTCATCTATTTATGACAACAAAATTTAAATCTCTGATACCAACCTCTCTTTTGCCTTCTAACATTCTATTTCTTTACTGGATATATCCACTTGATTATCCTTTCTATATTGCAAACTCAAGTAGACAAAAGCTCAATTCATTGTCTTTCCTCAAAAGGGGAAAATACTCCTCTTGATTTTCAAATCTCTGCTAATTGAATCACCATTTTGCCAATCATGCATGCTCAATTGTTTAGAGTCTTGCTTGATTCTTTCTTTTCCCTGGTTCTATTAAATCTTCAGATTGTATTAAATCTATTTCCATTACGTTGGTCTTTGTTCAGAAATGTTTGCTCTATTGGGACTCCAGAAATATTGAGACAAACGATTATGTAAATAACTTAGAAGAAATGGAAAGACTTCTAGCAGTAGTCCATGCATCCCAGATGGGGCAATAATCTCAAATGCTCTAACATCCTCAGGTCCAGTTTGTTCCTTCTCCAATCTGAACTGTACATCCACTGCTGGAATAATATTTAATACATAGCTATGATGACAAAACCAAAGAATCTGAGAGTTGGTAGGGTGATCTAGTTCAATTGGCATCTAAACAAAAACCCCCTTTATAAAAATCTAAAAAATAAATCATGTTTTCATTCAACCCTTGTCTGAAAACTTCTAGTGATGGGGAAGACACACCCTCTTCTGACTCCCTTTTCCTCTCCCCTCTTTCCTCCACCCCAGGCAATTTAGCCTACTATTGAACAGATTTAATTGTTAGAAAAAATTTCCCCTTTGACAAACATACCTCTACCCCTCTTCAGTTTTCACCTACTGTCCTAGTTTTTTGCTCTCTATGGCCAAAAAAGAATAATCTCTCTTCTGCATGTTGTTCATCTGCTTTTCATGTCTGTCTGACTCTTCATGATCCCATTAAGGATTTTCTTGGCAAAGATACTGAAGTGCTTTACCATTTTCTTTTCCAGCTCATTTTACAGATGAGGAAACTGAGGCAAATAGGGTTAAGTGACTTGCTCAGAATCACAAAGCTAATAAATATCAAAGGTTAGATTTGAACTCATGAATATGAATTTTCCTGATATCAAACCCAGTACTCTAACTACTGTACCATCTCACTTCCTCTTCTACATGACAGCCCTATAAAAATTTGACCTTCAGTTTAGTTCATCTCTTCTCTAAATAAAATATCTCCCTTTCTTTGAACAAATAAACTATTGCTTTACTCATGCCTTCCCAAATCTCTACTTTTTAAGCTAACTTTATGAATCAGAACATAAGACTTTATGTTTACCTAAGAGGCAACTAATAATAGAACAAATAGAGCACCAGACCTGAAGTCAGTAAGATCTGAGTTCAAATATGACCTCAGATTCTTACTAGCTTGTAACTCCAGGCAAGTTTTTTAACCCTTTTTTACTCAAATTTCTTATCTGCAAAATGTGCTGGAGAAGAAAATGGAAAACCACTCCAATTTCCTTGCCAAGAAAATCCCAAATGGGGCCCAACAGAATTGGACATTACTAAAAAATAACTAAATAAGAAGTGTGTGTTTGTGTGTGTGTGTGTGTGTGAATGTGTGGGTATATGGGAATCATGGGCCTAGGGCCTTAATGATGAAATCATTAAGGAAGAAAGTGTAAAGAGAAAAAAAAGAGCCTTAGGGTATGCCTACAGGAAGCGACCGTGATAAGGATGAAGATAAAACAAAGAAGACTGAAATAGAACAGTCAGGTAGAATAATTGAGAGCTCTGTAATAAAAACCCAGAGAGGAAACAATATTCAGAAAGAGCTAGTCAACAGTGTAAAATGCTACAGCGATTTCAAGAAGAATAAGAATTTTAAAAGGCCATTAAAGTTAACAATTAGATTTTTTATAACTTTGGAGAAAGTAGATTCAGTTAAGTGATGAGATTAGAAGTCATATTGTCCAAGGTTTAAAAAAGAATGACAGGAAAGGACATGGACACATCAAAGATAGAAGGTTTTTTCAAAGAATTTTTCTGAGAATGGAGATGAGATATAAAAGGATAACTAATGGGGATGGTAGGATCTAGTAAGGTTAAGGAAGACTTAAATTGAGTATGTTTCTCAGGCAGTAGGCTATGAGATAAGGAAAGACTAAAAATCAGACACACAGAAGAGATAAAAATATAACTAGTGTGCTACAGCAGAGAGTAGGAGATAGAGCAAAAAAAAAAAAAAAAAAAAAGTGTGTTATTAGCAGGTATCACCCTCTGTCAAATTTGGCTGTATAGGTGATTCTATTAGCTGTATAAGTGTGAAAGTAGGCTTCTACCTAAATAATTTGAGGGTATGGTCAGTCCTTCCAAAGTATGTCTTTCCCTTCCCATTGGGAGGCTTTTTTTTTTTTAATATCTATGGGGATGTGTCATCACCAATGACCATCTGCCTTAAATTCCACTAATTTTGGTTATGGAAATACTTCATTCCTCCTAAAGGAGTAACAAAGTATAAACACTTTGCTATGCATTCACTCCTTCTTTATACTATGATCCTATGATTATAAATAATATTAAATGTCAATACAGCCACCTAGATTTGTAGCAGACAATTTTGGATGGAATATTAGACCTGGCTATGGGACCCTAAATAAGTTATTTAATCTCTGCCAGCCTCAGTTTGCTCATCTTTAAAATGAGGATTGGGCAGCTTTGTGGTGCAGTGAATAAAATACTGAGCTTGGAATAAATCTTCGTGAGTTCAAAGCTCTCTTCAGATACTTATTCACTATGTGGTTCTGAGCAAGTAACTTAATTCTCTTTGTCTCCGTTGCTCATTTATAAAATGAACTGGAGAAGGAAATGGAAAAACATTCCAGGATCTTTTCTAGGAAAATCCCAAATGAGGTCACAGAGAGGCAGATATGACTAAACAACAAAAACAACAAAATGAGGATTATAATAGCACCTATTTCCCAGGATTATTATAAGGATCAAATGAGATAATAAATGTAAAATGCTTCACAAACCTTAAAGTATTATATAAATGCTAGCAATTGTCACTATTATTATTCTGGCAATTGTGTGCCAGACACCAGTTGGTATATATCATCAATATTTCAAAGCACTCTTTTCAAGGGTTTTAGACGTCAGAGACATTGATGGGCATTATATAAGTTTTCAGTATGCCTTGTGTCAAACATCCAAAATATCTGTGTCATGTACATGATGATTCTAAAATCTACTTATCCAGTCCTAGCTTCTCTGCTGGTCCAGTCTCTCCTCTCCAATTGCCTATTGGTCATCTTGAAATAAATGTCCAGTAGATATCTTTAACTCAGCATGGCCAAAATTGAATTTATTTTCTTCCCTCCTCCCCCAATCTTCTCTTCTAATTTTCCTATTATCATCAAGACTGCCACATTCTACTCAACCTGAATCAGCCAGATTCCCAACCTTACTATCATCCTCACCACTTTATATCCACCACCACCTCATATCCAATCTGTTACCAAGGCCTGGAAATTTTACCTTTCTATTATCTCTTGCATATGCTCCCCTGACAATGTCCCTGGCACAGGCCCTGAGGACCTCATACCAGGACCATAGTGATAGCATACTGATTGGTCTCCTTGCCAGGGTCTCTGTAGTCCATCTTGCTGTCAAAGTAACCTTCCTAAAACACAGGGCCAACCATGTCACCCTTCTATTTAACAAATTCCAATTTTTAGTGTTTCCCTATCACTGCCAAGATAAAATTTTAAATTTCCAGTCTTCTCAAAACTTATACCCTTTTCTCTTACTCTTTGATCCACTGATCAAAGCTCCTGGCCGCTCCTCAAACAAGATGCCCATCTCCCAATTCTAGGCATTTTTACTATCACCCATTTGTGAAATGTTCTTCCTTTTCAACTCTACTTCCTGACTTCCTTCCTAGTTTCCTTCAAATTTATTTCAAGTCCCACTTAAAATCTCACCTTTTACAGGAAGCCTTTCCCAATATCAGTTAATTCTAGTGCTTTTCCTCTATTCATTATCCCCAATTTATATATCATTTGTTTATACCTAGATATTTGCCTGTTGTTTTGCCCCATTGGGCTGTGAATTCCTGGAGAGCCAAGACTATATTCTGTGCCTTTTTTTGTAACTTCCATGTGTAACATAGTGCCTAATATTAGCTAATTTGTAAATTTTAAAAATGAAATTGTGTGGGACTAGCGCTTCCCCAAATTAGCTAATCAGAGATACCTTCAGGTACAAAGAGAAAGCATTTATTTAGTCCCTGCAGGGAGAGGCCCAGACACACCCTGGAAGCATCTCAGTTCCCAACATGTGCCCACCCTGACAAGCTGGAAACGGTAAAGCTGGTTAAATAGCAAAGACCCAAGCCTTTTCACTGGATAGACTAAAGGGAAGTAATTATCATTGACCAATGGTGACCAATGTTGTCTGTTTCTATGGGTCATGTCACTTCCTGTCATTTCCTGTAGCTGACCTAAGGTCTTGATCTTTAGATCTTTAGATCTAAACCTTGCAATCATGTGACTTCCTATAACTTGGGGCCCAAGGCCTGATCTTCCTGCTCTGCAGACTTCTGGAAATAGGGATCAAGTGTGACTTAGGCCTATGATCTGATTTACTTTATCTCATAGACTTTTTGAGAAAGCTTCATCTGGTCCCATTGAAAACTTTATTTCTCCAGTTAAGAAGGCATATATTCTCTATTTTTATTGTTCAAGAGATGACAACTTTAAAGCTGAGATTGATAAAATTGTGAGATTACTAATTGTTTAGACACATGAATTTTGTCACATGCTCTTTGTGGTCCGTGTAATTTGGACAAAACAAAAAAAGACCATTCAAAAGATTGTCATTTTATTTAACAAATACATCAGGGATTACTTCCAAGTCTAAATATACTATAAAATATCCAAATATGGAATAAGTTATGAGATCTGCTTTACAGAGTAATTTTAAAAAGGTACCTGTTCTGAGATTAATAAAAGCTTGGAATTTGGATGATCCAGAAAGAGATAAACTTAAAATTTCAACTAAAATGATTTGGGTCAGCATGACAAACTACAAGTAAAGTGGTGATCCCCATTTGAATCTTTCCATCCTTAGATTCTAATTTAATAATTCAAGGATACCTAAATGATCTTGTTAACAATTCTAATATGAAAAAGAATCAACTGGGTGGTACAGTGGATTGAGCTCTGGACCTAAAGTGAGGAACACCAGAATTCAAATCCAAACTCAGATACTTAGTAATTTTTTTGACTATTAGCAAGACTCTTAACCTCTGTCTGCCAGTTTTTTTATATGTAAATATGAGGATAATAATACTACCAACCTCTTAGCCTCACTATAAGGACAAAATGAGACAAAATTTGTAGTTTTACAAAACAAAGTATTGTATAAAATGGTAGCTATAAAATTAAGCTGAACATTTCAATTATAAGTCAAAAAGAATCTCATTTTTAATACCAAAATATGTTCAAAACATGAAACTTCTCTTACAGCATTCAAAATATTCTTGGCATATCTGTGGGAATCTGAAATTGATTGCTCTTCTACTAGGATTACAACTTGAATAGCTCAAATGCTGCTTCTTTATTTGTTAATGGGATAAGCAGAGACAAGGGGCAGGGAGAGCACATTAAAAATCATTGGCCTTCAAGGAAATAACTTATTCCAAGAAAGGAAAATGTGGTAGGCCAACTATTGGTTAGTCCTGAAAAGATTTATCTATCACCTTGCACATTAAATTTGGTTTAATGAAAAATTTTGTCAAGGCAATGGATTTAAATGGTGTAGGATTTCTTTATCTGAAAAATAAATTTTGGAGAATCAATGTGACTAAAACCAGAAGTGATATTTATGTGCTTTCAAAGAAGGAAAGTGAAAAAAGATAAACATTTTTAATAACAGTTGAGTGAAATTGAAAAAAAACTGCTTGTAATTCATCTTTTAAAGTGAATAAAACCTTTTTGGGGAATCTTTAAGGCAGAAAATTACCAAGAAATTGTTAATGATTTTCTCAAAGCCTATTAAATTACAAGATATCAAATGTCACTCAAAATCCATTTATTTGATTCACATTTGGACTTCTTCCCAGAAAATCTGTCTGATGAATATGGGGAATGTGCCCATTATAAAAACTTCACAATGGAAAAGTAATACCCAGTAAGTGAAATTCAACATGCTGCTGAGTACCATTAGACAATGAAAAGGGATATGCCACAGGCAAACTGCAACAGAAAGTCATTAGCAGCTGCATTTGAGTAAGATAAATGAAAACAATTTTGTTCAGAAAACAATTTTTAATATAAAACATAATCCCCATGAAAAAATAATAAAATCCAAAGTCATATTTGAAGTCAATACACACAAAGACTTCAAGGTTCACTTTTTTTTGAGGTGTAAAAAAAGAAACTGAGATTTATTGTCTAATATCATGTTTGTTAATTTTATGGGTGTGAAATGATGCTTCAAAGAAGTTTTAAATATATTTCTTTGATCATTCTGCTCTTGGCTTCTGAGGGAGAAAGTTTGTGGGAGAAAGGAACAAAAGAGAGAAAATATTTGAAGTAAATAAGAAGGAAATTATGAAAGTTATTTGGAGGTATTAAATTTTTGAAGAAAGCCAGAGATTGAATTTGAGGATTTTTTTAAAAATTAGAGAAATTTAGGAAAAGTTAAAGGAAACACATCTCCAGCTGTAAATTCTACTTCTGGTTTCCATGAAAGAAGATAGCAAGAAGAAAACAAGAATTTAATCAGAATAAAGAGAGCCATCATGAATATAATTTTGAGGGACTTGGATTTCTGAAGATTGTGAGAAGGTGAATTTGAGGAGAAAAAAATTGGAGAAATGGAGGAGAATTTTAGCAAAAACAGAAAGGGCTCAGTCTGAAGGAGAATTCAATCTAAAGAAAAAAGTGATTCAAGAGGAAGGACCCAAAGATATCAGATGAAGTAAAAATAGTAAGAAAAGGTAAATAAAACAAATTTGGGGGAAAATAAAGAGGTTATAGTTTTTAAAAGATAAAAAGATGTAAATTGTGGCTTAAAGTTGTGTTGAAACAAAAAAAAAGAACAATGCTGAGCTATTAAGATGATTAAAAAGTTGGAGCTCAACCATCTTTTCCCCCAAATCTCTCCAAATTCCTTTAAATAATGAGTGTAAACAAAAGAAATAATTAAATCATAGTAAAAGTTTTTAAAGATGTTTAGAAACTCAAGATTACCTGGGTGCTTTGGTTTTCCTGACATTACTTTCACTCCTGAGAACTTTGTGACATAACCATATCTGTATCACTTCTCCTAACTGAATTTTTCCTCAGAGATCTGTCTTGAGTCCTCATCTTTTCTCTTCACTATATTCTCTCACTTGTGTGCCCATTCATTGGGCTTATTTCTATGCAGATGACCCTCAGGTCCTCATCTCCAGCTCCTTCTGTGTCTTGAACTCTTACATCACCAGCTGCCTTTTAGATATTTCAACCTGAATGTCCCAGATTCATCTCAAACTCACCAAGTCTAAAACAGCACACAAAATCTTCCCCCAAACCCTGATTCACCCTTCTACCAAACTTGCTCATTTCTGCCTAAGACACCATCATTCTTCTCCTCTCCCCTGTTTCTAATTTTGGTACTATCCTCAAATCTTTGCTCTCATATATCTTACATATACAATCACCTGCCAAATCTTATCATTTCTAACTCTCCCATCACCACCATTTTTGTTCAGGTCTTTACACTTCTGACCTAGACTACGGATCTTCTAGTTTTGGTTTTCCTAATTCAAATCTTTCCCTTCCTGCTCCACTCCATCTTCTCCATGGCAGCTAAAGCACAGATCTGATCATATCAGTGTCCTACTCAATGCATTCCAACAGTTCCCCACCATTTATAGAACACAGATAAATTATTCTCTTTAACATTAAAGCCCTTCAAAACCTGACTTCATTCTCACTACACATTATTCTGCTTAATACACTCTATGGTTCAGTCACACTGGCTCTCATTCTACTTTTCTCACATGGTATTACATCTGCCTTTGCACTGGCCATCCTCAGACCTTACATCAATGCTTCCTTGTTGCTTCCTGTCCTTGATTCCTAAGGACAAATGATCACAGAATCACAGAGTTTGAAGGTAGGAAAAGATGTCAGAGTCCACCTAGTCCAAACTATATGGTAAAGTAATATTTACTAAAATATACCTGACTAGTATGATACCCAGCCTCTGCTTAAAAACCCACTGGCAGGAGGAATCTACCTCTAAGGCATTCTATATTTGGACAGCTCTAATTGCTAGAAAATTTTTCCTGAGGGGCAGCTAGATAATGTCATGGATAGAACACCAACCTTGAAGTTATGAGCTCAGATATTTAATACTGTGTGACATTGAGCTATTAATTCTAAAAACAACCCCCCAAAAAAAGAAAGAAAAGTTTTTGTGATAGCAAATTTAAATTGGTCTCTTTAAAAATTCCACTTATTTTTCCTGGTTCTGCTCTCTGGGCCTTATAAACAAATCAGATCCCTTTCTGCATCAAGGGAAGAAGGAGAGAATAAACATTTATATAGTGCCTATCATGTGCTAAGTGCTTTACTAATATAATCTCATTTGATCTTCACAACAATCATGAGAAGTAGGTTCTGTTATTTTTTCCAATTCCAAATGAAACCAAGCTTTTTTTGTGAGTACTACTTCCTTTTCTAGATATCTTAATAATCATTCTTTTAATAATATGTTGTTGTAAATACCCAAATTAACCCCAAAGGACAGATGAAGAAAGACATATCTATATCTAGAGAAAGAATTGATGAATAAAATCATGAATAGAATGATCTAACCTTTATAAATACATATCTGTGTCTAATAGTAGCATCTCTGGGGTGGGCAAGAAAAAATTTACATGATAACCGTATATATTTCAAAAGAATAGCAAATTATATGTAATAGATTGACAGTTTTGTGTACAATTATCTTTGTAAGTATTGCTTCCTTTTCTAGATATTTCATAATCATTCTTTTAATAATATATTATTGTAAATATTCAAATTAATCCCAAAGGACATATGAAGAAAGACACCATTTTATATCCAGAAAAAGAATAAATAAATAAAAGCATATAAAGAATGATTTTATATATATATATATATATATATATGTATATATATATATATATATATATAACTACATATTTGTGTCTAATGAAGCCATCTCTAGAGCTGGGAATGGGGGTGGGGATAGGGAAAAAATTTGCATAATAACAATATTATATATTTAAAAGGAATAGCAAAGTATACTAATAGATTTATAGTTTCATGTGTAATCATTTTTAATTATATTATGCTATGCAAATGATTTTTTTATGCCATGAATTAAAATTTAAATAAATAAAAATGTTAAAAATCATTCATTCTGAAAATTTTCCAGGAATCAAAATCAAGCTCACTGCTTTTAGCTTTAAAACTTCATAGCACTTTTTTGAAAATTTGGAATATTTGTCCTTTTCCAACAATATGGCACACTCCTATTTTCTACTCTCTTTAAAAGGTTAATAAAAATAACTCCCCCAACATGTCTTGCATTTCTTCCCCTATCCCTGTAATGTGCTTTGGGCCTGGTAATGAGGGCAGGGAGATGTCCTCTTACTCTCATTCTACACATCCTGACTATCCCATCCCTATTAGTCACTTTTGTTTTTTCTTATTGAACCCAATAGGTACAACTAGGTGACACAGTGCAGGACCTGGAGTCAGGAAGATTCATCTTTCTGAGTTTAATCCTGGCCTCAGACATTAGCTGCATGACCCTAGGAAAGTCACTTAACCTCATTTGCCTAAAATTTTTGGTCTGTGAAATAATCTGGAAAAAGGAATTGACAAACTACTTCATTATCTTTGCCAAAAAAAAAAAAAAAATCCAAATTAGAGTCACAAAGAGTGGAAGCATAGTATTCAATTTAAAGATCACTCCCCTTTGCAAAGAAAATAGAAACAAAGTATAAACTGAGTAATTACACCTTCTCTCAATCCTATTTATTCTGTGTTCTATAAGTGTTTTATTCAATCTTTAATCCTCTTCTTTTCCCCAATGTAATTAAAAGACAAAAAAACAAAATTCTGTTTGTTAACTTTCTTTGTGAAACTTAGATCAATCTAAATTTTAAGTACTTGTAACACTATTCTTAAAGGATTGCACAAGTTTTGAAAACTCATATTCTAGGTGAATTAGAAACCTATCAGGGGCACAAAGAGAAATAAGGATGAATTTAGGAGTTGCTGTCAAAGACACAACAACAACATAAGAGAATACAAGTAGACACATAGGAAAAGTCACTAATGATATTAGGCTCCTTAGAGGTACAAAGAAATCAGAAGGAAGGAGGGAACAAGCATTAGTTAAGCACCTAGTATATGCCAGACACTGTGCTAAATCCTTTACAAACATTATCTTTATTTGATCTAGAGGCCTCTGCTTAGTTCAGAATCAGAGTTTCTTTTTTTAAAGGGAAAAAAAAGCATTTGGATAATAAGTTAAGCAGTCAGTCCTCAGCACTGAGATGAGACAGTCCTTCCAAGAATGGATGATCACAAGAAGGAAGAAGTTTGCACAGTCCCTCTCTAAGTGAGGCTCAAGAATTCACAAAGGATTTCCAGCTATAAATCTTTCCCATCCAAAACTGGCCAGATTGATATGACTTTAAATAAATCTTTCTCCCACAAACTTTCATTTCCCCAAAGAACATTCATTTTCATCAAAGTTTAGATTCATATTAACTCGCTAAAGAATGCCTCATCTCATGTAAACACATTTCTAAAAAAGCATGTGAAAGAAATAATGATACTCCATATAGGGAAGAAAGACAATGAAAATGTGTTCATAATCTGAACTTCATGGCATGTTTGCACAGCTGTACTGTTTAATTGGTTTTTGCTATCTGCCCAGAAGTGTGAGCAATACAAGGATCAGATTGTTGGGTTGTTAGTTTTATCCCGTGGGAAATTAGAGAAAGATTTTTATTGAAACTACTTTCATTTATGCATGGAGGTAGCTCACCTTGAAACATTTATGCCTCAGTCATCAGTAAATGTTACAAAATAGAGGTGATCTATTATTTTATTGATTTCTAAACTTTAAAAAGTGATGGAGAAAAATGTTAATAATGCAGATTAATTTTTAAAGTATACCATGGGTACTTTTTTTCAAAAAGATGCTGTTGTTAACTCACTCATGCTCAAATTTCATAAGACTAGATGAATGAACTGAGAGACCAAGAAAAGAGGATTCAGGCCTTTTGCACATGATTTGTGAACCAGAGGGAATTTGGATGAAATATTGAGAGGAGTCAAGTGTCTAGTTTTAATGAATGGTAATTATAAAGTTCATAGGATCAAAAAAAAATCAATAAAAAGTGTGTTCTGGTGCTAGATATATAGTACCTTCATCCCTGTAGAACATAAATCCCTTGAGGAGTTTATATTCTTTAGAGTAGGGACTGCTTCATTTTTGTCTTTGGATGCCTAGTGTCTTGCATATAGTAAGCACTTAATAGATATATATATTGAATTCAACTTGAAAAAAAAGTCTCTTCTTTCTCCCACTATTCACCACATAGTGATCTTTTGACAAGTCTACAACCAACTCAACCAAATAAGAGAAAGAAATAGGAAAATTACATTTTGCTCAAAGGCACCAATGCCAACGAAAGATATTATTATTAAATCCAAAATAAAATATCTAAGTTCATAAAGGAAAAGCTAACAAAATCACAAGGTATAGATAACTCAGCATCTACAGCTATCTTAGGTGATCTTTTTTTGGAGCCTGAAATATCTAACAAAGATAAATAAAAAGTAAAAATACTGACTAGTACAATCCATCACAAGTTACTTTTTAAGACTTTATGACTTTTTATGAATGAGAATCTGAAAGGAAATATATTTCTCCACATTATGTTGTACCTTAACAAAAACAATCTTTAACTTAGGCTGGAAGAAAAAAATCTGAATAAATGTTAAAATACAAATATAAAATATCCCTTGTAGACCATAGTACAATAAAAAAAAAAAAGTAAATAATATGGGTAGGATAAGCTAAACATCTCAGCAAAGACTAAACTTTAATACAGTGAATAAGTGAATCAAAGAACAATAAATAGATCCATATATACCAATATATAGCAGTATTTTCTGGGATAATAAAGAATTGGAAATAAAGTAAATGCTGTCTCTTGGAGAATGGCTAAATGATATGTGGCAGATGAATGGAATAGAATATTACTACACAGTTAGAAATGACAATATGTTACGAATACAAAGAACACAGCACAGTGGAAAGAGTATGAGGATCTGTGTCCAAATCAAATCACTTAGCCTGTTTCTCTCTGAATTCCACATATAAAATGGAACAACAGAAGCACCTACCTCATTTGTTGTGAAGATCAAATGAGGTAATTACAAAATGTGCCTGGCACATAGTAAGTTCTATATTGAAATTAACTATTATTATTATTATTATACATAATCTGAAGCACAGTAAAATAGAATCAAGAAAACAATAAGTTCAATGGCTACAATAATGTAAACAAAAAGGACAACCACTCAAAAAAAAATCAAGTGAATTAGCAAATTATATATATATATATATATATATATATATATATATATATATATATATCAAGCATGATGAAAAGAAGAGATAGAAGAGGACATTTGCAACTGTATCCCTTTGTGGCAGCAGAAAGATCCACAGATGTCATGCTTGTTTTCAGACTTTTTCAGCATATTGAACAATAGTACTGATTCTTTCCTTCTTTTTTTTTTCTATGAGATGGCTCTGTGGAAACCATTTAGAAGGAGAGATACTGGGGAAACTATAATGATATAAAACCAAAAGTATCAATAAGCTTATTTTTAAAAGGAACAAAGATAGAAACAAATTAACATGTTAAAGAACATTGCAACAATAAGATAAAATATTCAAATTTGTGGAACATAAAGCAAAGCTCCATTAAAAATTACATATGTAAAAACATAATATAATGTGGGGGAAAAGATTAATGAACCAAGGTTTATCACCTCAAGGCAAGAGGTGGGAGAGATCTAACTACTCCTTTTAAACAATTTTTCTTGATTCAAAAGTGGATTATTTTAATGAGGAATTTTACTTATGGAGATCAACCAGTTCCCCTTCCCAGATTCTTGTTGATGGTGTCTTTTATAAATGAATAGCTGAGAACAAAGGTGTCTTGGTTGAAAATAATTTGATTTTCTCAAAGGTATTCAGGCAGTTTGTACTCTATAGTTCATACTCAGAATTTCCTGGTGCCAAAGCCACTACACCTCTATCCACTATACAATGCTGCCTCCATAGATGTGCATCTAAATCTACATATATACAAATATATGTATGTACATATATATGTAGTAATATATATATGCACATATACATGTATACTTTTATATATTTTATAATGTATGCATAACATGTGTGTATTGCATTATTATGTTATTGTTCTCGTCCTACTTAGTCTTTCATGTTTACCAAAACCTATGCTTGCTTAGGTACATACAATTAAAATTTGATATGTATTCATTGCTTTGGGGACTTTCAAAGAAAATCAGTATCTGTTCTTCCTGTCCTCATGTCTCAGACATGTGAAGGATATGTCTCCTTTCTCTCTTTAAATATTTAAACCTTTCTCCTAATATGTATCTGCACCAGCTTTAAACATGACAGACAAAGATTTTGGTAGCCATTATATATGTGTGTGTACATATATGTACACACACATACATGTATTATGTATGTGACAAGAGATTCACAGACAAAGAAGAAGTTTCATTAGAATGAACAACACACACTCAACTTCTACTCTTCAAGCTTAGCTCTCTCCCAAAGGGAGAAAAAATAGTGCACCAGCTTAACAGAAATATGAGCTTTGATCTAATTCCTCTTTAACAGGCAAAGGAAGGGAAATGCCAGGTTCCCTCCAGCTGCTCCAGAGTTTCCCCATGCACAGTCTATCAGTTCTCTGCCAGTGAGGAAAGTGGAGAAGGCAAAAGCCATTTCTTAGCCGACAATTCCCATCGTCTAAAACTGAAGTTCATCAGGTCGAGGAGGCAGGGAAAGACAAGCCAGCACCAGACATCAGATACCCTCATCAACCCTGTCCACTTTCTTCCCATATGGTGGGAAACAATAACGGCTGTTCATTCCAGTTTTTGGCTCCCTTCTCCCAAAAGCCTCAAAAACACAGTCCCAGAAAGTAAAGTACAAAACACGTCACCAACTGGAAATTTCTGGGATAGTGTATGTTTAAATCTCTCATCTCTATGACAGTACTATATGGACAAAGGGCCTGAGAAATTAGAGATGGAATAGGAAGGGGAAAAAATTCAACAAAGTAATCCCCACATGACATTTTAAAAAGAAATAAGCAAATACTCTACTATTTAACCTCATTCTTATCTGAGCTGGAGAAGCAAGTATTTAAAAAAATAAATGAATAGCTAGGTAGACAGACAGATAGATAAATGACTAAAGAATATAGAAGTAGAATACAATGAATTAATCAACACCCTGGACTAGGACAGGGAGAGGGAACAGAACTTCAAACAGAGTAAAGAAAAGGAAGCAGTAGTTTCAAATCAATATGAAGAAGAGAAGAAATGTCTAAATAATATTTGAAATAAAAATTATAATTATATATATATATGTATATATGTGTCCAAAAGCCATTTTTTCAGTAGATAACTAGTTAAAGATTATAAATAAACGGCTCTTAAAAAAATTGCAAACCATCAACCACTGTGGTGCAATGGCTAGAATACCAGCCCTGAAGTCAGGAGGACATGAGTTCAAATTTGACTCAGACATTTAACATGTCCTAGCTGTGTGACCCTGGGCAAATCACTTAACCCCAATTACCTCAGCAAAAAAAAAAAATAATAAAAATAATTCTAAATTTTACCTCATAACCAGCAAATTGACAAATACGACAAAAGATAGAAATTATCAATTGTGGATAGGGCTTTAGAAAGGCAGTACCTTAACAATTTATTCCTAAAGCTATAAATTAGCCAACTATTATGGAAAGTGTTTTGGAATTATGCTAAGTGATTAAGTGTTCATATCCTTTGATGCAGCCTTTATTTGATAAATATCAAAATATTTATGCCAAAGTGGTCAAAGATAGAAGAATCCCATATACACCAGGATATTTATGGCAGCACTTTTTCTGGCAGGGAAAACAACTTGGGGGGGGGGGGGTGATAGCAGATCCCAATCAATTGGGAAACAAACAAATTGAGGTACATAAACATAAGTGAAGATTGCTGTGCTTTAAGAAAGTCTAGAGAACCTGGGAATGTGTGAACTGATGCAAAATGAAGTAACCAAAAAGAAATATATATATATATATATATATATATATATATATATATATATATACATACATATAGTGATTTCTATATTGTAAAGGAAAAGAACAACAATAACAATAAAAATTACAATGGTAGGACCATTGGCTCTAAAGTCAGAGGACTTGAGTTCAAATCTCAATCCTAAGGCTTACTGAAAATTACTGCACCTCAAGTGATTCAGTTTCTTCACCAAGAAAATGAGAGAGTTGGATTAGATGATTTAGACAGTCCCTTCCAGTGCTTGATCTAATATCCAATGAAATTACAATGTGCAAATTTGACCCCAAAGAAAAATATGAGAATGTATCTCCCTCCCAATTTTGGTTTATAGTAATGACTGCTAAATCATATGTTATCCTGACTGTGGATCCTTGGTATTTGGATTCCTTCTTTTTGACTGCTTGAAATATTTTTTCTTTTACCCAGAAAAAATGTGAATTTTGATTATAATATACCTAGGAGTTTTCAATTTGGTTTTTCTTTCAGGAGGTGACCATCAATTTTCTATTTCCACTTTGCTCTATGGTGCTAAGAGATCTGGGAAGTGTTCTTTTAGGTTTCTTGGAATATTATATGTGGGTTCTTTTTGACTCATAGCCTTTATGTAATAAAATGATTCTTAAATTATCTATTTTGAGTCTATTTCCCAAATTCGTTGTTTTTCCCAAGAAAGATTACATTTTCATCCATTTTTTCAGTCTTTTGGCTTTGTTTTAATATTACTTGTTGTCTCATAGAGTCATTGGCTTCTATTCAGCCCATTCTAATTTTCAAAAAGATGGTTGTACCTTTTGTGCCAAGCTATTAATTACCTTTCTAATCATTTTTCCTTACTTCTCATTTCTTTTTCAAATTTCCCCCTAATATTCCCATTTCATTTATAAAAACTTTTCAACTCTTACTTCATCTCTTCCTAAAATTCTAGTTGAATTTGTGCCCAAGTTGTTTTGTTTGAGGTTTGGATTATTTTCTTCTTTTGGGTTTATGTCTTGAATACTACAACAGGTACAACATCATAATAGCTTCTTATAGTAGGATTCTTTTTCTTTGTTTGCTCATTTTTCTAGCCCATTTTCTAGTTTCAGATTTTATGCTAGGTTCAGACTATGGGCAGCACTTCTGGAGGCAAAGTCTGAGCTGGTACCCAGAGACTAAAAGAAATCTTTGCCCTGTTTCAAGATATGGTTCCAGCCCCACACAAGGACACAGAATAAAGGGAGCAAGAATAGGTATCAAGTGGCAGCTTTGCAACTCACTACCTTGTTTTTCTTGATTGCTTGCGACATTGAATGTTGAGTTATACCAGGCTCTCAAGGACAGCTCAGCCTGGGAATTTACAAGCTTTCAATGCTCCCAAAAATGTTCTGAACCAGGGAAAAATCTAACTAATAATGGCCTAGTCTAAGTCTAGGACACCTTCTCAATCTATCTTGAATATGAGGCCTGGAACAAGGTAGTGAGTTACAAAGCTGCCACTTGATACCTATTCCTGTTCCCTCTACTATGTGTCCTTGTATAGGGCTAGAATCATATCCTGACTCAGGGCAAAGTCTTCTTTTAGTCTCTGGGCACTAGGGTACTCCCAGATTGCTGTTGGCCAGATTCTGCCCCCAATGTTCACAGACATCTCTATCTTTCTCCCTTAGACAAAAGGTAATAGAAAAGTATTCATTGTGATTTTTTTTTTTTTTGGATTTCCTTATCAGGATTTTTTCTGATACCTTTTCTATATCTGTTTAGAAGAGTTTTATGGAAGAAGCTCATTATTATCCTTTTTGCTACTCTACCATCTTGGCTCTAACCTTGTGCTTTCCAATATTAAAGTGAAAAATACTAACAAAATGCAAATAATTGTTTCTTTGATCATCATTCACTTTGATGACAAAAACAAACATATATTTGGAGTTCACATCATACTATTTAGTTAGTTCAGTTTGCTGAACTCTCCCCTCAATTCCCTCTATTAAATGAGACTATAGCCTATCTGTGGGGTTTTAGACATTGTGATTAATTTTTGGAGGATAGGTTAAGTCTTTGCTATATATTCCCCACTATTTAACATCAAATGTTTTCTACATATATAGTCATATAAGAAGTCTGACGCTATCTCAAGGATGTAAAAAATAATAATAATAATTACCCAATACCCTACTTATATGTACTTGCCTAGTTTGTTGGTTGAATAGATATAGCTGATGAGGTCTTAAGTGAACAGTGAAAGTTTATGAGACAGCTAATGTCTGTGGATCAGTTTGTGGAGAGACACTAGTACAAAAAGAATATTTGGGCTCTTCCTTTATATACAGAATTGGGGGCGGGGGGAAGACCTCTGATACATTCTGATGATGTTTAATCAGTTCTCTTGCTTCAATATTCATAATTTGGGGATCCTAAGACAGAGAAAAGCTAATAAAGCCATAGTCAGGCAAAGAGTTGGCCTTTATCTTACCCAAGAATTTGTTATAAGGTTTGTAAAAATACCTTGTCTTAGTACACAGGACTAATAGGTCCACCAGTCCATGTAGAAAACCTTTATTTTTATAGCCATAACTCTTTAGGAATTACAGCTTTATAAAATGAAAGAAGGCTTTGAAAAAATGTGTTAAGAAGGCAACAAATAGAAAGAAGGAAACCAAACACAAAAGACCATTGATTGGTCAAAAGGCAAAGATATTTGTGTGTGTGTGTGTGTGTGTGTGTGTGTGTGTGTGATATGTTTTTATATGTATAACAACAATCTAAAATAAATATTTCTATTCTGCTGTTATATGCACTCCTCCTATCTCCTAAAATTGAGTCAAGTACACCATTCCTGTAAAGAGACAAAATGCTATGCCCTAAAAAGTGGGTCAGGCAAAAGCAACTAATCAATCAAAAGTGTGAACTCAAAATAATATCAGACATTTCTATTGAAGCAATCAATTATATACTTTAAATTAACTGAGGAAAAGTTAGCATTTTGTTTAGTTGTCTTTGAAAGCCATTGAATGAACTGAAGAGATGCCTCTCAAAATGTTTTTATTGCTTGAGAACACTTGGTCATGCCCCGTGAGTCATCTTTAAATAAAAATTCAATTTCAGAATTTGGGGCTTTTAAGCATAAGACATCTTATGCTGAAAAGCTTCCAGTCTAACCCTGGGAAAAGAATCACCTGATGCAAGAGTCCTAGTCTCTACACCTCAGCTTTAGTCACCTCCCTACCACCCTCACACTTGACCAGATGAACCATATTGTCTTCTTGTTGGCATTCTAGCAGCATCCCCAGAATATCAATGATAGAGGAAAGAGTCTACATTGGGAACCAGGAACAAACCAGACACAATAAGGAAATGCAGCTTGAAGAATTCTACCAGTAACCCAGAAAAAAAGATGCCCTATACTTAAATGAACATCTTGTAGACTATAGGGGGAAAAAAAAGGACTTCTAGGACCTAGAATGATCTTTTCACCACATGTGTTCTCTAAATTTAAGCTAACTTTACCCTGAGCTCTACATATATTTGTGGGAGAGTGTCACAGTTTTAAGTAAATTTTATACAAACTTTTTTTTTCTATAACACCCTGAAAATATTCTTTTAAAAAACTAATCAAATACAACTAGTTGTACTAGTTTAATTGATAATCATTGGGAGGAAAATGTACTGATGAAAGTTCATAAATTGTGGCTTTATCAAAAAGATAGCATTAGAAAGAGATATACATACCCCAGCTCCTCAGGATTAATCATGGAACACTCCTCTCCCCCACCCCTCCCCGGGGAGAGAAGAGAATGGTGTAGACCTTTCTAAGTTCTTGAGATCCAACCTGCTTTTGCTACTGGAGATTAGAAGAGTAGCTTCAAAGCATATGCCAAGCTACATTAGAATTTCCTCACATGGAGGAAAGACATATGAATGTGTGGAATACTATTGTACTATAAGAAATGATGAGCACGCAGATTTCAGAAAAACTTGGAAATAATTTTACAATCTGATACAAAGTCAAGTGAGCAGAACCAGAACATTATACACAATAATAGCAGCATTATTTGATGATCAATTTTGATTTGACTTAGCTCTTCTCAGTAATACATTGATCCAAGACAATTCCAAAAGACTTCTGATAGAAAATGTTATACACATCCAGAGAAAGAACTATGGCATCTGAATATGGATTAAAACATTCTATTTTCACTTTTTCTTGGGGGGGGGGGGGGGTAGGGGAGGGAATAAGAGGAGAGGAGTTTATGGATTTTTCCTTTTCTTCTGTTTCTTCTTTCCTGACACTGTAAAAATATCAAATTGCTTGCTATCTTGAGGAAGGGGAGAGGGAAAAGAGAAAAAGGGGGGAAATTTGGAATCCAAAATCTTATTTTAAAAATGAATGTTGAAAACTATCTTTACATGTAATGGGGGGAAAATGCTCTTTACCAAAAAAAAAAAAAAAAGACATGTTATAATGTATAGATCTTAACCTAACATCTTTATAATGCCCTTACCTGTATTCAATTCATAGAAGCAGCCTTATACAGGTGAAAGCACTGATCAATAAGCCTTATTTCAAATCCTGCCTCTGATGGCTACTTATATACATCACTTTAAACAAGTCAGTTAACCTTGCCCAGTTTTAACTTCCTTTTCTGTAAAATGAGGGGGGAAGAATTAAATAGACCCTAAAATCCATTCAAATCCTAATTCTATGATCCTCAGAACTGAAAGATCAGCTTTAAAAATGAAACTCACAAGAATTTTCTTTAAACTTCAACTGGAAAACATATAGAGAACACTTCAGCAACGATATTTACAATTGTTAAGCAAAATGTTATCAATATTCCTCTATCAATTTGAAGATTTCTAGGGTTTTACTGAAGCACTTAGTTTTACTTCTAGGAAGAAAGAGCTTTACAAATTCATACATAGTAGATTGTAGGATAGGTTATTAACTAATCTTGTAAATATGCACACAATTGATGGCATGGATTCCATCTAATTTTGCCTCAGTTACAGGTCCCTTGGTTGAAGAGGTAAAGGCTCAAACATTGTCCAAAACATGTCATTTTTATATTCCCAAAGAAAATGTTCTCTTGCAAAAATAAAAAGTTATTATTGCTGAATTATGAACCTGCTTTTATTTGTACAAAGGGATGAATTAAGGCAGTCAGAAATTGGCCCCAAAGTCTTTCCATGACAAAAACTTCCCATTCCAATCCTGCTAGAGTTGTAATAGTTACTCAATTCTTTCACTCAATTCACTTCTCACCAAGCAGAAACCTACAGACTTTCTGAGGCTGAGAAATACCATCAGTACATTACTCCACCCATGCACAAACAAGCCCTTCATTTTCCCATCTCTGAACCTCTGTTTACACTATTCCTTACACTAAGAATACCCTCTATTCCTTACACTATCCCATCTTTACCTGGCAAAAACCTTCAGGGTTCAAATTTCCTCTCTTCCATGAAATTTTCCTTAAATCAGATATTCTAGGCCCCATTTACCTCATCTGAAATTAGACTACATAATTTCTGAATTCACTTTTAGCTACTAAAACTTTGGTGATTCTAAGACATTGTTCTCTTTCGATTGTGTTCATCCAGCTGGATTTATCAGATTAAGATTCTAAGTTTGTGGATAAGAGAGGAAAAGATAATGATATAACAAAGCTACATTTATAGAACAACCATTTGTCATCTACATAGATCCCAAGCAATTTCACATGTGCTAGCAAATAATTGAACAAACTATCTACAGAAATAGCTTTGTACATGTACCCATTTTATTCTATAACAGGAAAAATAACCATGGGATGGCTTAATTACTCAAGCATAATAAACCAGTAATTCAAAATTAGAAGAAAATAGAGAAATGCAGATTCCCCAGAACCGGGTTCCTAAGGAAGTTTCAATATCTAAAGTTGTCTTTGCAGCCAGTTCAAAGGGAAGTGTGCCATCTGCTGGCCATGAGGTCCTAACATATAACTACTATAGTGTTAATTTCATTAAGGCTGAAACTAAACTGTTACTCTTACGAATAGCAATCTAAGAGTTAATATATCACACCCTTGATGAAAGCTGTGTATAAAGTTTTGAATTAAATTAAAATACCATTTATTATACCAGTGTATGTAATACAGCAGCCAAGAAAATAAGTACCCCCCTTAGGTTGAATTAAGAAACAGTATATAACTTCTGATACATTTCAATTGTTTTAATATGTATAGCTATGTGGTTACAAGGTTTTCCTGTTTGTCTATATCCCTTTCTGAATTATTTCTTGCCCTTTTTGGTGTATTTTTAATACAAAGACATAGCAGCCGGGAACTGGAAGGTCCAGCTGTACTCTTGGTCAGACCACATGTAGAGCATTTTGTTCAGTTCTGGATGCCCTATTTTTAAAAGGACATTGATAATAGCTAACTTTTTATAGTGCTTACTAAATGTCAAGCAGTGTACTAAAAAACTTTACAATTATCTCGCTTCCTAACAACAATCCTGAAAAATAGGCCTATTATTATCCCCATTTTATAGATAAAGAAACTTAGGCAAAAAGAGGTTACGTGATTTGATCAGTGTAATTATAAATTAGGCAGACCTAAGACTTTATATATTGTGCCACCTCACTGACCTATAATCATCTGGAAAGTTGCCAGAGGACATCCAGGAGAGTGAAGGTCTTGAATTCATGCCATACAAAGATCAGTTGGAAAAATGAGAAAATGTTTAATCTGAAAAATAGAAGACTTGGGGAGAGAGGGAGGGAAGAATTCAAGCATCTGAGAAACTGGCATATAGAAGAAAAACTAGATTTATTTTTAGGAAGCCCAGAGAGCAGAAACAGAAACAATCAATAAAAGATTGAAAAACAAACCTAGATTTATAGAAAGAAATAATCCTAAATATTAAAAGTTTTGAGAGGAATAATGTATCTAAATTGATTATGCAATTCAGAAAAGCTTTATGTCCTCATATACAAACTAGTTGTTCACTAGAGGCAAGTCACAAAATTTCTCTGCTCCCGTCCCCCCCCCACAAAAACAAACAAACAAACAAAAAACCCTAACATTGCAAAGTGCAATGATCTGCATTGGCAAAAGGAGTTTTCTCAGCAGGGGGCTCCCTATACCAATAAAATCACAGGTCCAGATACCCTCCTTTCCCCCTCCCTCCCCAAAAAGTAAAGTCAAGGAAAATTGTTATGAGTTGACCCTTAATTTGACATCTTTAAGCAAAGGCCGCCTAAACCATTAATGAACTGTATCATATGAAAGAATCCTTTTCAGGTATGAGTTGGATTAAATCATCTCTGAAATTCCTTTCAACACTGAAATTCTATGATTCTGCAAAGTGAAATAGAAGTCTAGGTTAAAGAAAATAAGGAGCAAAAATAAACATAACCTATGGTAATTATCTAGTACCACAAGTGATCAAATCAATCAATTCACAAATATCTATAAATGCTTACAATTTGCCAGGACCTATGTTAGGTGATGAGGATTCCAAGACAATAATGAAATAGTCCTTGCTATCCAGAAGCTTGAAGTAATATTTATTTTATTACTTCAAGCATACATATTCCTTCTACCAGGGCAAATCAGAACACTTTCTCTAATGGCTCCAAGATTCATCAATTGGTAGTACAATTTCTGAAGATGAATCCCTCTTTAATTCTAGAAAGGCAGACAAAGTCCTTCCTTTTTTATGTTAAAACTGATTCAAATATATTTCTTCCTCAAGAGAATGGCCTACTTGTCTTCTTTTTTTTCCCTTTACTTTTGATTTTGGGCCCTGTTGATTATAAAACCTTGTCTCTAGTTTCATGTGACTAATTTTTATCTTTTTTTTTTGAAGGAATGAGGAAGAGTTAGCAAAAGAGAATGTCTTGAATATTGTCCAAGTTTTTCAAAAATAAAAATTAATTATTTAGATTCTATCATCACCATTGCTACCACCACCATTACATCTTTAAATCTTTACAAAACTTTTTAAGATTAGTCAGGAAGATTTCCCTTGCAAAAAAATGATGAATGAAATGAAATTGAAAACTTTTGCTCATTTTCCTGGGATCTAAGACACAGGAAGACTATAGATTTCAGTTTAGTCTGCTGTAAATCTTTATGAAGCTGCCTCATATTTAAATGATTCCTGCCAAGATGATCTATAGGTGATTTTCATTGGCCCCCATTTAATCAAAGAAGCATTGCCATTCCATGAAACCCACAAAAGAGAATGCCTATCCCCATCAAAAGGGTGAACAAATGAAGGTTTGACATAATGCCCCCGAAAGGTTGCCAATCTCTGCATTAAATCATCTGACCTCAAATCTAGACTTAGGGTTTATGACAAGTGAGACTCTCAAGAGTGAGGTCATCTGCAATGTTATACACATTGGATGTAAAGTTACATTCATAGGCAATGCTGCACTTAGGACCTGCAATTACACAGATTAAGTGTGAGGGTAATCATATAGTGGGGGAAGGAAAGAAAGCTTGGGAAAATATCAGGTCCTAAGAAATATTCGTTCTGTATAGCTTGATTGTAGTAATTACCAAAAGTCAAAAACAGTATGGCAGTTATATTAAAAGAAAAAACATATCTCCAGCTGTGAGAGCTAATTGCTTTTTTTGACTGGCTTTTGAGAGACTTGGTACTCTCTCTAGTTGCTTTTGTCCATTTGTATCACCAACAAAGATAAGGGGAAGGAAGGTTATTGCTTTAAGCAATCAAGTATCTTCTTATAATTAAACACTTGATTAAACATGAAATGTATTTAATATGTGGTATACAGTACTGAGAATTTCTAAAAGTCACTCAAAAAAATTTTTACTTTTCTAGTGCTATTGAAAGAAAAGCATAAGAAAAATTAAAATACTAATATGCATAGTGTATTAAGTCCTTTTGCAATGAAGGGAACATTTTTATTAAGCTTTTTATTATTTTCAAAACGTATGTACAGATAATTTTCAACATTCACCCTTGCAAAACCTTGTGTTCCAATTTTTTCTCTCCCTTCCCCCCCTTTCCTAGATGGCAATTCATCCAATATATGTTAAACATATGCAATTCTTCTATACATATTTCCACAATTATCATGTTACACAAGAAAAATCAGATCAAAAAGGAAAAAATGAGAAAGAAAACAAAATGCAAACAACAACAAAAAGAGTAAAATTACTATGTTGTGATCCACACTCAGTCCCTATAGACCTCTCTCAATGTGTAGATAGCTCTCTTCATTACAAGACCATTGGAATTGGCCTGATCACCTTGCTATTGCAAAGAGCCATGTCCTTCAAAATTGATCATTGTATAGTCTTGCTGTTGCCATGTACAATGATCTCTACTCACTTCAGTTAGCATAAGTTCATGTAAGTCTCTTCAGGCCTCTCTGAAATCATCCTGCTGATTGTTTCTTATAGAATAATAATATTCCATAATATTCATGTACCATAACTTATTCCTCCATTCTCCAACTGATGGGCATCCACTCAGCTTCCAGTTTCTTGCCACTTCAAAAAGAACTGCCACAAACATTTTTATACATGTGGGTCCCTTTCCCTCCTTTAAGTTCTCTTTGGGATGCAAACCTAGCAGAAACACTGGTGGATCAAAGGATATGCACAGTCTGATAGTCCTTTAGGCATAGTTCCAAATTGCTCTCCAGAATGGTTGAACAAAGGAAAAAATATGGAAGAAGCTAATCTTTTCTTTTAAAAAAAAGTTTTTAATTTAACAAAAAAAACCACAAAAGAACATTTTAATATAGCAGGTCTTTTCATAGCAGCCCCAAATTGAAAACTAAAAGGATACATCCCTATTAGGAGATGACCAAACAAATCATGGTGTATAAAGCAAGAGAATATTATTATTCCATAAAAAGTTATGATCATACCATTCCAAAAGAAACTGAGAAAAGCTAATTATAAAATGATGCAGAGTGAAATAAACAGAATTAGAAATACTTAGACAATGATAACAATATTAAAAAAAAAAAAACCTTTGGAAAGGAACTACTCTAACAGATAAAAGGAATCTATATCATGACATATCCAACAAGTACTTATCCAGACTCTTCTAGAAGACTTCTTTTCTACTTTGAGACAGATTAAATGGTCAGAAGTTTTACTTGCCATCAAGCCCTGATATCTTTTTTGCAATGTCCAAATGTTGTCCAGGTTCTACTTTCTGAAGTCAGACAGAACACATCTAATTCTTTCTCTATAAAACAGCACTTAAGATATTTAGAGATAGCTATCAAGTCATGTCTGAGTGTTCTTTTGTATAGAATGAACCTTTCCACTTCTTCTTACTACTTTTCACCTGTCATATATTCAAGCTTCTTTCACTATCCTAGTTGGTCAATCTCAATTTTATTAATGTTTTCCATAAATGTGATGTCCAGAACTGAGCACTCCACATGAGACCAAACTCCAAAGATCAAGTACAGTACTATTTTTGTTTTCATTCCTGTTTTGTAGAGTAGTCAGTCACTCTTTATGACTTCCTTTGGAATTTTCTTGGCAAAAATGATGGGGTGGTTTGTCGTTTCTTTTCTAGTTCATTTTACAGATGAGGAACTGAGGCAAATAGGGTTAAGTAATATTCCCACGGTCACAGAGCCAGTAAAATTTATCTGAAGATAAATTTAATGCACATCATCCTGACTCTAGGCATTCAATCCAGTGTGCCACCTTGTTATGCCAGTGTAACTATCACCTCCCTGTTCCTGGAAACCATGCCTCTCTTAATGCAACTCCCTTAATGTCTTTATCCAAGTCTTTGATATAAATGACAGTATAAAGCTTAGCACAGATACTCCACTGGAGACTTCTTGTCCCAATGATACTAAACTATAAATAATTATTCTTACACTAGTCTAGCCAGTCAATGTTGAATCTAATTGTATTATCATCTAATTCATTTCTCTTCATTTTCTCCCACAAGAATAGCATGAGACTTTTTATGAAAAACTCTGCTAAAATCTAGGGGACTACATCAACAACATTCTCTTCAATTACTAGTTTAGAATTTCTGTCAAAAAAAAAAAAAAGAAATGAAGTCAAATTGGTGTGATCTGCTTTTTTATGTATTTATTTATTCATTTTGGTATAATCTGCTTTTCATGAAACTCTTTGTAATCACTGCTTCTTTTTTTAGATATTTACCAAGCATCTCTTTAGCTATCTATTTTAGGATTTTCCCAGCTCACTGACCTATAGTTTAGAGAGTTTGTTCTCTCCTCTTTTTTGAAATAACATTTCAAAAGTGAAATAACATTTTGTTCTTTCCCAATTTTATGATGCCATTCCTTTGTCTCACAACCTTTCAAATATCACAGACCATGGCTCTTTTTCAGGACTCAAGAATGGAGTTCAGATGAGCCAAACAATCTGAATTCATCATAGGTGTTATCTTGATATCTCCTTACTTATCCAGGGATCAATCCCTAGTTAGACATTTCTATGTTGCCATAATTGTCATTCGCCTTTATAGGGAAAAATTAAATATGGTAATAGAATTATTTTTCTTGCTCTTTGTTTTCTGGAATCATCTTTCCATTATAAATAAAGATCTTATGCTTTATCCAATTTCCCTTTTTATCTTAACATATCTTCCCTTGTTTTGAACCTGTTTCTCTCTCTCTCTCTTTCAGTTTTAGAGTTAACCTATGAACTTGCTTCCACTCCGTATTTTTAACTTCTCTATTTCCAATCTAGAGGACATCAAGATAGTAGATAAAGTACTGAACCTGGAGTCAGGAAAACTAGAGTTCAAATGCTGCCTCAGACACTTAATAGTTTATCATTCTGGACAAGTTCTTTAATCCTGCTTGCCTCAGTTTCCTTATCTGTAAAATGAACTGGAGAATGAAATGGCAAACCACTCCAGTATCTTTATCAAGAAAACCCCAAACGGGGTCATGAAAAGTCAGACATGACTGAATGATTAAATAACAAATTTCAACCTAAGCAAAGACACCTCTCCCAGGCAGACTAGTGGTCCTTAGCACCCATGGATTCACCTTTTTAGTGTCAGATTCAATGTAGATACCCAATTAGAATTAGTCCACTACATCTTAGAACAGCCAAGCTCAAGATATTTACCAGCCTCAGACTTCCCAAAAGAAAGTAATAGAGGGATATACTATGATACCAGTTCAAAATATATTTTAATTTTTTATAGTATTTAGTTTGCAATTCTAGCCTTAACTCTTTCTAAATTTCAACATTCCTGAAACTATTTTTATGGCCTGTGCCATAATTTTTTTTAATTGTCTCCCATACTCTGGGCTTGATTTTCTCTTCCACATATTTCTTTTTAAAAATCTAAGTTTGTTAGTGAATTTCTGATTCCACTCCCTTGGCTTCTTCAGACAAACTGAATTTTTCCTTTTCACTGGAATTCTTTTTTCCCTTTACTGCTTCAAAATATCATTATTGGTTATCTCTCCTTCCTCCTGAGATACATCCCCTAAAATATTTTTTCCATTTTATTCCATGTATCTTTATTTCAAACCCTCTAACATTTGCTTTTTCAATGTATAAGATGCATTTTAGATTAGGATCAGATTTCCTTTCTCTATTACAACCCCTAGAAGGGAATACCCACTTCCCCCCACTAAGAATCCCTAGTTTCCACCCTAGAAATCTAATAATTTGTATTTGTGAGAATCAAAGCCAGAAGAGAATTTCCCCTTGTTTGATCCTGTACCTTTTGAAGGATGAAATTCTCATTTTGAAAAAAGGTATTAGATGCTCTGTTTTTGGCAGAGAGAGCTCCAGAACATGACTGAGTAATTGAAGTCTGCCATCACTACTATATCATATCTCTATGACAGGCTTCTGATCTGTTTCCCAAATTCCTCTTCTATTTCCTGACTAGAATCTCTCTCCGATAGGGCTTAATCCAGTTTTCCCCTCTGTTAGCACTACCTCATAGTCTACACTTTTCTGGAACCTCTTTCTTAAACAAAATTTACCGGTTCTCAGTCTAATTCTTTCAAAGACCTAATTGGTAACTAACTAGCTAATCTTTAAACAAATTCATACTAAAGTGTTAATGCTTCTAACCCAACTTCAGTAGGACATGAAATTTAAATTGTCCTCACAAACATTCTAAGAATCTTTGAATTTTGACTTCTTCCTTGCCCTAAACTCTGCAATTGTCTGGTACTGCATTTAGCCTATATAGCATGCAAGGATCCTCAGGCCTTTCCATTCATCCTGCCACTACAAAACTTTGCAACTTCCAGGCCATTCAACTTGCCTTGCAACTGAATTTTGCCTTATGTGTTGTCTCCTCCAATTAGATTGTGACCTTATGAATCAAAGATATCTTATTTTTAAAACTATGCATCCCTAGTTCTTATCAGAGTACTTGGCATAAGAGTAAGCCCTTAATAAATTTTTTATTTGTTCATTCATAGTACCGATGAATCTGTATTAAACTAGAACAAAGAATCTTTCTTTTTTTTTTTTTAACTAAACCTTCCCTATAGCTTCATAATCAGATTTTGTCCTTATTTTTCATCTATAGCCATTATTCTACAAGACTTTCAAGTTTGGGGCTGAAGAGGGAAAAGAAAGAATCACAGAAGACAAAAATAGACAATTTTGATTACATAAAATTGATAAAAAGTTTTGTACAAATAAAAATCCATTAAGTTGGAATTAGATGGGAAACAATTAACTAGGAAACATATTTGCTACAAACTTTTCTGATAAAGGTTTGCTAACCAAGATATATCCAAAATATATCTGCTATTCAAGAGAGCCAAAATAAGATTTTTTTTTAAAAAGGAGAAAGGAAAGTATCAATAAAGCATTTAAAAATTACAAACATTTAAAATGAAAGAAGGAAGTTGAGAAGGGGTTATAAACAAATATAATAGATTAGTATTACCTTATTATTTTATATACACAGATAAACTATGTGTAATAAAGAATTAGTTTCATATATAATCTTTTTTTTGTTCTTTGTGTTTGGAAATATTTGTTAATTTTTGTCAAGTTCATAATTTTTTAAAAGTTGGTCTTATTATATTCTCCCAGTTTATTTAAGGGACAATAATGTTTATATGCTTTTTTCAGATTAATCTGTATAGATTTCCTTTGAAACAACATACCTCCATGGGATTTACTGAAATACTGTCTGCCTTTTGGAAACATCTAAATTATAATCATATGGGTAGATAGCGCACAGAAGTTTTGAAAAATTATAGATCTAAAACTTTCTGAAGCAATGTTTTTTTTTCTATTATTAGTATATGAATACATTTTATCTTCTATGAAGAAAAAAATCATTAAGTAATGTCACTCATTAAAAGACTCAGTTAAACACATGAAGTTTATCCCACCATGACCTATATTATCTTGCTCTATTAAAAAGAGTTCTATTTTTGTACAGTACTAGCCTCGAGAATCAAGGGAAACAATTTCATTAAGAAAGAAAAGCATCTAGCTCTATTTTCTCAGTTAAGGCTCTAGGGGGTACAAGCTATGCACTGTACTGAACACAAAAAGGGAGAAAAAATACAAATGCTATCTTATCACATAGGCATATTATCCCTACACATAAGCTTTCTTCCATGGTTTCCCTTCTACCTCAAATTGCACAATACTTACGGCTCAAGCTGAAAGGTGAGATCTTATGCCAGTTAGTACAAAATAAAGACACTGGATCTAGCTTTCCAGAAGGGAGAAAAGTCTGTTTTTATCTGCAAGTGATCTCTGACTGATTCACCCAATTTCTATTGAATTACACTCATAATGACATGGTAGAATTATTATAACTTTACTATTCTTCCTATGATTCATACCCATTCCATCCTCCCCATTTGTAAGACCTAACTAAAAGATTTTGTGAGTAGGATTGGAGAACTAGAGGAAAACATGTTTTTAGTAATATCCTATGTCATCTGCCAAAACAATCACATGACTATCTCCTGAAGAATAGCTAAGTAGCTGAATAAATGAGATACTAAATATGAATTCAGATCCTGCCTCAGATACTGAGACTTTGAATAGAGTCACTTAATCTCTATCAGCCTCAGTTTCTCCATTTATAAAATGTGGATAATAATAATACCTATCTCATAGAGTTGTAAAGTTCCAAAGAGATAACACATGTAAAATGCTTTGCAAACCTTAAAATATTATATAAATTCCAGCCATTATTGTTGTTGGTATTATTACACTTGGGTATTATTGATTAATTTATTGTCACAAAAAAATAGTCCTGCAGAGAAAAGAGCAAAGAGAGCTAAAAACCATTGCTCTTCACTTTGCTCATCAGTGGATGATCTCAGAAAATCAGAAATAATTTATTTTGGTTCAACAAGCATCTATTAAGTATTTTCTGTGTGCAGAAGAACCATGCTAAGTGCCGAAAACAAAAAAGAAACAGTCCCTGCCCACAAAGAGTTTCCTTTCTACTAAATAACTAGTCCTATATCACTTGAGTTGGGCTTCAGTTGTTGAAAAATGGTCTAATGAGTAATCAGAGAGGTTCTCACAGACAAGAAACTGTGATAACATGAGCAAATACATTAGAGATGTTTCCTACAGTTTAGTAAATGCCATAAAGATGCTTTGTTTTTCAAATAACCTTCTACTTAGATTTACCCATAGTTTGTGAATATTATTTTACAAAGAAAACTGTTAAGGCCAAATCAAATGCAGCACATATATCCTAGCATGAGAACAGAAGATGAGTCAGATAAGCACCTGGGCTGAAAAAAGTATGAATTTTCTAGAAAAGGTATGACTTCTTGTCATTAGTTCTCATTGTGGTCCACTGATGTGGTCTTTATTCAGGAAATAGCATCAAAGATCCCCAAGCTGATACCTCCTTAATGATAAAATTCGCACATTTGATCTGCCCTTTGAAAGGGGTCTAGCAAGAGACAGATAAAGAAGAAAAGCAAACAGATTCAAACTGAGAAACATTGTCTCAGAGACATTTAGTTTCAGTCTTTACTGTAAATCATATGCATCTAGAACAGTGGTCCTATATTTGGCTTCTATGAACTCAGTTTTTAAAAATATTTTGATAGCTGTATTCCACAAATTTATAATCCCATTATTTTGTTTTATGCATTTAAAAGTGAAAAAGAGCCTATAGATTTCCAACAGATTGTAAAAGAAGTTCATGACAAAAAAAAGTTAAGAATCTCTACTTTAGGTGAAAAGTATATACCTAGAGGCAACTATAGACTAAGAAACCATATAGACTGAGAAGGAAAAATGGAGAAAAAAAGGAAAGATAACTTTTAAAATTTCTTTTCTATAATGTCATCTGCTCAAGCACCTCTTCAAGGTATCCTTCACTGTTGGCCATCAGTGACTAATAACTCAGTCCATTTTAACCAATTAATGCCAATCAGTTTTTACAAAAGTATATTTGTTACAAGGATATGATAAGTACAAAAGAACAAAGATTTCTTTCATTTATCTCAGGACACATTCTCCCCTACATCATTTTAGTCTAGGGAGAGAGGAGAAGTGAACTTCAGCTTAAAGCGATTTCTATATAGAATTCGTCCCACCAACTTCATGCCCAACTCTGGTATCACTGCTGGATGAATGAACGCAGGATTAGATTCCAGAAGTTGTTCCTGAGACTTGGTAAATTGAGGTGCAACTAGCTACAAAAGCAAGAATAAACATGACTCCTGGATTCCCAGAGTCCCAGATTCCTGGATGCTTCATATTCTTGATCTTATTTTTTTTTAAGGTTTGAAAAGTACTTTTACAAATAGTGCAACATTTAACCCCACAGCAATCTTGGAAGGTAAGTGCTAAAATTACTTTTGTGGTTATAGAGGAGAAAACTGAGGTAAACAGAGTTTGAGTCCTGATCTTTTAAAACATGAAATCATAACTTTCAACTTACTCATCTTAAATAAAAAATAATTATAATAAATTATTTTTCAGAAAAAGAATAGGAACAAATGTTCACAAGGCCAAAGGTCAACCTTCAATGGTGGGGAGAAGATGTAAGACCTCTTGTCTTATAGCATTGTCTCTCACCAGATACCCTAAGACAGAAAGAAATAAAACCCAGAAAGAGGTCTAAGAGAGAAGCCAAGGCTGATTAATGTCTTTTTGAAAATGCCCTTAGGTCCATTTCCATAATTATAGTCAATCAAAGAAGCTGCCATTCACCACATGGCTAGCAGATCAAAACTAGTTATATATGTACATATGTAATAACATATCTGGTCTTCAGGTAATAAGAGCCAGGGTGGTCAGTGTGGATATAATGTCTGCACATGCTTCAAAGTGTCTCCAAGGCACTTCTTTTCCACATCATCATAACTGCACCAGATTTCATTTTTCAGTCTCTTCTGCATAGGGAATTGTCTCAAGAAAGTATACTGATACCTTCCACACAAGTGTCATAAGAACTGGCTATACTGGTCAGTTCCCTATTACAAAAAAAAAAAATCTTAAATGTTAAGCTCATGAGTTTGTATTTAATCCTAAAAGCAAGAGGAAGTCATTGAAGGTTTATGACCAGAGAAATGACATTATCAGATCCATTTGCTAAAATTATATTGACAGCTATTTGAAGCACAGATTGGAAAGGAGAGAATAGAAAGAGATAAATCAGTTATTGCAGTTCAAATGAAAACTTGACCCAAGATACTGGCTATGTGAATAGAGAGATAAAAGCTAATACAAGAAGTATTGTAGAAGCAACATTGGCATAACTTTTCAATTAGCAAGATAGAAGGTAAGAAAAGAAAAAATTAAAGATGTTGCTGAGGTGAAGAGGAGAATGGAAATAAGAAAATTGTGAGAAAAATCAGGATTATGGGGGAATAGATAAATTCAATTTTAGATAGATTAATTTCATGTGGAGAAATTCAGTAGAAAATTTGAAATGTGGTAAACTCTGGGATTGTTACTGAATGGGTAGTATGGAAAATCATCTGTATAGATATGTAGGGATGTTTTCTATGCATGTAGTACTATGGAAATAGATGAAATTGCCAAAAAAGAGAATAGGAGAAATAGAAGTTCTTGAAGGTCACTCATATTTAAGGAAGAGGAGGAAAAAAGTAAACCAGAGAAATAATGCAAGAAGCATCAGCATAATAGGTGGGAAAAGCAGAAGAAAGAATTGTCACAAAAGCTAAGGAAGAAAAGAATATATACAGAAGATAGGAGTGGTCAGTAGAATCAATTACAACAAAGATATCAAGAAGGATGAAGAAAATTCTACTGGACTTTACAATTATAAGGTCATTATTGACCTTTGAGAAAGGGGACAAAGGATTCAAAGAAGAGGAAAATACAAAATTGAATTGATTCACAAGGGGGAAAAGATGGGGAGAAGAATATAGAACATGTAAGAGTGATGGCCTGGAAGGATGGAGGAAATGGAGATCACAGTGATAATAAATAACAGGGTGTAGGTTTGCAAGGTAAGGAAGAAGTGGAATAACTACTTATTATGATCAGGTAAAGGAATTTCAGATTTCACAAACATGAAAGTGGAACACTTGTGGATAATGGCAAGATGAAGAATGTGACCATCTCTGGGTACAGCTGAGCATGAATATGACTAAGTATCCTTACTTACAGGTGCTGTGAAGTCAAGGTATTTGGGAGTATCAGTATGTGTGTGAAAGTCCCATAGTTAGAAAGACAGAAATTGGGTGAGACAGAAAAGCTATGGGCCAAGCACCAAATTTGCTGATAAAGGAAGTCAAAAGTATGCTGGAGGTTAGTGTATAGTCAATAGAATTTACATTGGGTATATAGACTGAATGAACTTTTATAAAGGACAGATTACTGAGCAAGTAGGAATGGTGTTTTTAAACACTATATACCTTTCTAGTAAGTACAGTTCCCCTATTTGATGGTAAATTATTTTGATCTCACTGATGGCAAATAATTTAACTTGAAAAATGCTACAAGCCAAGACTAAAGTAAGGAAAGAATTGGTACATGACTTTGTTCACAGATGATCATGCATTCAATGAAAACTCTGACGTTGAGATTCAATGAAGTATGGATCAATTCTCTGCTGTTTGTGCCAATTTTGACCTAAAAAATCAACACCAAGAAAACAGAGGTTCTCCCCTAGCCAGCACACCATCCATACGTGGAACCATCAGTTACAGCAAATGGAGAAATTTTGAATGCTATGGATAAGTTCACTTACCTTGGAAGTATACTTTGTAAGGATGTAAACATAAATGGTGAAATGGATGCATGTATTTCAGAGCTGGCTCGGTGTTTAGGAGTCTCCAAAGGAATATGGGAGATGAGTTATTAGACTGCCTCCAAACTGAAAATCTACAGAGCTACTGTGCTGACCTCGAATATCTGTGTATCTGGGACAGTATATCAGCACCATGCCAGGAAACTGAATCACTTCCATTTGAATTGTCCTAGGAAGAGTCTGAAAATCACAATAATAAAATGAAGTACAAAATAAGGCAAGATAAGATACCAGACACTGAGGTTTGAGTTGAACTTCCAAGAATTCAAACTTTAATGGCCTGACCTTGTTTTTTGAATGCCAAACTTGTTTACCTAAAAGATTAATTTGTGGAAAATTCACATAAGACACGTGCTCACTTGAGCTTGGAAGTCAAGAGAAGCAATACAAAGACTCTCTCAAGGTTTCTCAGAAAAACTTTGGAATCAATTGTTAGACATGAGAGACACTGGCACGGGACCACCCAGCACAGTGTGTCTTCATCAGAGAAGTTACTGTACTCTATAAACAAAACAAAATTGCAGTAGCTCAAAAGAAGAGTGAGATGCACAAATTTAGAGATGTTCATATGGACTATCTGTACCTAACCTGCAGCAGAGCTTTCTGAACTTGTATTGGTTTGGTCAACCACAGTCTGTCAGGCAGTACCTTAATCCCAACATAGTGATGTCATGTTGGTCCTTTTCAAGAATGAAAGATAATAACAAACAAATAAAGCCACAAACAAACCAAAAAAGCATCAAAAGAATAACTAAAATAATACTACTCTCCCTTCCTCCATTTCAAGCCCTCGGTAACTTTTGAATGATTCATCATTTGTCTAGAGTTCAGATTTTATGTATAGCATTTCTAATCCCTTAAATGGGAATTTTTTAAGATTGTAAATCAAGAATCTGTTCTTGTCCATAACCTCATATATTGCTGACCATGGTTTTTGCCTTTTTTTTTTCATCGCAGTTTGGCTTAAAATATTTTTCTACTGTTTTTCCTAAGTGATTTGGAAAGAAAAATAATTATTTCTTACCCTTTTGACTGTCATACAAAGGAGCCTTATAATTTTTTCCTTTAAAGGGGGCAATTTCTGGGAGTCAAGAATTATAGGTTCTCTTGCTAATTTGCCTGATGTTATGGAAAGTCAAATATCCAGTATATATTGAACTATAGATGGTAATCCATCCCTCAGGGCTGTGCAAGGCCATCCTACTAAGTTTGTGGGAAAGGGATTTTAAAGTCTTTCAATAAGGCAAATCCAGCAAATTATGAGACTGGGATTTTTTGGTTTGTTTGTTTTTTGTTGTCGGTGGTGGTGATTTTTATTCCCTGTTATTTTTTCAGTCTATCTTCTGTTATAGGACTGGGATTGGCAGCTGACTTTGCATATGCTTGTTAGTAAACTCTGCTTGAATGTCTGTGTACTTGCTTAGGTACTGAATTTGTATTGTTGTTGACTTCCAATAGAAAATTTCCAGCTAATAACTTCCAGATTGCCTGAATTTATTCTCTGTTCATCCCCTGAATAGCAAGGTTTAACAGCCTAACAGAAAGACTTAGGTATTTTCTACCTACTTGTTGGCAGAGTATTTGAGGAAGTGAAAGGAGAACATATTTGGACTTGCAACATGTTAACTATCCTTGAAAGAATAGCATGATCAATGCTTTGGCCTTTGTTCATGTTAATTGTCCTTATTGGGATGCACTTTCTTCTTAACTTGATAATTTTAAACATTGGAAGGAAATGAGATAATCATAAGTCATTCAACATCGAATGAAAGATTTGCTGAGCTGTTGCAGATTATTCACTAAGGATATGCATTGAGGATACCGTGAATTGATATTCCTCTGCCCTTAAATTGTCTATGTGATTCCCCTGCCCAAGCATCTGAGTGCTCTTAGAACTCTTCATGGCTGCCTCATACTCAAACAATAAAGAAACAGCCTGAGTCTTTAGTTTCCTGAGCCAATTAAGTTTCAAGAATGGTTAAAAAAAATTACTGTTATCAAGAATCAAAGGAGTGAATAAAGAAAAAATTAAAACAATTGTTGGGACCTATTTTGTCCAAATTTGTCCAATTTGCCAATAAATATGACAATCTAAATGAAATGAATGAATATCTACAAAAATGTAAATTACCCAGATGAACAAAAGAAATGAAATACTTAAATATTCCAATCTTAGAAAAAGAAATTGAATAAGCCATCAATAAACATCCTCAGAAAAAAAAAAGGCCATATTGAATTCACAGGTGAATTCTATCAAACATTAAAAGAACAATTTGAATACTATATAAACAATTTAGAAACTTTAGCAAAAAAGTAGTTCTACCAAATTCCTTTAAATGGCATAAATCTAAACCAGGAAGAGCCAAAACAGAAATTATAACCAATTTCCCTAATGAATATTGATGCAAAAAAAAAAAATAGGAGCAAAAAAATTACAGCAATGTATCATATATTAAGACCAGGAGGGATTTATACCATGTTGATTCAATATTAGAAAAACTATCTGCATAATTGATAATATCAACAACAAAACAAAAATTATGTGATTATCTCAGTAGATGCAAAAAAAGCTTTTGACAAAATACAATACCTGTTCCTAATAAAAATACTAGAGAACATAGGAATAAAGAAAGCTTTCTTTAAAATGATAAGTAATGTTTATCTAAAACCATCAACAAGTATTATGTGTAACAGGCATAGGGAGAACCATTCCTAATAAGATCACTGGTGAAGCAAAATGCTCATTATTATCTCTATTATTCAATATTATACTAAAAACATTTTTATTCAATATTATACTAGAAATATCAAAGAAAAAAGAAGATATTTGAAGGACACAAATATATAAGTATCAGGAAGCCCAAAAGTTCATTTATTTAGTTGCTTAGGATATGAAATTATCTACTAATTTAAATTGAAAATAACAAGATCTTTTAATATACATCTTATTATAGTAGTGCAGAGGTGCTGGAATATTACAGTAATAGGATTCATTATACTTTTTTTTTATTACAACTTTACCTACCATCCTTAAAGAGATTTGTTATGAAAGGAAGAAGCAGGGACATAGTTATTACAACATCAAAAATGGTCCTCCAGACCTAAGCCTGAGGGTACAGAATGACATCACTTAGGCATAATAGAATAAAGTATATTTGGTTCTGTTTGGTTTCAAGCAAGAGTTATAGTTAATCTTTAGAATAGCCAATCACACTACAAAGATCCACATTATTCATACAAACTATCATAGCCAGACTCGGGATTAATCAGGGGGGAGCCAACCCTGTTCAAAAAAAAATGACATAATGGGGAAACTGAGGTCATCCCTTCAACTTTTCCCAAACACAAACATCTGTCTATAGCAATTTTCAGATCACACTCCCTTTGAGCAGCTTATGGTATTTCCTTCAATAGGTGGATTGCTGACTTGATGATACTTCAGACATTCAAAACTCAAAACAAAATCAAATTATGATCACAAGAAACCTGGCAAGTTCACAAATAAAAAAATTATACAAGGTCCCCAAAAAGTAATTACTATTCTTCCCTTTTGAAATGTGTCTTCTAAATATTATAAATTCTAATAGTATAACAATAGGCTCTGCTAACTTTAGTAATTTCAGAGTATCCATATGAAAAGGACTTAAATTTCCCAAAACGAGGCAGCTGAAGGGCACAGTGGATAGAGCACTGACCCTGAAGTCAGGAATATCTGAGTTCAAATCCGATTTCAGACCCTTAATATTTATTATCTGTGACCCTGGATAAGTCACTTAACTTCAATTGCCTCACAAATAAATAAATCTTTCAATGGTACAATTTCATTAATTTCTCCCTTTTTTGTGAGGCAACCCCCATGCCCACAGGGAAAATTTGTTGTAGGCTACAAGTTCCTAGACCCACAGCTGAAAAGGCTGTGACAAGGGGCAACTAGATGATGCAATAGATAAAGCACTGGCCCTCAGGAGGACCTGAGTTCAAGTCCTCAGAAATTTAACACACTTACTAGCTATGTGATCTTAGGTAAGTGACTTACCTAATTGATTCACCAAAAAGCAAAAGAAAAGAAAAACTGTGACAATATCACTCAGTCAGATGGATGATCACCGTGGATAAAGGAAAGTGAACAAATGATGAGAGTTCCTAAAGTCTTGTCTCCTTGATACAAGTGTGGGGGATGGGGGGGGAGGGTTTCCAAAGGAGAACCTGCTTTCTGAAGAGAAAGAGAATTATTCACGTAAGCCCCCAAACTAGAAAAGTAAAGGGAGCCTAAGCCACAGAATGGGAAATTGCCATCTGCTTTTACCTTGGGTTATTTGGACAGTGTCAATGTAATGGAAAAGAAGGTTGGACCTCTAGCAACCTCAAGGAAATTTCCTCCCAGAAAAGCCCAGCTAGCACCATAATCTTGGATGCTAATTCTAGCAAACAGTTGGATCTTTGAAGTGAAAGTAGAACTCACAGTTTCATGTTGGGACATTCCTCCTTAGCAACCCCAAGTTTGTTTCCCTTCTGTAGAAACTCCAAACCACACAATGGTGCTGTGAGTCTAGAGGAAGACGGGATTCTGGAAAAGACAGGACTTAAACTGGAGAGAGGAGACTTTTGTCAATTGTTTATGGACAACTGTGAATTCTTCAGGTGCTTGATTTCTGTCAGTTTACGTGTTTATGGACAACTATGAATTCTTTATGTGTTTTCTAAATTTTCTGTGAGATAAAACAAAGGCTCTCATTGTCAATCAACTGGCATTTATTAAGTACCCCTGTTATTAAGTACCCACTGAGCTAAACACTGTTATATTCCCAAATAATCGCATTTGTTATTTTCAAGGTTTATATTGGGTAGCTATGTGGCATAGGGTATAGAGAATTGATCCTAGAATCAGGAGAACCTGAGTTCAAATTCTGCCTTAAATACTTAACTACCTATGTGAACCCAAGCAAATGATTTAATCCCACTTGCCTCAGTTTTCTCATAGTAAAGTGATCTGGAAAAAGAAATGGTAAACTACTCTAGTCTCTATCCCAAGAACCTAAATGGGTCACAAAGTCAGCCATGACTAAATACATGGGATCAAGGGATACTTTTCCTGATATCTGTGAACTATACCCACAAGCTATATTTTCTGACATTTCCCTAAGATAATATTGGATAAAGACAATATAAGTCTAAGAGAGAATGAATGTTTGTAATTGATCCAAGATCAGACCTGGTCCACATAAGCCCCAAGGCTGGGATATTGAACATTTCAAGGCCAAATGCAAAAGAATTTACCTTTCCATTTTGTTAAGTAACTCTGCCTGGCACATGCAGGTTTGCTGATCTTCCAAATTACTTCCAAATCCAACTCTAATTCTTCTTTTGCTTCTGATTGTTCTATATCATCATAATAATTTTTAAAATATTCCTTTAATAGATAGATTTTTTTTTAAATCACTTTAATAGAAAGAGGGAAAAAAACAGAATTTTACAAAAGGGCATGCTGGTAAATAAAAAAATCAGATTGTAAATAATTGTCCATGTAAAATGAGCCTTGCAATTACTTGACAATAATTGTTTTGAAATGACTTGTTGCTAAGTGATAATAAAGAGTAAACTCTGGTAGTTTTATAGCTAAATCTCGATTTAGTTATTTTTAATGCTAGTTATATTATGAAATTCAAGATTTAAGGGTTTTAACCACTAAGATGTTAAGTCAACATTAAGACCCTTAATCTCAAATTATACTTGGAGTTTTGAGTTTCAGAACTCAAACATACTTAAACATTTTTCTATTATGAAGAAAATAATAATATGCCATTGAATATGTCTATTCAATTGTATGAAAGAGGAACAAACAAATAATAGAAATGACTGTTTCTGCTATAATGATTACTATCTCTCACACCATTTCTCCCCCATTCAAAAAAACCTTTATTAGTAAAAAGTTGCAATATTTTGAAAACAGATGTAACATTTTAAGACACTAATTTGTAAACTTTGATGAATAAAACTACACAAATATGGAATTAAGGGTGTCTAATCATAACTAGCTGTGTCAAAAGAAGGGGGAAGGGTGTGATTTTGAAAGTCTGATGATTCCTTTTAGAAATAACAGTAGTCCTAAAGTAATGTTTTTCTTCCTCTAGGCATGAGTCATTTCCATGGCAACTCTCCATCTGCTTCCCACTATTTTCACAGGCTTTTAAAATTAAGCTTGCATATGTCATTGTTTCAAGATTATTTTTGTGATTGTATAAACCATATGGCTTTTTGACAAAGCCAGTTAAGCCAATAACATTAAGGAAATATTTAAATGTCACAACCCTTATGTAAGAAAAAAGAGTATGGGAAATGCTATTTCCACAAACAAGTTTGTCATCATTCCTTGAACTCAATGCCTAAGGGACCATCTTTAGATTCCAAATCAGAGGATATTTTAAGTCATACACATAAGGAATTCTGTACTTGAGCTCAGAGAGCAGTCATAGTCTATACAGAATATCCAAGCTTTCCAAATGTCTTTATATAGTAATATAGTTAAATTATTGCTCAACTAATCAATGTGAAACTTATGTTTGCCTTTTTTTTTTTTAATGTAGAGAGAGATCAGAGACTTTGTTGCTGTCAGAATGCAGGACAAACTAAAAAACCAAGGTAAGGAAGGCCATCAGCAGTCCTGATTCTACCTGGAGCCAGAGGCATTATGGAGCTAAAACTAACTTTGTCACCCAGCACTATATAACTCTACAGCAATGCTTGCTGGACATCTGGAAACTCAGGGAGGAATGTCTTTATAAGAAGAGAGATAAATAATAAAAAATGCTTCAAAGAAAACAAAAAGAACAAGGATTCAGATGGGGTGGGGGGGAAGACCATTAAAGTTACCTACAAATAGATGGTTGGTAACCTTGGAAATAGTATTTCAGATAAGCAATGGGGTAAATTAGATTACCAGAGATTGAGAGGTGAGCAGTGGGTGAGGAAGTAAAGAAAACAAGTGTGGTTGACAATTCTTTTAAAGCTTGCTTGAATAGGAATGGATGAAGTATAGGATCTAGAATTCTGGGTATAAATGTAAGCAGCAGGGTCCAGCTATCAGATAAGAAAGATGGAATAGAAGAAGGAAGAGCCAGCTAAACAGACAGACAAAGAAGCAAATAAGCAAGCAGACAGAAAAATGAAGAATAATTGAAAGAACAAACTCCTTGATAAAACAAGAGGGAACAGACTCAAGGAGACAAATAGCTTGGACAAGGATAAGAACTACCTCTTCAGGAACTGGAGGGGAAAAAATAATAGGAAATACTAAGGGGCTTTGAGATGTAGAATCAGAAAGAATTTAAAATAGCCTCAAAATTCTTTATGAATTAAAAAGGTTATGTACTCTTTCTTCTGACAAGAGAAAAAGAAGGGGCTAAGTAGGTGGCTTCAGAAAATATACAACAAATCTTAATGAATTTTTTTTAACATGGTAACTCATGAAAAAAATATAAAATTACTCTCAATTCTGTGAAGAATTCTTCTTATAATGTGCCAGTGATGGAAAAAGGAACGAGAATACTAAAAAAATTAGATTTTAAGGTATCATAAATAATAATTTAATTGGTATACTCAAAATGTTGTATCTTTATCCAATGATCATTGAATGGCATACCCTTGGTAAAACCAAATCAATAATTTTTATATTCTTACTACCAAAAAAAAAAAGAAAAAGAAAAAGAAAGTCGGAGCTAAATACAAGTAAGGTTTATAAGTCCTTCTTGGAGAGGTAAATAAAAGCAACAAGAAGCAGCCTTTCATAGACTATATGATAATTTCATCTTGCAAAGCTCATGATGAGAATAAACAAAAAGAATACCATGAAAATTGCAGTTTATATACCAACATCTGTTGCAAAAGATGAAGAGGTAGAAAAATTCTATGAAGAATTTGACAGTATCTTCCCAGTCAACAAATCCCTTTGTACTCAGTAACTACAATGCAAAGGCAAAGATAAAAATATGTTGGGAATTATGTTTGAGATTAAGAAATGAAACAGGCTTATAAACTACTAAGAACCCTCATGTCTATATGTAATAAGTACTTCAATAAGAAGTAGAAGTTATTAAACATGGTAAGCTCCAAACAATACCATGCAAAAAAGTGAAATTAATCATATTTTAAAAGCCAGAAAATAATTCATTATTGATGCAGTGACCATTTCTAAATCGAATATCTGCTCAATTCATGGTCTCTTAAGGGCAAAGAATAAAATTAAAGCCAGGATGGAAAGAAAGGAGATAAAAAGACAATACTGTATTGGGGTAACAGTAGCACTAACCTGGCCTACAGTTTACATAAAGCATAATGGCTTCATAAAAAGAATGCTAGATATGGATTCATATCCTACTAGAAAACGTATGAGTTAAATAACTATATGCCAAGTCTCTTAAGGTCCCCATGACTTAATTTTATCTTCTATAAAATGGACATAATAATACCTGAAGTGACTATCTTATAGGATTGTTAGAAAAAGGAGTAAAGAAGATGTAATGACTGCTGTGGGGGGAAGAAGGGAGGATTTAACTTATAGTTCAGATCTATGAAACAATAGTGTCAGGCCCAGAGGCAGGAAGACCCAGCTTCCTAAGTTCAAATCTGGCCTTAGACACTTTGAAGCTGAATAAGTCACTTAACTTTGTTTGCCTCAGTTTTCTCTTCTAAAAAATAAAATAAACTGGGAAATGATATGGAAAACCATTTCAGTATCTTTGCCAAGAAACCCCAAATAGGGTTATGAAGAGCTGAACACAACTGAAAAAAATGATAAACAATAAAGCAATGTGTTAAACAAATTTGTAACTTTCTGCCTCTGAATTCTTCATCTGAGCTTGAAAAGTTAAATTCCCTACTTCATGTGGTCCTTGCCTTCTGATTTCTTAGGGCAATTAAAGGTTGACACATCATTTTTCAGATAGAGCAGACTGTTGGAAATTCATCTATAAGTGAATAGTGTTCCATACTATACCTCTTCCTATTGTTTTAAATTTTACAGTTCCTAACAGGAAATATTTCAGACTTTAGGCTTTATGGCAACTTAATCAAGATGTCATAACTTTAATACCCACAAGCAATATCAACATTGTTCCTATTTTCCAATTATTTATGTAGGTGGAACAACTATTCCAGGCCCATAGAAAATACCAAGCCAACTTCTGCTGATATTAAATCTACAACAACAAAAAAAAAGCTTAGCAAAATTCCTTGGCTGTCTCATAAATTACAAAGAGAACCATAAACACATTGGCTGCTTTGGACCCTTCGGCTTTGTCTTTTAAAATATCAGCTAACTTTCCTTCTTACACTCTCTTTTGAGGTTTAAAAAAAAAAAGCAATTTCATCTGCAATAATCTGCAAAGTACAAACAGATCAGAACTATAAGGAATGACTCCAACTTCATTTTCTTGCAATCTGTTTCAAATCTTTTCCTCTATTTTCCTTCATCCTTTTAAAATTTCCATCACCCAAGAACCCTATTCTTTTCTGCTTGAGATCCAGTGTAGCAGAGTAGGTCAAGAGCTACGCTTGAAGTCAAGAAGTCTTGGATTCAGGTTTTACTTCTGGATACATTCTGGTGGGATGAACCTGGGCAAGTCAATAAAGATCTCACTTGCTAAAAGCAACTCTATGAAACTCTAAATTGCAGGAAAAGTGCTGATTTTATTTTCTATGAAGAGATTCTTCATCTAGGAGTTCCCTATTCAAATGAAATGAGTCAGTCATCCAACAAGCATTTTTAAAGTACTTATAAGTCAGGCACATATGCTAAAACATATATGTCAGGCATCAAGCTAACCACTAAGGATGCAAAGAAAAACAAAAACAGTCTGTGCCTTTAAGGAGCCAACATGAGAATCATGCAAAAAAAAAAAAATATATATATATATATATATACACACATATACATATATACATAGAGAGAGACCCACATAAATACAGTATATATTCTGTATCAATAGAAGGTAATCTCTTTTTTTTTAATAACTTTTTATTGACAGAACTCATGGCAGGGTAATTTTTTACAGCATTATCCCTTGCACTCACTTCTGTTCCGATTTTTCCCCTCCCTCCCTCCAACCCCCTCCCCCAGATGTGGCAAGCAGTCCTTTACATGTTGAATAGGTTACAGTATCTCCTAGATACAATATATGTGTGCAGAACCGAACAGTTCTCTTATTGCACAGGGAGAATTGAATTCAGAAGGTATAAATAACCCGGGAAGAAAAACAAAAATGCAAGCAGTTTGTATTCATTTCCCAGTGTTCTTTCTTTGGGTGTAGCTGCTTCTGTCCATCCCTGATCAATTGAAACTGAATTAGTTCTCTTTATCGAAGAGATCCACTTCCATCAGAATACATCCTCAAACAGTATCATTGTTGAGGTATATAATGATCTCCTGGTTCTGCTCATTTCACTTAGCATCAGTTCATGTAAGTCTCTCCAAAACTGTATTCAACCTGCTGGTCATTCCTTACAGAACAATAATATTCCATAACATTCATATACCACAATTTACCCAGCCATTCTCCAATTGATGGGCATCCATTCATTTTCCAGCTTCTAGCCACTACAAACAGGGCTGCCACAAACATTTTGGCACATACAGGTCCCTTTCCCTTTTTTAGTATCTCTTTGGGATATAAGCCCAGTAGAAACACTGCTGGATCAAAGGGTATACACAGTTTGATAACTTTTTGAGCATAGTTCCAAATTGCTCTCCAGAATGGCTGGATGTGTTCACAATTCCACCAACAATGTATCAGTGTCCCTGTTTTCCCACATCCCCTCCAACATACCGCATTATCTTTCCCTGTCACTCTAGCCAATCTGACAGGTGTGTAGTGGTATCTCAGAGTTGTCTTAATTTGCATTAATAGAAGGTAATCTCAAAAAAAAAAAGACATTAGCAATAATAGAAGGATGTGGCTTAGGAAGAAGGAGGAGAAAACTGAGAAAGATTTGCTGGGATTTGAACTATCTTAAAGGAAGTTGATAAGTAGAGGGAGGTAAGATAGGAGAGTTTTTTGAGTTTAGATAACAGCCTGTGAAAAGGCTGTTTTTCAGCCTTTCAGAGTTGCGATATAAAATATGCAAGAAAAGCAAGAAGGATAAAGTAGCAGACCAGAAAGAGGAAGGTGCAAGGTTATGAAGAATACAAACCAGACCATCTTCTATTTGATCATGGAATTTACTGAGTAGAGTTAGACTAAGATTTTAGAAAAATCATTCTGGAGGCAGCTAGGTAGCACAGTGGATAGAACACCAGCCCTAAAGTCAGGAGGACCTGAGTTCAAATCTGACCTCAGGGCAGGTCACTTAAGCCCAATTGTCTCAGCAAAAGAAAAAAGAAAAAAAGAAAAGAAAAAAAACAGAAAAATCATTCTGGCAGGTGAGTGGAGAATGTCTTATGGACATTGTGAGGCAGGAAAAAAAATATTCCAATGTCCAGGCAATCTCATCAATCAATGATGAGAACCTATAGCAGGGCCGTGGCAATATGAATGAAAAGAAGTGGATGCATGGGAGAGAAGGCATGGACAACAAAATTTGGCAACATGTTGGATGTGGAATGTCTTCAGGGAAATGAGAATGGTATCAAGTTTAAGATCCTGGGAGACCAGAAGTATGGTGATGACTTCAACAACAAAAGGAAGTTTGGAAGATGGGATTTTATGGAAGAATTCGGGGAAAAAATAAGTTCTGTTTTGGATGTGTTGGGTTTAAGCTGCCTAAAAGACATCTAGTTTTGAGACATCCAAGAAGCAATTGGTGATGTGAGACTGGAGTTCAAGAAAGAGACCAGGACTACAGATCTGTAAATTATATTAATACAGATGATTATTGAACCTATAGGAACTGATGAAATTACCAAACAAAATAGTACAGAGGAGAAGAGAAGCCTTTCTCTATATCCATAGCATTGAGCACAATACCTGGAATGACCAAGCCTGTTTTGAAGTTGGTCCAGTTATGATGTGAGAGGAAAGAAAATAGATGGAAAATCCAAAAGCTCCACCAGTAACCACAAAATTATGAGTAGATAGAGGAACTAGCTGGGAGAGGGGGGAGGGAAGCAGCTAGATGGCACAGTGGATAAAGTATTGGCCCAAGAATCAGGAGGACCAGAGTTCAAATTCAGCTTCAGATAATTAATCCTTATTAGCTACATGACTTTGAGCAAAAAATATTAGAGGAACTAGGAGAGAACTCAGGAAAATAAATTATGCAAGATGAAAAGACATAAATGGTCTCTACACATGCTGGTTCTCATGCGTGGAATAGATTCTCTCCCTCACTTCATATCTTAGACTCCTGAGCTTCTTTCAAAGTTTAACTCACAGGTCATCTCCTCTTATAATCTAAGTTATCCTAAACCTGAACCTTTCAAATACATAAAGACCATATGCTTTCTAAATCTTCTCTTCTTCAGACTAAATATTCTTTTTGTTTTCTTTAATCAGTTCTTATATAACATGATCTCAAAGCCTTTCGCCATTAAAAAATTTTTAAAGCAGCCCAGTTTTGAATTATTTTTAAACTGCAAATATGAATCACATTGTTGATTTATATTGAACTAGCAATTTACTAAAACTTCCAAATCTCTTCTCAGAACTGCTTATGAAGCCTAATCATTTTAACTTATACTTACAAAGTTGATTTTTCAAACCCAAGTATAATACTATACATTTATTCTACTTAAATTTCATCTTGCTTTGCCAAAAGGATAAGGAAACTGAATTCCTTATAGGCTAAAGACCCTAGTCTAAATTGTATCTTTAATAGGAGATTTTGAATATGGATCCTGTCTTCAAATCTAGCACTCTCTACTCTATTTCCAAGGTTTCTTTATATTCTTTTTTTTTTTTTTGAGGCAATTGGAGTTAAGTGACTTGCCCAGGTTCACATAGCTAGGAAGTATTAATTGTCTGAGACCAGATTTGAACTCAGGTTCTCCTGACTTCAGGGCTGGTGCTCTATCCACTGTGCCACCTAGCTGCCCCTTTATATTCTCTTATTAATTATGTTAGCTATGACCTCAGCCTTGTACTATTTCAAAGTTTGGTATGTATATAATCTCTGATTTCATGCAAGTCACTGAAAAAAAAAATGCATGTCACCCCTTAAGAAACATCTGTAGATTCTCAGAGAAAAAAATAATAACATGCTTTTCTATAAGTCCTTCACAATATGTTTCTATCTTACCTAATGCCACATTACTTTCTATTATACATTCTGACTCTTGAAGTCAGAGGACCTGAATTCAAATCTTGCTTCTGATGCTTACTACTTATATGATGTTGGATAAGTTATTTCTTTCAACTTTCTCATCTGTAAATTGAAGGGATTAGACTAGATAATTCCTAAGTAAACAAGTCAATTTTTAATCATAAGATTATATCTTTTGATCTTATGATCATATGAGCTTTATGATCAAAACTAACCTATTTACCATTGTGAAATTCTGTCTCTAGCCTCCAGCCCTTTCTCCAGGCTATCCTCCAAACATGAAATGCCTTCCTTTTTTACATCCAACTCAACAGAAATCCTAGCTTCCTTTAAAGAATTACTCAGATGCCATTTATTACCAAAGGCCTGTCCTGCTGTCCCCAGTTGTTAGTGCTTACTGTTACCGACTTGAGATCTTTTGGATTTACTCAGTTTATAGTTTTTGCTTATTTTTCTGCTTCAATAAATAAAGGATAGAAGAGTCAGGATTTTCTTTTTTGCAAATGGTTTCCATATGCCAAAAATTCTGAAAGTAAATTAAACACTGCAGTTCATGAAAAAGCATATTTTGAACATAATATTCCAGTTGTAAAAATTGTCCAAACATAATCCTCATGTTTATAGTAATTTAAAGATGTGTTTAACTGTATAAATTCATTTAGTTTAAAGAATAAGGGATAGGAAAAAAGGGGAGACAGGAAAAAAAACAAAATTTTGCAGAATGTGGAAGGGGTCTGGTATTATATCACACATCTGGGTTTCCTTAAATACTTAATACTCTAATTCCATGTGCTTAGACAGGTACACCATTCCAGCATGAAATTAACACATCTGGGCAACAGAGAATTTTACTTTCCTCTACTATAATCTTTCGCCTTTTCTGGACCAAAACTGTAAGAATTACAAGAATCCACAAGGTTTATGCCAGACTGATTCAAAAGTCATCTTATTCTAATATCTTGGCAGGAGAACTCAGGAAGGAATTGGAGTTCCAGACATATGGATTTTTATATTCTGGAATCACCTAACAAGCTTTTCCTCCAGGCTTTCTCAATCATCTCCATGACCATTAAACTTATTCACAGAGAAATGAATTCTTCATTTTTTCCTAGGTTATTTGTATTGATTTAAGAATTTTAAAAGAGCTCATATCTTTCTATGCTCATCCATGCAGTCCTTTTTCTGCCATCTTGCAGTCACCACTGTGATATACTCAAATGTCTTAGTAGATACTCTTACAAGCTTCACCAATACAGAGAAGTGAGGAAAATTCCAAGTTCTCATTAATTCACATCTAAAGTAACTAACTAGTTCTTAACTGTAATGATGAAACATGGCTATATTGACAAATTTGAAATCATTGATGATCATAGAGTAGGAAAAATTATTATGAACCTTCCAGGAGATTAAACAAGTGTAATATAATCAGCCCCAGATTAGATGTTCATTTGAAAGATCTGGGAAAATGGAAGAATAATGAACTACCACCCTGTCACTTTGAGTTCCTTGTGCTTGCAACTTTACATAGCATCATGGATCCTGCAATTCTTTTTCTAAATATCCATACAAATAAAATGTTCCAGTGGTGGGGGAGGGAATAAAATTTAAAACAACTATCATCATAGAAAGTCATTAAATACAATACAAATAACAGTAGCTATCATTTACATAGCACTTTAAAAGTTGTAGAGTCACACCAGCACAGAAAGGAGTCCTTCATCTTATAACTTGTGTCTCCTTTCCTACTGCCAAATTCATAGGGATCAAGAAACCAATGGGGCTGGAATTAATTAGTCAATAGCCATTTAAACACCATATGTCATTATCCTAAGTACTGGAGATACTCAAAAAAAGGGGGGAAAAAAGCAAATATAATCCTTTTCTTCAAGGAACATCCATTCTAAGGGGAGAAACAACATAAACAACCAGATTTGTAGACGCTCTACTCAAGTCAATAGGGTAAGACTTATTTCTAATACTCAAATTAAGATACTGAACATGTTTTCCCATAAAAACAATAGTTTCAATAGAAACAACTTCTAAGTTTCTGCGAAACTATGCTCCTTTGAGCTCTTATAGTCCCCACTCTTCCATCTTTCAGAAAGTAGGTGAAGTAGTCAGGACAGAGAATAATATTGAAGTAAAACTAAAAGGCTGCTAATTACCTTATCAAATGGAAGGAAAGAGAAAAATAGCAAAGTGAAAAGCACAAAAGGAATGTCTTAAATCCCTACCCACTGCTGCTGACAAAAGACGTTGCACTCTTCCACATGTCTTTTGGTTCTAATCCAAAACTTCTAGTTAGTTCCCCCTACAAAAGTGAAGTAATATCTTATGTATATTCCAAGCTGTGCCAGTGAGTAAGTTTCTAACTGAAAGGATCTGAAATAAAGAGAATGGAGTCCACATGACATGCTGAGAAATCAGTTTTGAATCAAGTGAAATCTACGTCATTCTTAAAAGAAAATCATACCTTCAATATGTGATTCCCTGAGAACCATCCCTTAACTTGATAGAGCCAAGTGGGAAAGGAGCAGATTTTTTTTCATATCTTCATTTCCTTTTAAAAGGATATTGTTAACTAGGATTCCATCAAAGATAGCAGAGCTGAGGAGAGACCTCATTACAAGGAGATGAGTAGGAAATATTATTTCTTTGACAGATTGTGACTGCCAACTGAAAGTGTCTGAGTTGGGGGGGAGGGGAGGACTGGGAGAATAATAGTGGCCACTATCCCAAAATAAACCAGGCCAGCAAGCCCCAATTTATGTCTTCTTAAGAAAATGTTATATAAGTATTAAAAAATAAGGTCTGAAATTTTTTTCATTAACTTTGGTGTCTTCTCTTTCCTTGGAATTCTTAAGAGGCAGCTAGATGGCATAGTAGATAGATTACTGGTCCTGGAGTCAGGAAGATCTGAGTTCAAATTTGACCTCAGATACATAATACTTACTAGCTATGTGATGCTGGGCAAGTCATTTAGCCCCAATTGACCCTTATAAGAATCCTTGAGAATCAATTTGTCAACACCCTCAGAACTACAGTTGGATAATTAACCTATAGAATATATTTATCAGCATATAGATCCTAGCTAGGAACTATAATGGACAATCAAGCTGGAGCTCAAAATTTAACAGAGAAAACTTCTTTTAGGGACCCCAAACTTCTCCTGGAAAACAAAAGTTCATCATTTTAACACCTATGTCATTGTGAAATACTACACATAGTTTATGAAAAACTGATACTGAGGATTACTGAACAAGCAGCAGAGAAGTATGTTGTAAGTGTGAGCAGATTGCATTGTATTACAATGAGGGATTACTCAGAAGATATAGTATAAAGCAAAGCTTCTTGAACTGTGGGTCACAACAGCAGAATATGGAAGTCACAAAAAAATTTGACAATAATAAAAGATATCAAATATTCTACCAAGATTTAATTTTTTTTAATAATTATAATTTTTTATTGACAGAACCCATGCCTGAGTAATTTTTTACATTATTCCTTGCACTCACTTCTGTTCCAACTTTTCCCCTCCCTCCCTTCACCTCCCTCCCCCAGATGGCAAGCAGTCCTATACAAGTTAAATATGTCACAATATATCCTAGATACAATATATGTGTGCAGAACTGAACAGTTCTCTTGTTGCACAGGGAGAATTGGATTCAGAAGGTATGAATAACCCGGGAAGAAAAACAGAAATGCAAGCAGTTTATATTCATCTCCCAGTGTTCTTTCTTTGGGTGTAGCTGCTTCTGTCCATCCTTGATCAATTGAAAATGAATTAGATCTTCTCTTTGTCGAAGAGATCCACTTCCATCAGAATACATCCTCATACAGTATCGTTGTTGAGGTATATAATGATCTCCTGGTTCTGCTCATTTCACTTAGCATCAGTTCATGTAAGTCTCTCCAAGCCTCTCTGTATTCATCTTGCTGGCCATTTCTTACAGAACAATAATATTCCATAATGTTCATCTACCACAATTTACGTAACCATTCTCCAATTGATGGGCATCCATTCATTTTCCAGTTTCTAGCCACTACAAACAGGGCTGCCACAAACATTTTGGCACATAAGGTCCCTTTCCCTTCTTTAGTATCTCTTTGGGGTATAAGCCCAGTAATAGCACTGCTGAATCAAAGCACAGCTTGATAACTTTTGGGGCATAATTCAAATTGCTCTCCAAAATGGTTGGATTCGTTCACAACTCCACCAACAATGCATCAATGTCCCAGTTTTCCCGCATCCCCTCTAGCATTCATCATTATTTCTTCCTGTCATTTTAGCCAATCTGACAGGTATGTAGTGGTATCTCAGAGTTGTCTTAATTTGCATTTCTCTGATCAATAGTGATTTGGAGCACTCTTTCATATGAGTGGAAATAGTTTCAATTTCATCATCTGAAAATTGTCTGTTCATATCCTTTGATCATTTATCAATTGGAGAATGGCTTGATTTCTTATAAATTAGAGTCAATTCTCTATATATTTTGGAAATGAGGCCTTTAAGATTTAATTCTTTCTGTAAAAATAATCAAGCACATCCATCTCATTGGTATACACATTTGTTTTCATCTTTGACAAATGATAAAAGTATATGTCTGCCAAAGAATTATTTTAAAATAAATTTCTTTGTAACTTATTATCAGTAAATATTTGAATTGTATACATATTTATATATTTGTATACCTGAGGTCACATCAAAATTTCTCAGGAGAAAAGGGATGATAAGTGGAAGAAATTTAAGAAGCCCTGGTATAAAGGATAGCAATAGAAAACTAAAACCCAGAGAGGGAAAAAGGTGATATAGCAAAAATAAGGGACAACTGATGGACAGCCTCAATACTCCATTAGTATTTATACAATGTGAAGAGAGTTAGAAAAATGTCCCCAGCATATTAGGTAGAATCCCCATGATACACTTAGGAAAAGACATGGACTTCAGTTATACAGGATAGGTGTTGGATAGGTCACAATTTGCACTGATAGAGAAAGAACCCATTTCAGTACATTAATATAGTTATATATATTATTTTTGAGGAAATAAAATAGGAATCATATAATGCTTCAGCTAAAAGGGAACTTAGAAATCATCTAGTCCCCTTATAGATTAAGACAAGACAAGTGGAAATGGTTGGTGCATAATGGGTTATTTGCAGAACCCTGATCTATTGATTGTAAGAAGATACATAACTATTAATTTGATCAATATTAAACTTTAATTTGAGATTTATTTTAAATGTGGACTATTATCAGAGTGAACCACAATGAACAGGTTTAGAAAATAGCAGCCAAAGGAAAGGGCTAAAATTCCATGGCAATCTTTCTTGAACAACAGTAAATGGAAGAAAACATTATTTATATGTTCTCTTTCACCCTCCTTTTCTGGGTTTATTTCTTTGGACAGAATAAGGTAAATTCATATGAAGATATACCTAGAGATGACTTTAGAAAATATATCATCTAAGTAGTCCTGTTTTTTTTTAAAAAGGCAAAGCAAACCTTGTCACTTGTTGATATAGTGCATTTGAAGGGCAGAATTAAATGATTAATGCATCAGAATTTAAAACTTTGGGAAAAAAATTTTTTCAAAAAGAAAAATGCTTCTATTGCTGTGCCCTTCAAGAAAATAATTTGTGAGCTTCCTCCAGTGGGTTGTACTCTTCTAATTGCATTTGTTTCTGTAACGGACTCAATGCAGAAAGGAAATCACAGGAAAAGTGGCACTTGTGCTATTATTGAACTATTTCCACTTAGAGTTTTACATTTTGTGATTCTGGTTTGCTCATTAAAAGCAATCATGCTGAGATGGAGAAACTGTAAGGAGCACTTTAGACTCCTCAGTGCTTCCTGGACTATTTAGATGCTGAGATTAAGGAATGTAAAGGCAGTTCATGCTGGTGCTATCAGAGAAAACAGCATTATAGAATTTTTGAATTGGAAGTAATCTTGAAATTATATAGTTTAAACCTCTCATCATAAAGATGATCAAACTGAGGCTTAGAGAAGAGTCATAATAATCATATATAAATAGCATTTATATGGTATTTTAAATATATAATCTTATTTGAACCTATGATGATTCTATAAAGAAAAATCATGTCCATTTTATAGATGAGAAGATTTAATTTCTGAGACATGTGATTTTTTTCCCATGATATATGGCTAGTAAGTGTTGGAGGAAAAATTCAAACTCAACTCTTTCTAACTCTAAGAAGTGGAGTGAAGTGATAAAGAGAAGAGAGGAGTTGGAAAAAGGAAAAGAAAGGAAGATGGTGAAAAGCACTGAAACTAGGAAAAGAAGGGATAATTATACTGAGATATAGAGGAGAACAAAAGAAGAGACAGAGTAACTGCCCGGAGTGGATGGGAATGTTAATTAACAATAGAGAGAAGACAGAACTAATCAGCTCAGGTTTTATTTGTTTTCCCTGCCAATGAAAATGACTTTTATTCTTTAGGAAAAGATAGAGATGAATTAGATGAAAATACAATTAGATGGAGTCAGAACAGACTGAATGACTAGACTCAAAGAGTCAGTATGGCAGAGGGTCTCCAGTCAAGTGCCTTAGAGAAAGATCTATATTTGGCCCAGTGCTATTTAACATTTTAATCAATGTCTTAGGTAAAGGCTTGGGTGGTATTCCCTTAAGATTGGGACATAAAATTGGAAGAGATGGATAAGTCAGGATTCAAAAAAATTGAAAATCTAGAGCATTGCACCAAGACTAATTATATGACATTCAATAAGGACAAATTTAAAGTAATACTTGGGTTTGTTTGTTTTTTTTTTCAATCAGCTTTATGAATTTAGGATAAAGAAGTTATAGATAGATGCCAATTTTTCTTTAAAAAATTTGGCTGATATAAACATTTATACATATTGTTCATTTTCCTCTTTGGGAAGATATAGTATGAAAGAGACATAATGTGAATAACTAGGTACATGGAAGCTACATACCAAGTAGTAGTGTAGTATTATATGTATATTATAAATATATACATATAAATGTATATATCTATGTATACAAGTATGTGTGTGTATATATGCATGGATGGATAGGTATGTTTGTATATAAACATACATTTTTACATTGTATGTGTTTATATATATGTGTGTATGTATACATATATATATAATCTTCCATCTCTATAGGAATATATAGTTTTTTTGACACTTCTACCCAAAAGTAAGTTATCCCTTCCACATCAAGACTTTCCCCATCACAGTTTCAATAGATCAGAGGTTAGCATTAATTTCTTAATTAAATGGAAATTCTCAGGAGAGTTTTGTAGAAGCTGCAAATGATACAGAGCCTATGAACCCAAATTTTATAGTAAGGTATTGCACATATGCTATAAAAGAAAAAAGAAAAAAAAATTGGACTTCTTTGGTTACAAAGAAAGAGCCAAAAAATTTTAAGCAGATTTTCCAGATCAAGGGATGCCATTCTGCTAATCCTTAGAGATGTGGAGGAGATAACTATATTGAAATGACCTGCTCACTGGTCTCCCTGTCTTTCTAAAATATGTCTTAAAAAAGGAAAAATTCTAATCTTTCTCAAGTCTTGTCCCTAACATGTCTCAACTCTTTCTCCATTTCAATATCTGCTCCAGAGATCAAAATTGTTTTCCTTAAACTCACATCTGATTATGTTACTCTCCTACTCAATGAACTCCAATTGTTCTTCATTGTCTTTAGCATCAGATTCTTTTGTTTAGATTTTAGAATACTCTTTATAACTTTTACAATGTGTGTGTGTATTTTGTCAAAAGATATCAATAGAAATGTTTATTTTTAACTTAGTTTATTTTCAATTCATAGAAGAAAACAAAACTGAACCTACCTTTCCAGCTCATTATATATTATTTACCTTTCCCACCGTCTATAATCCAGTCTTTTTGCCTCTGTTCTTCACACATAACATTCTATCTCCCAATTGCCATGTACCTGCTACTCTCTATAGCTCTGCTGCATTCTCTCCTCGCTTCTATCACATAGAATAATTCTTCATTCAACACCCAGATAAAATATCACTCTCTACATTTAAACTCCTAACTGCTAGTACCCTCCCTCCCTAATTAGTTTGTACTTAACTACCTTGCATTAATTTTATATTTAACCCCCAGATATTTGCATAACTTTCCATGTCAGAAAGCCTAGGTAAAGACTAATTTTACTCTCCCTTAGTCCTTTCCTGAGTTGTATTTGGCAATATTTTTCCCTCTCACTCAGTCTTTTCATTTTAGATCTGACTATACATATTATCAATTTACAATAATCATTAATGTCTCTTTCTCTTTCTTGGGAAATTGAGGTTGCAACTTAGAGGTTGTTCTCTTAATGTTTCACAATATTTGTTCTGTAAGAAATGATCAGCAGGATGAATACAGAGAGGCTTGGAGAGACTTACATGAACTGATGCTAAGTGAAATGAGCAGAACCAGGAGATCATTATATACCTCAACAACGATATTGTATGAGGATGTATTCTGATGGAAGTGGATCTCTTCGATAAAGAGAGCTTTAATTGATCAAAGATGGACAGAAGCAGCTACACCCAGAGAAAGAACACTGGGAAATGAATCTAAACTGCTTGCGTTTTTGTTTTTCTTCCCGGGTTATTTATACCTTCTGAATTCAATTCTCCCTGTGCAACAAGAAAACTGTTCGGTTCTGCACACATATATTGTATCTAGGATATACTGTAACCCATTCAACATGTAAAGGACTGCTTGCCATCTGGGGGAAGGGGTGGAGGGAGGGAGGGGAAAAATCGGAACAGAAGTGAATGCAAGGGATAATGCTGTAAAAAATTACCCTGGCATGCGTTCTATCAATAAAAAGTTAAAAATAAATAAATAAATAAATTTAATACCAAAAAAAAAAAAAAAGTTTCACAATATTGTTAATCAACAATGAAGAGAAAGTGAGGAGGAAAAAACATAAAATTGAACTGGAACCATGTTTGTGAAGTTTGAATTCCATTTTATCTCAGCAAAATATGACTTAATAGATAATACACCAGAAAAATAGAATACTGTCTTTTAAAAAAAAAAAACATGTTTTATGAGTAAATGTGATATTAATTTTGTATTAAATTTTTCATACAAAATATATGAATTAATAGAAAACAATTATTTGTAAGCAATGGTCTACAAGAATTTGAATAGTTTAACGCTGAGGGGGTTGGGTTTTGTTGAATATGGGAAGCAGCTTAAGATGATTTGTAGTCAACAAAAGCATGAAATAACAAATTTTTATACCATAGTTTCAAAAAACAAAAAAGTATACAGAAACAAGCATATACATCCCTTTATAGGAGGTAAAATATTTTGATAAGACATTTTTCACATCTTCATAGAGTTTGTAGTCTATTATTATAGTAATATTTTCATGTGACACTTCCTAGTATTTTTTCAGTAGAGATTTTGCTTAAGTACTGCTATGCTAAAGCAAATAGGAAAAAAATCATATCACAGCAGGGAATATACATAATATACGAGCAGTGAATTCAGCATTGAGGCTATTGAGGCCCTAGTCTGCATAGGGTTTCTGCCACATGCTTTGGATATTTCTAAAAAATGATACCCATTGGTCAACAGAGGATACCGAAGCTGAAATGTTTAAATTGATCTCCTGATTCCCCTCCAGCAATTAAAAAAAATAAAAAAAGGAAAGAAACAACCACTCGTGTCTAGAGATTAAAGACTATTCTGCCAGTCACCCTCAATCATCATCATCCCAGGTTGAAGGGAAAATAATAATTCAAAGAGATAAGGCAAGGCAGGGACACAGGTTATAAACACAAAAAAAATATATGTAATATAAAATGAGTAGCACAATCAACCAAGAGTTTATTTGACACTCTTCCTTAATTAGAACAGTTCTGTTCCCTCAGCATTAAACTATTCGAATTCTTGTAGACCATTTCTTACAAACATGTATGTAACATTATATAATAAATGTGATCCTGAAAAAGCTTCATGGAAATCCTGTTGATTTATACATTTCAGAAAGATCCCAAAAAAGGAAATCATATTAGCATAGTTTCTTTCTTTTAGTAAAAGAAACATTTATTTTTAATAAAGCTTTTTATTTTCAAAACATGCATAGTTGTCAACATTCACCATTGCAAAAACTCTGTCTCTCTCTCTCTCTCTCTCTCTCTCTCTCTCTCTCTCTCTCTCTCTCTCTCTCTCTCCCTCCTTCCCTCTCCTTCTCTCTTTCTTATTCCCTCTCCCTCTCCATCTCTTTCCATCTCTCTCCATCTCTTTCTCTGCTCTCTCTGTCTCTCTTTCTCTTTCATTCTCCCTCACTATTCCTCTTTCTTTCTCCCTCTCTCTTTTCCTTCTCTCTCTCCTCTCTGTCCCCCTCTCTCTTTTTCTTTTTCTCCCTCTCTCTCTCTCCCATTTCTTTCCTTGTGTGTGTGTGTGTGTGTGTGTGTGTGTGTGTGTGTAGAAGTGGATGAAAAGAATGAGAATGTACATAGGTTTTGAATTTAGTACAGTGAATAGATTGCAAGTCTTTACATCATCAAGACCTGAATTCAACTCCTACCATAAATAGTGACTAGTTTTATGATCCTTGGCAAGTCATCTTATTTCTTTCAGCCTTACTTTGTTTTACTCTGTAAAAAAAAAGATAAAAATAGATTTGTCTCAAAGGATCAAAATGAAGATCAAATGAAATAATATGTAAAATGCTTTACAAACTTCATAGTGCTTTAAAATGCTAATTATTATTATTAGCATCATTATTATTAGTTTCCCTCTTAAGAATGTAAGTTTATTGTACCTTTCTTTACATCCCCAGACTTTACCCAGCGACAGTTATCTAGTAAATGTTTGGGGACTGGCTGAATGTCTGACTCCAAGAGCATTAAATCAAACTATTCTGAGAAGATGTTTCTCTATATGCAGGGTGTTAGGAAATAATTTCCAAAAGAATCACACTCAGGTGAGTAGCTGAAGATAACAAGCCTTTTTTTCATTGTCACCATACCAAACAACCAAAGAGTCTCCTATTCCCCACATTATTAAACAACCAGAAGCAATTACTGAATATCCACACATGCTCCAATAACTCCGAAGCATTTCCTTTCCTAATTCTCCTTGAAAGCAACTTCCTAGCTTCCTCTACATGGAGAAATGAGCAAGCTGATAGCGTCTACACATACACTTGATTCCTTTCTCCCTTCCCAAGTTAGGACTTCTGGTCTTGGTGGGGTTTTTTGAAGTAAGTATTCCTTTGTTAAAGTTAATTGAGGTTATTTTATTCCATGGAACTCAAGTACTAGTCACTGGCAATTACAATGAAGAAAATGCCTAAGAATAGGGGCTAAAGTCAATAGCATTAGAGAAATTTCTACCCTGCCTGTCTGAAAAACCCTAGAATCAGTGTGCTGATAAATTTTTAACTGCTCTACAGAGGGTGAGGGGAAATGCCCACATTTTTTAAAATTCTAATATGCAATGTTAATATTTTCTCCATCATTTTCTTAAGTCTAGACAATCTACAAAACAATAAATCAAGCCCTGATTTGTAGTGTTTGCTGATTTACAAAGCATTAATGTTCATATTGACAATTTAACCCTTGGTTTTCCCAATTCTGTGCAAGCTGTTTTCAGCACAATCTTCCCCAGGACACTAAGCAGCCAGGCTAAGTCTGGGAGAGAAAAGCCAGAGTCTTGCTACATCTCCACCTGTCCCTTTAGTACTTGAAGAAAGTTTTGGGTTTCTCCCAAGGGACCGAGTACTGCCAGCTATCAGAGTTCGTGCTAAGGCAAAAGCCTGGAAGAAGACTTTGGTTCACTATTGCTTTCCCAGCTTTTGTGGTGTTCTCTTTCACACACTTGCCTCCATATCTGTCATCACCCACACAAATATGCTCTGCCCTGGTTCTGCTTGTCAACAAGCCACAGCATAACCATTACAGGTTTATACTTAATCAATCCTTTATAATGTTCTTTAAAAACTCTCTTTTTTGGACTAATTATTAGCACTTCAATTATTTTTTTTGTGTTCTCTTGGCATTGTCAAGTTTCTTTATAACTTAAACACAGTATTCTAACAGCAAATAGCCTAGAGAAAAAAAAATTCAATTTACTTTTAAGTGGAGTCCCAATTGAGACAAACAAATGGCTTAGAATCAGTAAGAAATTGGTATGGTTCTGTCATGTAACTTCCCTTTTCCTGTGGATCCTAAATCCACAGAAATCCAAAAAAAAAAAAAAAAAAAAGCAGATAATGGAAAGAAGCAATGATTGTTAGCAAGGGAGTTTGGCATTTGTCTACTTCCTAAAGTATAGCCAAAACCTTGAATTTCAAGCTTTCAGAAAAGCTGTATTGTGTCAGTATGCCAATGTGTGTGTGTGTGTGTGTGTGTGTGTGTGTGTGTGTGTGTACAAATATATACACATATATACGTGTGTATAGGTATACATATACGTGAATATAAAGGAACATACATATTTATACATTTTAAAATAAGATAATAGAGATTCATAATCCCATATTTAATATTCTTTTTTCTGTTCTTTGAACATGGACTTGTTCTTTTCTGTTGGTTAACAAAATAGATTAATCAATGAAAATGTATTTATATTTATTAAATATTTGTTTTATGCAAAGTACTGAGTTACATGTTAAGAATATAAATAGAAAAGTCAGATGTTCCCTGCTCTCAAGGGACTTGCATTTTAATGGAGAAGAAAAAACATATAAAGATTTCAGCTGCAAATCAGATAGAAAAGTACTAGTGTTCTTAGGGTACAGCATCAAATGGCAATGTCTCTTCTTTAACCCATTTCTACTGATAAAGTCACATCAGTTTCTGAGGTGGTGGTAAGGATTTTCTAATTCTTTAGTAGTTCTGGGTATGGTACCCAAAGGGAGATGACCTGGAATTAGGACAAGCCCTCTGGAGTGTTGCTACTCCCAGAGTTCTTAGGCTTACCTCTGCCACCCACAGTGTTTGCTTAGTAGTCAGTAATGATAACAGCAAGGAAGATGGGTCCCTTCTGCACAGCAATTGTTGGCTGCAGTAATAGTTGTGGGTCTGGAGGACAAATGGCACCATTATTTCAAGTCTCTTGGATTCGGGGTTCTAGACTATCTCCAGGATGCATGGTCTTGGGCTACCTCCACTGCCATCAGAGGGTCTGTGATGGTTAAGATGGCATTGGTAATTGATCTGCCTATCACATATCACTTTCCATCTTTCTTTTCAGGGGACCTTTGTTGTTTGTCAAGTTTATAGTAAGAAAAAATAAATTTATTCAGAAAAGCCTGGAAAGATTTACATGAATTGATGCTGAAGTAAGAAGAAACATTGTACACAGTTACAGCAAGATTATGTGATCAACTGTAATGGTCTTGACTCTTTTCAACAATGAGGTGATTCAGGGCAATTCCAATAGACTTGTGATGGACAAAGTCGTCTGCATCCAGAGAAAGAACAACAGAGACTAAATGTGGATTAAAGTATAGTGTTTTCACCTTTTGCTGTTGTTTGTTTGCTTGCTTTTTTTTCTTTCTCATTTTCTCTCTTTTGATCTGATTTTTCTTGCACAGCATGATGAATATGGAACAGATTAGGAAGAATTACACGTGCTTAACCTATATTGGATTGCTTGCTATCTAGGGAAAGGAACTGGGGAAGAAGAAAAGAGAAAAATTTAGAAGACAAGGTTTTGCAAAGGTGAATGTTGAAAACTATCTTTGCAAATATTTGGAAAAATAAAAAAACTAAAGAAAAATATATAAAAATCCAAGCTGGTACTGCCATTTCTTGGAGTATGGATAAATTCATAATTTGATTTCTGGCATATGTTTGTGTGCAGATATATACTTGTTACAAATTACCTACAAGTCCATTTTAGAAATATCCCCCCTCAATTTAGAAACAGCTATTCAGCACCAGAATATTATAATTCTAAGAATACTTAAGCAATAAGAAGCAGGTTGTGGAGGAAAGGTGCAAGGTCTGGAATCAGGAAAATCTGAATTCAAATCTATCCTCAGACACTTAGCAGCTGGGTAACTCTGGGCAAGTCAGTTAACCTCTGTTTTGATGTCTTCAACTGCAAAACAGGGATGGTGATAGTTTGCTTGCTTTTTCTTTCTCATCATCACCATGGTGATGGTGATGGTAATGGTGATAGCACCTACTTCTCCTAGTTGCTGCAAGGATTAAATAAGATATATTTCCAAACTGCTTAGCAGTGCCTGATACTGAATAGGTGCTATATAAATACCAAATGTTGTTACTATTAAATTAAATTATTAATTTAAATTAAATTATTAGATTAAACATTAAATAACACAGTTATCTTACAATGTTCCCAAGGAATCACATTCAACTATTAGAAAGTATTCTAAATCCCTAGTCAGATTTGGAATTTGTCATAAATCTAAAAATAAGTCATTTATTTTTGATGGACTGCAGATTTCTGTTTATGCGTAGTTCCAGGGAGAAAGACAAACTTGATTTGTTTAGTTCTCCTTCGGGCGACTTTGCTTTCAGAAGCCCCAAAACTTTGTTTTGGATAACATTCAAAAACTTGGCCAAGTTTAATTTTCTTACTGTTGAGTCTGTGTCGTCTCCTCTCCATGGAGGTCACAGGCAAAAGAGTGCCCTATTCCAACCCCCTAGACAGCTTTCCAAAAGCCAAAGACCAAAGAGTAGAAACTATTTTGATTCCAAACAAATGAGGGGGTGAGGGAGAAGGAGCTGACGTAAATGTGCAGAGATAACAATTTTTTTCTTATTCTACAAAGAACAAATGATATGGTGGGTCAAGCAAAAAGGGCTGAGATGGAAACAGTATGTATTCAGGAGAGTCCACAGCATAATAAAATGGAACAAGCAAGAAATGTTTCTTCCTGCTGTGGGTGATTGTTTTTTTGAGCTTAAGTAGTGCTTAGTGCTGGTAGAAGTAAAGAGCCAGTGCTGGATGTGGTAACTACGTAAGCTTTAGTACTTAAAAAGAGCCTCCACAGAATCCAGCTGTTTTGATTGGTAACCTATTTGGATTGACTCTGAGTCTTGTACTCTTCCCCATTCTCATGTGCATTGACTTATGCTGTGTTCCATCCCAAGGATATTATATTGCAATGAAAATTCAGCATGAGCTATCTCATCTGGAGACTGTGAGGACTACTTCATGTTTCAAGAGTACTTTTTAATAAGTCCATATACAAGTTGGTCTTGAGATACAATGATGCACAATTTAGAAAACATTTTGTCTTTTCTTCCATTCCTCCCAGAAAGTAAAATTTTGCAATCAGAATTGTTTATAAAGATTCTCTTCAAAGTGAGTGATTAGGTGGCTTTTCTATTCAAATTTTATATTTGCATGAACCATATTTTTTTTAGAGGGGATCTTTACTGCCTATGAAAAGGATATATATCCATCAAAAAAAATTACGGCAGCACTAGCAAGAACTAGAAGCAAAAGAAATGATCAGGGGCAGCTAAGTGATGCAGTAGATACAGCATGCTCCTGGTGTCAAAAGAACTGAGATCAAATCCAGCCTCAGACACTTGACAATTTCTGGCTGTATGAACTTAGACAAGTCATTTAACCCCTAATTCCTAGCAAAAAAAAAAAATTTAATAGACTCATGTTCATCAATTGGAGAATGAATAAGCAAGCTATAATACATTAAGGTAATGGACTTATTACTGTACTAGAAAAAAATGAAGAAAATGATAACCATAGAAAAGCAAGGGAACACTTATGCAAAATTAATACAAAGTAAAGTAAGCAGAACAAGGGAAAAATATTTGCCCAATGGCTGCAACAATGGAAAGAGAAATAACAAAACAAACAAAATTGAAAGCTGAAATTTTAGCAAAAATTCTTCATTCAAAGAAGAGATAGAAGAAAATATCTTTGTCTCACTCTTTATTCTTTACAGATGTGGAGTACTATAAGTATAGAACTCTGCATGTAATGTCAGACTTTTTAGATAAATCAATCTTGCAGAACAGTTTTCTATCATCCTTTTTTTCCCCTTTTTTCTCTCCCTTTTCTAAGGTTTGGCTCTTGGAAAGAGGGAAAACAAGTGGGAGAGGCAAGATACATTAAGAAATAAAAGAACTATGAAACAAAATATATTCTTAAAAACTTACTTTAAAAAATGTAATACAAAAGACTAATCTATGACTATGTTAGAAAAGAAAAGATACTCAACAAATGTTACTTTTAGGAATTCAGATTATAACCTTCAGTATTCTAATTTACCAAGTTACTTCACTGCTTTAATTAGCAGTATTTTATGACCGTGCTTTTTGGTTAACAGTGAAACAAATCTTTGTTTCTTAGCATTAAAATCATAAATATTCTTTCCTGAAGCATGGAAAATATGATTATTTCACTTTAAACCATGTTTATTGCCCAGCAAACAGGCATGCACAGGGATCCTGGAATAGAAATCAAAAGCATTTCATTGCATCAATTGCCTGCAGCTGGAGTCTTCTTCCAGGCAAATAAGGAGGTGGAAAAATATGGAAGAACCTCAAGCTACATTCTACTAACATGAAGCAAGTTGGTCTGTGACGAGTTATTAAAATGATCTTGCCTCACTTCACAAGTAAGCATGAAGCAAAGTCTTCTGTAGATCAAAGTCTACCAGTGACTGGACTAATAATCACACAAAGGTTAATACCAATCTCTCCTTCCATTTCATTTCCAATAATTAATGGACTTTTTTGTTCAAATGAAAAGCATTTCTCATTCTGAGAGATTGTGGTCCTCTAGAAATTATTGTCTCAAATGTTTGACAAAGGATTATTTCTGTGCTTCCAGAGAAAAGTTATAAAGCCAATCATTACTCTCCATGTTATTTACAGATTTTACACTAAGCAACTGAATCTTGGCTTTCTTTTTTCCTCCAATTGCTTTCCCCTTTCATTTCTTTCTATAACCCTTTCCTACTTATAGACAAACAATGACATGATCTTCCATATCATTGCCTTGAGGCACAAAAATTTGTTCAGTAACAAAGGATTTGAAAGTTAAAAGATCAAAGAGTCTCCATTTTCAGGATAGCAGTGTAAAGATTCTCCCAACAAACTGTTCTTTATTCCAGATCCCCAAAAAATCTCTTTGCTAGTCTTTGATTCACAATTAAGTCAACCCTAAGATCAGGATATTCTAGGGAAGCCCCAAATTCAAGAAAAGAAATTGTACTTTTAATGAAACTTTACAAAAAGATAGCCATGGGTGCTAATTTTTGGTTGAGAAAATATGCTCAGTATATTAAGTTTAAAGTCATTTCATGGAAAACTTGGGGGGAAGGGGTCCTGGTTTGGTTTGGTTTTTTAACTCTCTCTCCTATCTCACTCGAGATGGAAGTACAAACCAGCCTGAGCCCATCCTGATCAGCATGGGACCTTTCACCTTCTCCATTTCCGACCTGAGCAAGTACAACCATAAACTAGTAACCATCCATATACCTGTGGGACAAACCATAGTGATACCAAACTTAGGTAATAATAAATAACCAAATTAGTCTACCTCAATGCAGCTTAGAACTCCAGACATGAACCAACCTCAGACTTCCCAGAAATAGATATTATAGGCATGCAACACTACACCTAGCAAGAAATATGTTTGTAAGGGAAGTTGCTGGCAATTAGACCTTATTTTGTGGACTATCAAAACAACTAAATCAGACAGACAATATTAAGGTTTCTCCCAGATGATAATCACTACCAAAGTGGTAATGGGCTACCTTTGCTCCCTTGTTGGATGATTGGGGAATTGACTTCAATTAACTAATTGGGAGTCTTGTACTGGGGAAGCATAGATTGGATCAGATGGCCACAGAGATTCCTTCCAACTCTGAAATTCTATGATTCTATGAATCAGTGGTAGCAGTAAAGAAAATTACAACCAGGTGCTTATGAAAGTTCCAGTCCCAGCTTTTTTTCAAGAGGCAAAGACAATTTTCTGCCATTATTAACTGTCAGTTATGCTTAGCGACTCTCTCTATGAGAGAAGCCAGAAGTGTATTTTTTCTTTAAAAGTTTATTTGCAGCTTGTAATATCAAAGTAAATATTGGGATGAAGGATCATCAAGTCAATCCTGCTCTGATTGCCTTGAATCTAATTGATCTGAGTAATTGCAGCACTGACAGGTGTTCCTTAGCTGGCAAACAAAAGCAAAAGCAACTCCTTTAATTCAGATGCCACATAATAAATAAATTCAAAAATAGCTAAGGATACAAGAGATGTATCTTTTGGTCTGCCAGTTAAATGTTTCATTAATTAATAAGATAAAAAAAAAAATCACTTGATTCAATACTGATTTTTCTCTAGTCTCAAACAGTTAAATTTTCAACCTAGGTTATCCAAAGATTTAGGACTGGGGGACAGGGAACTCAAGCATATTTTTCTGATAAATATCTCTTTGCCAATGTATATAAGTAACTTTTTCAGATTCATAAGAATAAGAGCCATTAGGTGACTCTTTTCAACAATGAGATGAATGCGGCCAGTTCCAATGGTCTTGTGATGAAGAGAGCCATCTACACCCAAGAGAGAGAACTGTGGGAACTGAGTGTGGATCACAAGATAGCGTTTTCACTCTTTTTGTTGTTATTCACTTGCATTTGTTTTCTTTTTCATTTTTTTCCTTTTTGATCTGATTTTTCTTGTGCAGCAAGATTATTGTGTAAATATGTATACATATATTGTATTTAACATATTTTAACATGTTTAACATATATTGGATTACTTGCCATCTAGGGAAGAGAGTGGGGAGATGAAAGGGAAATTTTGGAACACAAGATTTTGCAAAGGTCAGTGTTGAAAAATTATCCATGTGTGTTTTAAAAAGAATAAGAGCCATTCGTCAATTGATAAATGATTTTCTTAAAAGAATTTTTAAGAATAGGTGGTTTTCAAAGGAAAGACAATCCATCCCAAGCTATAAACAGCTATGTGAAAAAAAAAAAAAAAAAAGAACTAAATCTCTTAGAATGTAAACTAAAGCAACTGAGGCTCCACTTCATACTCATTAGATTGGCAAAGATGACAGAAAAGGAAAATATACTTGAAATATGCTTGTTGATGCTTAACCATTTGCTTTTATTAACTATGCATATTGGTTATGAGTGTAACTGAGAGAAAAAATAAATGCTATTAATTGTAAAAAATAAAACACTAAAATCAAAATGTGGCTTTGTTAATTAGAAATTGAATAATATTCAATTAAACAAATTAAAGACACAATTTGAGAGAAATGTATTTAAACAGTTTCTAATTTAGAATTCCATCTTTCCTCACCAATTATGCTGTTCCAGTTCTGTTGTTCTTACAGCAGTGTTTAAATATATAACTTATTCTGACTCTTCATTCAGTCACTCAGTGAGAAGTTTGCTTTCTGATTGTTAAAAACCAAATTGCTCTTCTGAGCTGGTTGGAGCTGACTCCAGCATATCTCTAGAAGTAGGAATGAGTTTCCTGAGTGAAAAATAAAAATCTGTGTGACTGGAATAATTGAATAATAATAATAATAACATAGTACTTATACTGTACTTTAAAGCTTAAGTGTTTTACATGCAACTGCCTTTTTTGATCCTTAGGATAGTAACAGAAAGCAAATTCTTAATCTCCCTAAATGGACAATCACTACAAATTAGAGATTCACTTATTATCTTGTTAATTTCTAGACTTAAGGAAGTAAGAGAGAAAACAGATTTACAGATTAAACTTATAAATGCGTTTTCCACATGTGCACCCTCCCCACCCCCATAAAAGCAAGTGGTTAAGTCTAGTTCTTCTTTAAAAGGTGTTGAAACTATTCTTGATATTTAATGTTCATGGCTCAAAGAACTAATGGCGTAAGCAGTACTTCTAGGTTGCCTGCACAAAAAGAGCCACGGGAGTTTCAGTTTGGCAAGTCACTTAGCATGGTAGTAAGTAAACTGAGAGTCAGAAGAGCTTCATTCAGCTGAATCAAATCGCTGCATTCTCAGTGCATAACCCCTGCTATGGCTAAGAGAGTCTCCTTTTATTAACTACTGAATGACTTAAGAATATTTCATTTCATATCAGTATCACATATTAACTAGCAGGACCATGTAAACTACCTATCCATCTACATCATAATCCGACATGTATTCTTCATCCACTTTTTTCTTTATTTAGCCTTTATTGGTTAAGAGTAGTAATGGTGAGGGTTGTCTATTTCCCTGGCACATGGTGTCTTCTGTTTTCTCCTTAAGTATCTTTCTACTTCAGCTGGGCTGATTTGTCTACACATAGATGGCCACTGCTGAGGATGTCTCCACAGGGATTGTTTCCTGAGAGATGGATATCGGAGACTGGGCTGGAAATAAAACTGGTGGTCTAGGGGATACTAATATTCCCAAGATTCTTGAGTTCAGCGTCCTGGACTGTCTCCTTCAAAGACCGAAAGGAGGAGGTAAATGAGGTCCTGCCTTTTCTCTCTCCCTTCAAGGTATCTTGCTCCTTCGGAGAATGTTAGAGAACACAACACAATAATGAATAGCTGAAATAAATGACCTACAGACAAAGTTCAGCAGGATAATCTGAGAATTATTGACCTCTCTCAAAATAATGATAATAATAATCATAATAATAGCCAGCATTTATATAGCACTTACTTTGTTTCGGGCACTGCATTAAACACTTTACACTTATTATCTCATTTGATCCTCACAACAACCTTGAGAAATAAATGATATTATCTTTGAATACAGTTGAGGAAAATGAGGTTGAATGACTTGCCCACAGTCACACGGCTAGTATTTGAATGCAGACTTGAATGAAAAGCGACCTGACTCTAGGCCCAGCCTTCTATCCACTGTGGCACCTAAAAACAAAAAATCAGAATACTATGCTTCGGGAAAATCACACAATAAAACTGCATGTATAGAACAGAGAAGGTAAAGTGCAAATTGATGCAATCCACATATTTAACCAAAAATTTATTAACACCTAGAAGAAGGATTTATCTAATCACGTGTCAATGAACATTAGTTTAAAGCATACCTGATTTTTAACAGCAATAAAAAATAAAAAGTAAAAGAATGTTAGTAAATTGCAAGGGAAATTATTTTACTACCACTCTAATGACCCTATGTCCTAAAAAAACAAATGGGGAGTTGCGGGAGAATGTGAATCTTCAATAGTATCAGTTTTAAATTATTATCCTAATTAATGGATGGATAAAAAAGCATATTTTAAGCATTTTGTTGTTAAGACAGAGTGGTGAAGACCATTATTCCTGGCTGCTATATTTGTATGTGTGTATGTTGGCACTCCCATTAGAATGTAAGTTTCTTGAGAGCAGGAAGGGTTTCATTTGTATATTTTTATCTTTGGTGCTTAGCACTAGACTTGGCACCTCGTTAATGCTTCACACTCTTTTTCATCAGACTCTTCATGACCCCATTTTGGAGTTTTTTGGTAAAAATATTGGAGTGGTTTCCTTCTCCAGATGAGGAAAGTGAGGCAAACAAGGTTAAATGGCTTGTCCAGAATCATTGAAGTAATAAGTGTCTGAGGACAAATTTGAAGTTCAACCTTCCAGAGTCTCTATCCACTAATTTGCATGTAAATAGATCCTTTAATAATTTGCCTATCAAATTGAATTAGGCAGACTACTTGAAGGTCACTGAAAGAACATCTCTGAACTAATTCTAGAGGAAGAAAAGATCAGGGAAAGAAAAGAAATAAATTATTATTTTCTGAACTTTTAAGTGATAAAATGTCGTAAGCAAATTTGTTTCAATAGACAGTGTAATCCAAACAAAAACCTCAGGCAATGGGAGAAGGCTCCTGAACCACATACATATATTGGCTGGGCAAAGAAAGTGTAAAAATATATATGTGACAGCAGGATCAAGTAATATGAACCTTGACTTAGGAGGAGGAAAGTGGGAGAAGGAAGAAATATCTTTCTTTGAGGGTAGTGTCTGGAATCACATCTTTTCAAACAAGACAAATTATAGGCAGCTGGGGCTGTTTGTTTTTTGTGCTATGTTTCTTTAAGGATTATATCCAAGTGTCTGGGTCTTGGCTGAGCAGGGTAGGGGTAGTGGAGAAGGTAATGTATCTATATGTGCTGTGGGAGACTGGGATAGGATTACTTCAAACAAAACAAGCTGTGGATACCTAGAGCTGGTATTTTTAAGATAATAAAATGGGACTTGATGGAAAGAAAAAAAAAGATCATTAAACATTTAAATAAAAAGAAAAGGATTATAGAAGGGATTAGAAAACAGAACTCTTTGTAGTGGGAAGGAACTGGAAACTGACTGGATATCCATCAGGTGGGGAGTGGCTGAATATGTTATGGTACATGAATGCTGTGGAATATTATTCAGAAAGGCCTGGAGAGATTTACATGAACTGATGCTAAGCAAAATGTAGAACCAAGAGAACATTGTGCATGGCAACAAAATTATATGATGATCAACTCTGATGGGTGTGGCTCTTTTCAACAATGAGATGATTCAGACCAGTTCCAATGGTCTTGTGATGAAGAGAGCCATCTGCTCCCAGAAAAAAGACAGTGGGAATTGAATGTGGATGACAACATAATATTTTCACATTTTTTTGTTGTTGTTTGCTTGCTTTTTTTCTCTTTCTCATTTTTTCCTCCTTTTTGATCTTATTTTTCTTATGCAGCATGATAAATGTAGAAATATGTATAGTAGAATTGCATATATTGTATTACTTGCAGTTTAGGAGAGTGGGTTGCGGAAAGGAGGATGAAAATGTTGGAACATAAGATTTTGCATGGATTAATGTGAAAACTCTTTGCATATATTTTGAAAATTTAAAATTATGATTTTTTTAAAAAGTAAACAGAGCTCAACAATTTGCTCCATATAAGAAACATACTTAAAACATAAAAGCATAGAGGCAAAATGAGGGTCTGGATTAAAAATTTTACTAATTCCCCAAAACTGGGAATTGAAACCATAATTTCAAATTAGGAATTATTTAATACAAAAGAGAACTCCATTGGGAAGGGGAATGAGTTAGTGAAAAGTGATAGTAAGGCATTAAAAAAAAAAGAAAATTACATTATTACAAATAGCTTTCTTAAATCAACCAAAAAATAAAAGAACTAAGTTTAGATCAGAATTATATATTAGTTACCACAACAAATTCCAAATGATAAGTGATCTGAATTTTTAAAGTTATTTTAAAAATTAAAAGATTAGAGGGTTATGTCTTTCACAACTGAGGTTAGAGCAGGATCTTTTATTTTCCAAAACAAAGGCATCATGTAGCATAATTCCTTACTGTAAGATTTATTTCTTACAGTAAGAGCAAATTGATTAAAAATAGAAAAGCTTTGGTTTAAAAATAAATAAATAAAATTGTCAAATTATCAAAAAATCAACAATATGATAGCTATCTCTTTTTTGTCCTAATTCCTTCCATTCAGACTATTGTTTGGGGGCGGGGGAGAAACAGAAATCTTTATCAATTCCAAAATATAGATAGCTTCTGTAGTTTTCCAAAGAGATTTATAAAATCAGAATTTTTTTTTTGAAGGAATTAACACACACCCAGTAAACAAACACAAGAAGCTAGTTATGTTGAGAAGTGACTGTACTTCTCTCCAGTAGCATGGAAAAGGAAAATGGCAAAGCTGCCAATACCTTAATAACTTGCTTCATAATATTAAAAGAAATATCAAAGATTTAGAAGCATTCTAACTTTTTTTAAATTGAGCTTTTTTTCACAAGAAAAAAAAAGCATTTTTAGAATGGGAAGATGTAAGATATTCTTCCACTTTTGCTAGTTTTATTCTTCCATTTGTAAGAATTTCTCCACACAACAAATATCTTTGTGTTCCATCATGGTCATACACAAGTAAATACATGTAAAATATAACTTTCATCATTCTTCCTTTCCCTCAGCATTTTAGTTTAAATTGGGTCTATGAAAAAAAAATGAAATATATACAAATAATAGAGATAAAATGTTTTTTTAATTAGTATTTCAAAACTCAACATTTTATGGTTTTAAGTAATTTATTTAATAAATATGCAAATAATTATATATTAATAAAGTATAAGATCTTTAAGAAAATTGCATGACAATTAAAATAACAGATATAATCCAAAATTTTAACATTTTTCATGACCTTTAACCTTTTAATTGATACTTATATTATAACAGAAGCATGGGAGATATGTCCTTTATGGAATTTAGCTTAAATTATTGTTTAATTCAGTTTCCTAAAAAATTTATTTTTTAAAATAAACAGTATTTTCATGGAATGATATATAAATATCATTTGCACAACTTGCTAATATTTCAAACATTATACAAAAAGAAAGTATAAAGAAAAAAAATCAAATAAAAGAAAGAACTGTATTGCCATGTAATCTAGTAGCAATTATAAGAAATTACTTTAAATGGTACACTTCAACAATTACCTAAATTAGCAAATGTTTGAATTTACCTAGATTACATTCATATCCCACAAGGCTGCAGTACCTTACAGAATTAAAAATTCTCATTTGAACTGTTTGGCTTCACAAACTTAAAAAAAAAAACCCTTCCTTTCACATATGAATCAACAAATAAGCGCGGAAAGAAACATAAATGTCTAGGTCATCATTGTGAGAATCCATAGCTTTCCTGTTTGGTGACCAAATTACTAGACCCAGAATTGTCTCATAGTTGGCCAACATCTACAAATGTTTGTAAAGGAAGATGTCAATTAAATTCTATCTAGCAACATAGTCATCAGACCTTTTTTTAATGTAGTGATGAACATAAACAATATTTTGAGATATCCAGAACAACTACAATGTGATATGAAAATACCTGTGATTCTTATTGAGGACAAAGTCACAGCTATTGATATCTTTTTTTATCCATATTCATAATTGAAGAAATGTTAATTTTTTAAAGGTTAGTCAAAAATAAAGAAATAACTTATTCCCATACAAGTTCACAAATTCTTTATAATCTATACACAGAAATCCTTGAAAATTTGTGGATTCTAGGTCAAGAACACTTTCTGTGCTCAGCAAATTTTTTTAATATAGATTTATTTTCATTCTAAATTCAGCAAATACCAAATAAAATAAGATTTTCTATATACAAAGCAGAACAGGAAAAAATGTTCATGGGACTATAGATATCTTTTATGTTCAGCTTGCTTTTAAAAAAAAGTATATTATCAATTCAACAGGCTTTTTGTCTTTGTTTTGGCTTTCCTTTCTTTGCTCTTAAAAAAATAATAGTTCATCAGTAAGTCAATCAGAATTTATTAATTATTTACTTGGGCACCACTCTGCTAATTGCTGGAGATACAAAATTAGAGGCAAAAGACAATTCCTGCACTCCAGGAACTCGTGATCTAATAGGGGAGACAACAAACAAATACATACAAACAAGCTATGTATGAAATAAATAGGAAACAACTAAGAGAAGGAAAGCATTAGAATTTAGATGGTTTGTCAAAAGTACCAGTGGAAGGCAGGATAATGATTCACAGTTGAAGGTAACCAGGAATATCAAAATGTGAAGATGAGGAAGGGGAGCACCCATGCCTAAGATAGCCAGAGAAAATGCTGGAGCCAACATATGGAGTGGGTTGTTGGTGGAACAACAAAAAGGCTACCAACAATGAAAGGAAAAGTATGGTGGGAAGTAAAATCTAAGAAAATTGGAAAGGCAAGAGGGGACAGTTAAAAAGACTTTAAAGATTAAACAAGGATTTTTTATTTGATTTGGATATGACGGAGCCATTGGATAACATGTAGAATATAATATGATCAGAAGTATCTTTAGGAAAACCATTCTGATAGCTGGAGGATTGGAGTTGGAAAAGATATAAAGTGATGAACACATGATCCTAGAATAGTAACAATGTCAGAGGAAAGAAAAAGGAATATTCAAACAATGTTACAAAGGTGAATCTGACAAATTTTGGCAAGGGACTGAACATAGAAGGTGAGAGATCTTTAGGAATCAAGAACTATGCCTAGAGTGCAAAACTGGAACAAGGGTCTTTTTTTTTTTTTTTTTTTTGATAGCAAAAAGGACGATAGAAGGGTTAAAGGAATGGGAAAGGAAAGGAAGAGGGGGAATAATGAATTGTGTTTTGGATATGTTAAATTTAAGATGTCTACTTCAAGATGTCTGAAAGGTGGTTGGAAATGTCAGAAGAGGTCAGCAGAAGAAAGGTAAATTTGATAATCATGAGCACAGAAATGATAGTTATATTATAGAGTTGACAAGATCACCAAATGAATTAGTATGGGGGAAAAGGAAGCGGGCACAGGATAGAACAATGAAAGACACCCACATTTAGAAGATATGATCTAGAAAAGAATCCAATAAAGGAAAATGAGAAGTAGTAGTCTGAAAAGTAAAAAAAAAAAAAAAAAAAAGGGGGGGGATCAGGAGAAAATATTTTCCCAAAAACTTAGAGAGAAAAAAGTATCAAGAAGTGTCAAATAGGAAATTGAGGACTAATAAAAAGGACATTTTATCAGTCCTCTGGAATTTTATGAATGGTATATTTTTTATTATGCAGAAATAACCAAAAGCTAGAATACAAATAATGAATTTGTTAGGCAAAAATAATTACTTACTTCTTTTTAAAATACTTTAGAGGCAGAGCCAAGATGGTAGAATAAAGGCAAAGACTCATCCAAGCTCCTCCAAATTCTTTTAAATAATGAGTTTATATTACTGTCCTATAAGAAATAATCAGCAGGATGATTTCAAAGAGACCTGGACAGACTTACATGAAGTGATGCTAAGTAAAGTGAGTAGAACCAAGAGAACATGATACAGAACAACAAGTTTATATGATGATCAATTCTGACAGATGTAGCTCTTTTCAACAGCAAGGTGATTCAGGCCAGTCCCAATGGTCTTGTTGTGAAGAGAGCCATCTGCACCCAAAGAGAGGACTGTGGGGAGTGAGTATGAATCCCAATATAGTATTTTCTTCTTTTTTGTTGTTATTTGCTTGCATTTTGTTTTCTTTCTCATTTTTTTTTCTTTTTGATCTGATTTTTCTTGTGCAGCATGATAATTGTGGAAATATGCATAGAAGAATTGCACATGTTTAACATATTAGATTACTTGCCATCTAGGGGAGGGGCCAGGGGAAGGGAAGAAAAAAATAACTGGAACACAAGGTTTTGTAAAGGTGAATGTTGAAAATTATCTATGTACATGTTTTGAAAATAAACAGTTTTAATCAAAAATAAATAAATGATGATTCTGAGCACATTTTAGAGTGTCAGAACCCACAAAAAAAAAAAAAAAAAAAAAAGAGTAAAACAATTTTCCAGCTGAACATAACTTGGAAAGTCAGCAGGCAAGGTCTATTGCATCAGAATGGGAGTCTCACATAGTCACAGTCCAAGTGCCAGCAAAGCAAGAACAGGCCTTAGGGCCTTTGACTCAGTGGCAATACTGGTGTTTTCCAAATGTCTCAGTCCAGAGATGCTAAATATGACTTGGAAAGTCAGAAGGAGCAAGGGATAATGCTGTAAAAAAAATTACCCTGGCATGAGTTCTGTCAATAAAAAGTATTTTAAAAAAAAAAAAAAAAAAAAAGGAAAGTCAGAAGGAAAGGTTTGTCTCACTAGAAAGGGCCTTGAGAAACCAGAAAGCCAGGAGAGAAAGGAATATTTCTTTATTAGTACTGAGGAAAGATTCTGTTGCTTTAACACACTAGAATTTACAGCCACAGTAGAACTAGGACTCTCCTTAGAGTTCCAAGACAGAAAAGAGTGTTTGTAGTCAGGTCAGCTGAAAACAGCTGCACAAAATCCCTGAACCTTGGGACACTGCACTCTCCACTCTGAAAATAAAGCAATATTCTAACAGAGTTAAAAGTTAAATAATAAGCCGGGGATATGAGCAGACAACAGAAAAGGTTTCTGACAATAGAAAGTTAATATGGTGACAAGGAAGATCAAAGCACACACTAACAAGAAGACAACAAAGTCAAAGCTCCTACCTCCAAAGCCTCCAAGAAAATAAGAACTGGTCTTGAATTTTGACATGGAAAAGCTCAAAAGGAATCTTGAAAATAAAATAAAACCCAAAATTGGCCAAATGGGAAAGAAGGTACAAAAGCACGTTGAGGAAAATAATTTTTCAAAAATAAGAATTGAGCAAATGAAAGTGAATTATTTTATGAGAAATCAAGAAACAAAACAAAAAGAATGAAAAATTAGAGAACAATGTGAAATATATCATTAGAAAAAACAAAGTAGATCCAGGAGACACACAATTTAAAAAATATTGTCTACCTGAAAGCCATGATCAAAAAAAGAGCCTCAATACAATTTTTCAAGAAATTATTAAAGAAAACTGTTTTGATTTCTAGAACTAGAAGATAACTGATACTAAGTGAATTAAGCAGAACCAAAAGAATATTGTACACAACAACAAGATTATGTGATGATCAACTGTAATGGACTTGGCTTTTTTTAACAATGAGATGATTCAAACCAATTCCAATAGGCACATGCTCTCTCGCTCTGTCTCTCTCTCTCTCTCTCTCTCTCTCCCTTTCTCTGTCTCTCTCTTTGTCTCTCTCTGTTTCCCTGTCTCTCTGTCTCTCTCTTTCTCTCTCTCTGTCTCTCTCTTTTTTTTTCTTTGTGATGGAGAGAGTTATCTGCATCCAGAGACAGAACTATGGGGACTGAATGTGAATCACAACACAGTATTTTTACCTTTTTATTATTGATGTTTGTTTGCTTGATTTTTTTCTTCCATTTTTTCCTCATGGTTTTTTCCCTTTTGATCTGACTTTTTTTTTTTTTGCATAGCATGACAAATATGGAATTATGTTTAGAAGAATTGCACATGTTCAACATATATTGGATGTTTGCTATCTTGGGGAGGGGGAAGGGAGGAGAGGAAAAAAAATTTGAAATACAAGATTTTGCAAAGGTGAATGTTGAAAACTATTTTTGCATGTGTTTGGAAAAATAAAATATTGTTAAAATTAAAAAAGAAAAGAAAAGAAAAAATCTATCAATCACCTCCTGAAAGAGATTCTAAAATGAAAATTCCCAGGAAATATTATAGCCTAATTCCAGAGCTCTCAGAGCAAGGAGAAAATATTGCAAGCATCCAGAAAGAAATAATTCAAGTATAGTGGCACCACAGTCAGGATAACACAAGATTTAGCAGCTTCTATATTAAAAATCAAAAGGCTTAAAATATGTTATCCCATACCCTTTGATCCAGCAGTGTTACTACTGAGCTTATATCCCAAAGAGATCATAAAGGGAAAGGGACCATATGTGCACGAATGTTTGTGGCAGCCCTCTTTGTAGTGGCCAGAAACTGGAAACTGAGTAGATGCCCATCAATTGGAGAATGGCTGAATAAATTGTGGTATATGAATGTTATGGAATATTATTGTTCAGTAAGAAATGACCAGCAGGATGATTTCAGAAAGGCCTGGAGAGACTTATACGAACTGATGCTGAGTGAAACAAGCAGGGCCAGGAGATCATTATATACTTCAACAACAATACTATATGATGACCAATTCTGATGGGCATGGCCATCCTCAGCAATGAGATGAACCAAAGCAGTTCCAATGGAGCAGTAATGAACTGAACCAGCTACACCCAGCGAAAGAACTCTGGGAGATGACTAAGAACCATTACATTGAATTCCCAATCCCTATATTTTTGCCTACCTGCATTTTGGATTTCCTTCACAGGCTAATTATACAATATTTCAGAATCCAATTCTTTTTGTACAGCAAAATAATGGTTTGATTATGTACACTTATTGTGTATCTAATTTATACTTTAATATATTTAACCATCTACTGGTCATCCTGCCATGTAGGGGAGGGGATAGGGGGAAGGAGGGGAAAAATTGGAACAAAAGATTTTGCAACTGTTGATGCTGTAAAATTACCCATATTACAACTTGTAAATAAAAGGCTATTAAATAAATAAATAAAATATGTTATCCCAAATAGCAATGAAACTAAGATCACAACCAAGAATCACCTATCCAACAAAACTGAGTATATTATCCTATAAGGGAAAAAATAGACATTCATAATCTCATTCTTTATGCCTAGGTCATGAACCCATTTTGACCTTATCTTGGTGTACAGTGTTAAGTGTGGGTCAATGCCTAGTTTCTGCCATACTAATTTCCAATTTTTCCAAGCAATTTTTGTCAAATAGTGCATTCTTATCCCAGAAACTGGGGTCTTTGGGTTTGTCAAACACTAGATTATTAAAGTTATTGGCTGTTTTGTCCTTTGAACCTAACCTATTCCATTGATCAACTAGTCTTTTTCTTAGACAATACCAGATGGTTTTAGTAACTGCTGCTTTATAATATAATTTTAGATCTGGTACAACTAGGCTACCTTCATTTGATTTTTTTTATTATTAATTCCCTTGAAATTCTTGACCTTTTGTTTTTCCATATGAACTTTGTTGTTATTTTTTCTAGTTCATCAAAGTAGTTTTTTGGGAGTCTGATTGGTATAGTGCTAAATAAATAGATTAATTTAGGTAGTATTGTTATCTTTATTATATTTGCTCGCCCAATCCAAGAGCATTTAATATTTTTCCAGTTGGTTAGATCAGACTTAATTTGTGTGGAAAGTGTTTTGTAGTTTGCTCATAAAGTTTCTGATTTTCCCTTGGCAGATAGATTCCTAAGTATTTTATACAATCAGTAGTTACTTTAAATGGAATTTCTTTTTGTATCTCTAACTGTTGGGTTTTGTTAGTGATATATAAGAATGCTGATGACTTATGTGGGTTTATTTTATACCCTGCAACTTTGCTGAAGGTGTGGATTGTTTCTAATAACTTTTTAGTAGAGTCTCTGGGGTTCTCTAAGTATACCATCATATCATCAGCAAAGAGTGATAATTTGGTTTCCTCATTGCCTATTCTTATTCCTTTAATCTCTTTCTCAACTCTTATTGCCAAAGCTAGCATTTCTAATACAATATTAAATAGTAACGGTGATAGTGGGCAACCTTGTTTCACTCCTGATCTTATTGGGAATGGTTGTAGTTTAATAGACATTCCATGAAATAGAGGAATTGCAAGTATTTGTGATAAAAAGACCAGAGCAGAATAGAAAATTTGATTTTCAAATATAGAACTTAGGAGAAGTATAAGAAAGTAATCAGGAAAAAGATATCATAAAGGACTTGATAAGATTTATCTCTTTATATTCCTACATGGGAAGATGATACTAGTAACTTGTTAGAATCTTTCTCATCATTAAAGCAATTAGAAGTATTATATTTAGAGGGCACAGATGTGAGTTAAATATGAAGAGATAATATCTAAAAAAATAAAATTAAAGGGTGAGAGGAATATAGTAGGAGAAAGGGAAAAGGGAGAAGTGGAATGATAAAAATTATTGGCCATAAAAGAGGCAAAAAAAAAAAAAAAGCTTTTACATTGTTAGGGAAGGAATTTTATTATATATAATAAATATAATAAAATAGTATTATATAATAATAATAAATATATAATAAAATATAATGTATATATAAAATAGAATATATAATAAAATAGATATATACAACATATAGAATAGAAATATACAATAGAATAAAATAGAAACACACAATAATGATGGAAGGTGACAGAATGGAGGGCATATTAGAGGAGGGGGACTAAAGTTAGCAATAGTAATTGGGGAAGAATTTGGGTTTTTTTATTTTTAATAATACCTTTTTCTTTTTATAATACATGCAAAGATAATTTCCAACATTCACCCCTGAAAAACCTTGTGTTCCAAATTTTTCTCCCTCCTTTCTCCCATCCTAGAAAGCAAGTAATCCAATATATCTTAAACATGTGCAATTCTTCTATATATATTTCCACATTCATCAAGCTGCACAAGGAAAAAAAGGAGAAAAAAGAGAAAAAATGAAAAAGGAGAAAAAAAGCAAGCAAACAACAACAAAAAAGGTGGAAATACTATGTTTTGACCCACATTCATTCCCTAGTAGAAAGAATTTTGAAGCAAGTTTCTCTGATAAAGGTCTCATTTCTCAAAGGTATACAGGGAACTGAATCAGTTGATAAATTAAACAAAAGATATGAACTGTGCCGAAAGGGCTATAAAATCATACATATTCTTTGACCCAACAATACCACTACTAGGCATGAATCCCAAAAGAGATTTTTTTTTAATTAAAAAGGACTATATGTATAGTTATATAGATATATAAATATCTATAGCCTCTCTTTTCTCAAGGAAAGGAATTAGAAATTAAGGAGACCCATCAATTGGGGAATAGCAACAAATTGTATGTGATTATGATGGAATACTATTGTTCTATGGGAAATGATGAGAAGGATTGTCTCAGAAAAACATGTAAAGTCCTCCATGAAGTAAAACAAAGTGAAATGTACTGTGTACAAAGTAATACCAATGTGGGATGATCAGCTATAAATGACTTTGCTATTCTCAGCAATACAATGAGCCACTACTATTCTCACTACTGTTCTGAAGGACTTATGATGAAAAATATCCATACCCCATGGAAGAACTGATTGTGTTTGAATACAGACTGAAGCATGCTCTTTTAAAAAAAAAAAACTTTTCTGGGGGGTTGGGGAGGCAGAAGAGGGGGGGAAATCTATGTTGGGTTTTTTTTCACAACATGACTTTTATGGAAATGTTTTGTATAACTTCATATGTACCTTTTTAAAGGGGAATAGCGGTAGGGAGGAAGAGAGAAAATCTGTAACTCAAAGTTTAAAAACAAATATAAAAAGTTGTTTTACATGTAACAAGAAAATTAAAAGATATTAAATATTTTTTAAAATATTCTGTTCTAAAAAATTTGAAATTTTAAAAAGAATTCCAAAGCACCATAAACATAAATATGAGAAATAACATAAGATAAACATAAGAAAAATACTCAAAATAACTAATAATAACAGAAATCTAAATTAAAGCAATTCTCATATTAAGCAATTTGGTAATGCTGATAGAACGCAAAAGCAGCATTGAAGGATGAGATGGTGAAAAGATAGGCACATCTCTAAATAGTGGAGTTGTGAATTGGTCACATTACTATGGAAAACAGTTGGTAATTATGAAAATAGCCCAAATAAGAACTATCCCCCTTAGACAGAGTAAATCTGATATAGATCTCCTAAGGGAATAAAAAAAGACTTAAAAAGATTCAGTGATAAGAAATCCCCCAAAGGAAGAAAAGGGAAAAATTTGATACAAAGAAAAAAAGCCTCAACAGAATACTGGGAAAAGAAAAAAATCCCCTGAGTCATAAAAGTAAAAGTGAAAGTCCTTGGTACTTTATAAACAACTAGGTGGTTAGAAAAAAATTGCACGAAGAAATCCCCCCAAGGAAGGAAAAACCAGGGGAAACACAAACTGATTATAAAAGAAAACAATTTTAATATGAAATGAATAAAAAGTCCTTTTTCCCTTATACTCAAAAAAAAAAAAAAATGGCTTATTACACCAGAGGAGAGCAACCTAGAATTAAACCCAACATTAAAGAAAAGGCCTCTCCTCTCTCTTTCAAAGGAAAGGATGTCAACTAAAACCAATCACAGGAAAGAAATCTGGTGTACATAAGTGAAAGAAAAGGCAGAAATAGAAGAAAATTTTAATAGATTTGGAATAGAAAATGCCATAGAATCCAAAGAGAGAGCTGTGGAGATTGAAAGTGGATCAAAGTATAGTATTTTCTTTCTTCTTTTTTGTTTTTTTTTTCTTTTTTGTGATTTTTTTCCCCCTTTTGGTCTGATTTTTTCTTACACAATGTGTAAAAATATGGCAATATATTTAAAATTATTGTATATGTATAATCTATATCAGACTGCCTGCTGTCTTGGGAAGAGGGTAGGTAAGGGAGAGAGGGGGAAAAATGGAACACAAAACTTTTTTTTAAAGCTTTTTTATTTTCAAAACATATGCATAGCTAGCTTTCAACATTCATTCTTGCAAAACCTTATGTTCCAAAACCGTTCTCCCTGCCTCCCGCGCCCCCTCCCCTAGCCTTCTCTTAAACAAGTAATCCAATATTGGTTAAACGTGTGCACTTCCTCTCTACATATTTTCACAATTATCATGCTGCACAAGAAAAATCAGATGGGGGGGGGGGAGGAGGGAGAAGGGTGAGAAAAAAATAAAATGAAAGCAAACATCAACAAAAAGTGGAAATGCTATGCTGTGATCCACACTCAGTTCCCACAGTCCCTCTCTCTGGGTGTAGATGGCTTTCTCCACCACAAGTCAATTAGAATTGGCCTGAATCATCTCATTTTTAAGAGCCAAGTCCATCAGAATTGATCTTCCTATAATCTTGTTGTTGCTTTGCACAATGATCTCTGGTTCTGCTCATTTCACTTCGTATTAGTTCATGTAACTCTCTCTAGTCTCTCTGAAATCATTCTGCTAGTTGTTCCCTTAGAACAGTAATATTCCATAACATTCATATACCATACTTTACTCAGCCATTCTCCAACTGATGGGCATCCACTCCGTTTCCAGTTTCTTGCTATCACAAAAAGAACTGCCACATTTTTGCACATGTTGGTCCCTTTAACCTTCTTATCTCTTTAGGATACAAGCCCAGGAAAGACACTGCTGGATCAGAGTATGCACATTTTTATAGCACTTAGGGCATGGTTCCAAATTGCTCTCCAGAATGGATAAATTAGTTCACAATTCTACCAACGATGTATTAGTGTCCCAGTTTTCACACATCCCCTCCAACATTCATCATTATCATTTCCTATCATCTTAATCAATCTGAGAGTTATGGAGTGGTACCTCAGAGTTGTTTTAATTTGTATTTCCCTGATCAATAGTGATTGAGAACATTTTTCATATAACTAGAAATGGTTTTAATTTCTATATCTGAAACTGTTCATGTCCTTTGACCATTTATCAACTGGAGAATGGTTTGTATTCTTATAAATTTGAGTCAGTTCTCTATATATTTTAGAAATGAGGTCTTTATCAAAACCCTTGGATGGAACACAAAATCTTACATAAATGAATGTTGAAAACTGCCTTTAGAGGCAGGTAGATAGCACAGTGGATAGAGGAAGGAGGGAAGGAAGGAAGGAGGGAGGGAAGGAGAGAAGTAGGGAGGGAAGGAGGGAGGGAAGGAAGGAAGGAAGGAAGGAAGGAGGGAGGGAAGGAAGGAAGGAAGGAGGAAGGAAGGAAGGAAGGAAGGAAGGAAAGAAGGAAGGAAGGAAGGAGAGGAGGGAAGGAGGGAAGGAGAGAAGGAGGGAAGGAAGGAGAGAAGGAGGGAGGGAAGGAGGGAAGGAAGGAAGGAGGGAGGGAAGGAGAAAAGGGAAGGAAGGAAAGAAGGAAGGAAGAGAGGGAAGGAAGGAAGGAAGGAGGAAAAAGAGAACGAGAAGGAGGGAAGGAAGGAGGGAAGGAAGGAAGGAAAGAAGGAGGGAAGGAAGGAAAGAAGGAAGGAAGGAAGGAAGGAAGGAAGGAAGGAAGGAAAAAAAGAAGAAGAAAAAGAGGGAGAGAAGGAGGGAAGGAGAGAAGGAGGGAAGGAAGGAGAGAAGGAGGGAGGGAAGGAGGGAAGGAAGGAAGGAGGGAGGGAAGGAGAGAAGGGAAGGAAGGAAAGAAGGAAGGAAGAGAGGGAAGGAAGGAAGGAAGGAGGAAAAAGAGAACGAGAAGGAGGGAAGGAAGGAGGGAAGGAAGGAAGGAAAGAAGGAGGGAAGGAAAGGAAGGAAAGAGGGAAGGAGGGAAGGAAGGAAGGAAGAAAGGAGGGAGGGAAGGAAGGAAGGAAGGAGAGGAGGGAAGGAGGGAAAGAAAGAAGGAGGGAAGGAAGAAAATTAAATTCCATTGGGGGGGGGGGGAGGGAAGAAAAGGAGAAAATAAAAAAAGAAAAGGCAAGAGTAGAAACCTCAATAGAGTTCTATTAATCCCAGAGTGTGGGGAGTCTGACCTAAAGAAAGATTCCCGAGGGCAAAAGAAAGGTCCTCCACCTGATTTGATTACCATAGTAGGAAAGACTTAGAACTCAAAGAACTTAGAACCTCCATCTGAGGTTTCAATGATAAAATGGGGGGAGGGGAAAAGAAGAAAGGAAATGGAGAGAAAAGATTTTTATGATGCCAACAATGACTAAGATACAAACCCAGAAGAAAATATATCAAAAACTCCTACAATCAAAACTTTTTTAAAGAAGAAAAGAAAAGCTTGCTCTAAAGAACAATTAGAACTATTTGTGATAATGGTGTAAGAATTTTTTAAAGATGTTATAAAAGAATCAGCAGCAATAGATAGAGAAATTCCACTTCAAATAACCATAGACCATATAAAATATTTGGACGTCTACTTGCCAAGACAAATTCAGGAATTATATGAAGGTAATTACAAAACACTTACAAGAGTCTGATCTAAATAATTGGAAAAATATCAATTGCTCATGGGTAAGCCAAGGTAATACCATAAAAATTACAAATTTACCTAAATTGATCTATTTATTTAATACCATACCAAACTACCAAAAAACTATTTTCAAGAGTTAGAAAAAAATCTTCTAAAAATTCATCTGAAGGAACAAAAGTTCAAGAATAGCAAGAGAATTAATTAAAAATAAAATAAAATAAAAACATGCCAAGGAAGTTGCCCTAGCTATATCACATCTAAAACTATATCATAAAGTAACTATCATGAAAAACATCTACTATTGGCTAAGAAATAAGATGGTAGATCAGTGGATTAGTTACATAAACAAGACATAGTAGTCAATGATCATAATAATCTATTATTTAATAAACTCAAAGATTCAAGCTTCTGAGATAAATATTCATTATTTGACAAAAAAATGCTGGGAAAACTGGAAAATAGTATGACAGAAACTGGGATAGACCAATCTCACACCATACACCAAAATAAGGTCCAAATGAGTACATGATTTAGACATAAAGTGTGACACCATAAGCAAATTAGGAGAACAAAGTATGGTTTATCTGTTTGCATAAAAAGGAAAAATTTATGACCAAACAAGAAGAGAGAGCATTATGAAATGCAAAATGAATAATTTTAATTACATTGAATTTTTAAAAAGAGTTTTGCACAAACAAAACTAATGCAACCAGGGCTATGAAAATTTTTAGAGCCAGTGTTTTTGATAAAGACTCATTTCTAACATATAAAGAATTTTTTTAGTGACTCATTTATAAAATTGTTGTATTAAATAACTGTTTGGACATGTATACTTATATTCTATTTAATTTATACTTTAACATATTTAACCTGCCATCTCGGGGAGGGAATGGGGGGAAGGAGGGGAAAAATTGGAACAAAAGGTTTAACAATTGTCAATGCTGTAAAATTACCCATGCATATAAAAACAAACAAACAAATAAATAAATAAAATACAATTGTTGTATTGTAATCAGCAAAGAATGTGTATATTTCTGCTTTCCTGAATTTGTGAATTCATTATGTATTAAGTCATGATCAATATTTGTACTTGTGTCACAAATAACTCAGAAATATGTATGGTCCTACCTATTTCTATTTAATAACTTAGGTCTATCACATCTAATTTTCTAAAATTTTATTACCCTTAATTTATTTTTTCCTCGAATTAGATTTATCTGGATGTAAATTAATGCTTCAGCACTAATCCTTTGGGGCTTTGGATCATTAGATTTTTGTGAATAGCCAGATTAATTCACAGTTCTTCATTAAACAATATTGCTGTTATTGTGTACAATGTTCTCCTGGGTCTGTTCACTATGCATTAATCAGTTCATACAACTCTTTCCAGATTTATATACCACAAGTTATTTAGCCATTCCCCAATTGATGGGCATCCTTTAATTTCCAATTCTTAGCCACCACATACAGTGCTGCTATAAATATTTTTGTACAAATAGGTCCTTTTCCATATTTTTGGATGTTTTGGGGATATACAGCTAGCACTGGTTCTGCTGGATCTAAAGATATGTACAGTTTGATTGTCCCTTAGGCATAGTTCCAAAATGCTCTTCAAAAATGATTGGAACAATTCACAATTCCCCAATAGTGCATTAGTATCCATTTTCCTACATCCCCATTAACATCTAACATTTTCCTTTTGTCATATTAGCTTCTCTGATGTAAATTAGTACCTCAGAGTTGTTTTAATTTGTGTCTCTGATCAATAGTGATTTTTTCATGATTACAGATAACTTTGTCTGAAAACTGTCTTCATATCCTTTCATATTTATCAATTGGGAAATGACTTGTATTTTTATAAATTTGACTCAGTTTTCTATATATTTGAGAAATGAGATTTTCCACAGAGATACTTGAAAATAATTTACATTGCTTTTGTTTTTTTACAAGAAAATTTTTAAATTTATATAATCAGGGGAAAAGAAGGTAAGGAGAAAAATATGGAACACAAGGTTTTGCAAAAGTGAAGGAAAACTATCTTTGCATGTATTTGAAAAAAAAAAGTTATTATAAAAAAATAATAAAGCCCAGTCTCAGACTCACTTTAAATTTTTTTGAATAAATTAACTGAAGCATATGATTCCTACCAATTTTTTAGCAACTTCTAAGTCTCTATCAATATTCTTTGTTATTCTCTAGCACTTATTCCTCTTTTATCTATGGCTATAGTTATTGTGTAATGATTTTCTGTATTTTAATTCTTTTTTAAAGCTCTGCATTATGGGGCAACTAGGTGGCACAATGGATAGAGCACCAACCTTGAAGTCAGAAGAATCTGAGTTCAAATCTGACTCTGGGTAAGTTATTTAACTCCAATTGCCTCAAAAAAAAAAAAAACTGCATTATTTAATAAAAATTTTAAATTTATATAATCAAAATTGTCTACATTACAATTTTGTAATATTTATATAACTACTGTCCCAAATTCTTCTTTGATCCAGAAATATGACAAATTATTCCACGCTCTTAATTTGCTTATCATATCACCCTTTAGGCATAAATCATTTATTCACTTTTGTCTTAGTATATGGTGTGAGATGTTAGTCTATGCCTAGTTTGTGCCATATATTTTCCAATTTTCCCAAGAGTTTTTGTCAGTTTGATAAATCCAAAAAGCTCTTTAGGTTTGTCATAGGTTAGATTACTATGGTCTTTTGCTATAATGTAATTTATAATATATATTCCACTCATTCATCTTTTTTATTTCTTAGCCAGTAGCAAATTGTTTTGATAATAACCAACTTATAATACATTTTAAACCTGGTATGTCATTTTTTTATGGATTCTTTAGATATCCTTGAGCTTTTATTCCAGATGAATTAATAATTTCTACTAGCTCTATGAAATAATTTTTTTGAAAAGTTTTCTTGGTATGCCACTGAACAAATAGATTATTTTAGGTAGAATTGTCATTTGTATTATATTGACTTGGCCTACCCATTAGCAACTGATATTTTTCCAGTTGCTTAAACATAACTATTAGTTTGAAATGTTTTGTACTTATGCTGATATAGTTTCTGGGTTTGTCTTGGCAGGTAAACTACAGTAATATGTAATGGAATTTATCTTTCTATTTCTAGCTGCAGAACTTAAATATGTAGACATGCTGACAATTTATGTGGGTTAATTTTGTAATCTGCAATTTTGTTAAAGTTGTTAAAATTTTCAAATAGTTTTTCAGTTAATTATCTAGGATTTGGTTTTGTTTCCTCGTCTATCCTAATTCCTTTCTTTCCCTTCTATTACTATAGCTAACATTTCTAGTACAATATTAAGTAAAAGAGATAATAATGTACATCCTGGCTTCAATCCTAAAGGTATTGGGAAGGCTTCTAAATTATGTCCATTACATATAATATTTGCTGATGGATTTAAATATTAACTATCAAATTAAATTAACATCCGTTTATTCCTAGACTCATTAGTGTTTTCAATAGGAACGAATACTGTATTTTGTCAAAGGCTTTTCTTGCACCTATTGAGATAATCATAATTTCTTCTTAATTTTGTTATTGATGTAATCAATTATGCTGGTAGTTTTCCAGATTTCCTGTATACAACTGATATGGTACCAATCCCACCTAGTTATAATGTCTGATCACTGTGATATATTGTTGAAATTTGTTGCTAAGATTTTATTTAAAATTTTGCATATTAGGAAAATTGGTCTACAATTTTCGGTTTTGGCTTTCTTGCTTTGGGTATCAACACCACATTTGTGACCTAAAAGGAATTTAACAGAACTTCAAACTGTTTTTCCAAATATTTCATGTAATATTGGCATTGTTCTTTAAAGATTTGATATAACTTGTTTACGAATCTGTCTGGTCTTTTAGTTTTTCCTTAGGAAGTTCACTGATGGTTTCTTTTTCTAAGATTGGGCTAAGCATTTATTCCTTCTTCTGTTAATCTGGGTAATATATTTTATAGATATTCATCTATTTAATTTAGATGACTCAAATTTATTAGCATATAAATGTTTGGCAAAACTGTCTTAATTTCTTCATTGGTGGCAAGTTCGTATTTTTCATTTTGATACTGGTAATTTGGTTTTCTTCTTTCCTTTTTAAAAATCAAATTAATAGTTTATATATTCTCCTCCCCTCCCCCCCCCAAAAAAAAGTCACCTAGTTTTATTTATTACTTCAATCCAGTTTTTTACATTGTTTTATTACTCTCTCCATCGATTTTCAGGATTTCCAATTAGGTGCTTTATATTTTTAATTTGTTGTTCTTGTTTTAGTTACATGTCCAGTTCACCAGCCTGTTTTTTCTCTATTTTACTGATATAAAGATGTGAATTTTCTCCTAAATGCCACTTTTGCTACCCATCCCATAAATTTTGGTTATTTCATGTCTTTTTTTTTAATGCAATTATTGTCCCTATGATTTACTCTTTGACCCATTTTAACATTAAATTATTTTATTTCCAATTAATTTTTAATCTCTCCATTGTCCATTATTGAATATATAATTTTTATTGTAATATGATCTGAACTTATTATTTCTGCTTTTCTACATTGGCTATGAAGCTTTTCTATCCTAACACTGTTATTTTTGGATAGATGCCATGTACTCCTGAGAAAAAGATCTATCCCTTTCTCTCACTACTCAATTTTTTCCAATATCTACCATATCTATCTTTTCCAGAATTTTATCCCATATGTGCAAAAATGTTTGTGGCAGGCCTCCATCAATTGGAGAATTGCTGAATAAGTTATTATATGAATGCTATGGAATATTGTTCTGTAAGAAATGATCAGTAGGATGACTTCAGAGAGGCCTAGAGAGTTATACAAACTGATGCTAAGTGAAATGAGCAGAACCAGATTATATGCTCAATCAGAATTGATGGTTATGGATCAGAATTAGATTCTTGGATCTGTCTTGGATCTTGTGTTGTGGCAATTCATTTAAGAACGATTTCAGAAAAACCTGATGAGTTTTGAATGAACTATATGAGATGATGCATAATGATTTTAAGTTAGAGGCAAGCAAACAATTGATACTTAAAATGTAACTAATACAAAGAAGGGGAATATTGGATTTGGAACTGCACTCAATAGGATCTAAGTGTTTAGTATAGGAACTATAAACCTAATCCCCTTCCCTTCACCAGGGAGTGAGATACAAAGTAAAAATTATGCTTTCTACCTGTTAGAGAAGTAAATATGAATATTTGTGATACTTTTGTAATATTTCTGTGAAAAAGGAAAATGGCTAAGCAGATAAATGAATGTATAAATAAATGATTATAAAGGGATAATTCTCTTGAGGAATAAAATTAAATCCTCTTACAGGGCAATTACTATGGTATTAAAAACATTAGGTATCAAAGAAATGAACAATAAAATTGCTCTATTTTAAAATATAAGGTTTAAGGATTTGCTTTATACAGGCAAATTGATTAGTTTGTAATGAAAGGCAATTGAAAAATAAGATTCAAATTTTTACATTAAAACTTTCACATAACATCTTAGGGAATATCATTAACTAAAACTTTAAAAGAAAAATTGCTGTACAATTCTGGACCAAGTTGCACTCTATATACCTTCTGAAATCCTGCTGAAAGAAGGTAGAGAAAGTCATCCAACCATTCCAACTAAGTCCACTACAACATTTTTCAATCCTCTTAATACCAAACCTCCCAATATTTACTACTGAATTCCTTCCATTAACACTTACCTTTTGTTTCTCTGATAATGAACTCATTTTCTCTTGTAACCTCTTACTTCCCTGGACACTTCTTGGTATCCATCAGAGGATCACAATCCTTATCAACTTCAAAGAATTTTAGAGATCCCTTTAACTTCAGAAGTTCAATTCTTATCCTTATATTGATGGATTTATGATCTATATTCCCAAATCTAGTCTTTTCACCTCTAATCCTACTGCCAATTCATGAACATCAAGCTAAATATAAACAGGTCTTTTTTCCTTCTTTCCCATTTCCATTACAAATCTGAGAGTAACATCTTACCTTCCATCTCATCCAGGTTCAAAGTTTAGAAATCAACTCTCATTCTGATCATATATTCAAGCAGTTATATTTCCTTCTGGACAATACTCTACATTGGCTTCCCTCTGTTCACATAACTATCCTAGTTGGGGATGAGCTTGCTTTTTTCTGCCCACCACCATGCAATAACTACAGAGATTCTTAACAGTATGGGGCTATAGGTAACCCATCCTCAATCTCCAATAGCTCCCTGTTGCCCACATTGTACTGTTTAGCATTTCTTGACCTGTCTTTGCAGGAAATGCTGAACTATGAGTCAGGAAGCACTAATCTAACCTCGTTTCCTAATCTGTAAAATGGGTGAAATAGCACTTCTCACAACTGTATGATATACAAATGCCAGTTAATTGAGAGCAAAGATCATTTGTATGTCATTCTTAATACCAAGTATTTGATTTTTGTGACTAGAGTAATTTTACCAACATAACAAACCTTCTGAGAAGAAAACCATCCATGTGAAGATTCCTGTATTTTGTTTGTTCCAAGGGGTTATACGAATTCTTCCTGTAGATGACTAACACTGAAATTTATTTCAGTGAATACAAGTGAATACACGTGCCCAACCCAATTAGACCATTTGCTTGCATTTGTTTTTTTGGATTTTTTTTTGTGGGGGGGAGGTGTCCTAATTATATGAATCCAGGTCTGCTATAACTCACTGGTGATATATTCAAGTCTCAACCACTATATTTGCATGATTATTGGGGGGAGGGGGAGGAGAGAGGAAAAGAGCACGGGCACAATTGGGGTCAAATGACTTGCCCAGGGTCACAAAGCCAGGAAGTGTTAAATGTCTGAAGCCAGTTTGGACTTGGGTCCTCCCGACTTCAGAGATTCTGCTTCTACTGTGCTACTTAGCTGCCCCGTGGCCATATACTTTTAAAGAACAAGTATTTTATGACTCGGAATCGATACAAGAACCATAGAAGATATGTTGGGTCCTCCAACAACTTGTGAGGTGATCTTCTTTTCTATTCTGAATACAAATAACTGCCCAGAATTTGTTGTGTAAGACACATCATGTCTTTGTATGCAATCACTTTTTTTTCCCCTCCACTTAGCTCCTTTTTAAATAATCATGCCAAAAAAGTCATAATATTCAAACTTACAGTTATATAATGTATTAAACTTTATTTCATTTTAAAATCTAATTATATTTAGATAAAATAAAACTTTTAAAAAGTTAAGAATTAATAGATCTAAAATGTGCTGGACCATTCTTTTTATTGACCCAAACTTAAAGGCTGAAATATATGTGTGTGTATGTATGCATATGTATATATCTTACATATATATTTCATGATAGGCAGCAGACCAATATGGAAATAACTAGAAATAATTTGTTGATGGATACTGAAGTCAAGCATGGTTAGGAACATTTGCATTTCACATGTCTATTTAGTAGTGTTTTCTATCACATCAATGATAAATTGCCACTGGAACACTATGAAAAACATACAGATAAATAAACAATGATTATGATGTTTGGACATAACTGTTATGGACTAGTAAGACTTTTTTCATTTGTTACTAATTTTCTTTGCCTCCGGTGTTTCTTCCCAATAGGTTGGTATAGTATTAACAAAGAATGTGAATCAAGATGTAGCTAATAACAGCAAGAGTGACATGAGGAAAAAATTAAGTCAAATTAGTCAAATTAAGAATCTGAGCTCCCTCAGCTAAATTAGATGCTCCACAAAAGATATATATTTTAAATATGGTTTAAATTACTATTTTAATACTTCATTGAAAGGCAACAAGTCCAAGGTAGATGAGATTTGCTTTGTTTTTATTAGAAAAAATACTTAGGCAAGGGCTACAATCATCTGTCAATTATGAATGACTTACAAGGACATGAAGCAATAAAATAAAAATACAGATACAAATTATATATCCGATTATTGGCAATTTCATAACAAATTTAAGATAACAATGGAGATTGTAGATTACTTTATAGATACAGAATAAAGCAGTAGATGAAGTGCTCCAGCAAAAGAACAGAAACCAAAAGATAAATCCAAAAGAAAAAAGAAATGTCACATTGCTACAGAGCTTATGTATAATATTCTTATTAAACAACCTTTCCAGAATGTCTTACATTAGTAGTGCTGTAATTGCACTTTATTTAATTTCATGACTCATTATTTCTAGAGCTTTTTAACCCACTGGTACCAAGAAGGCCTCTCATGTTTATTTTTTTTAACTTTTTTTTTTTTAAAAATTAAGTAATTGCAAAATGCATTGTGTATCATGAAAATTCTCATCTTGGAACCAAAGGGTTAATTCTAAATTCTTGTCTCTTCTTTAAAAAATTTAGCGTAAAAACTGCTGGTTTTTATATTTACTGTAGTAAAGTGAAAACTCCTCAATTGGGAGGATTTTATGCAGTTTGACTGCACATTACCACATACTTTACAATAGGTCCTTCCAACAGTAAGGAAATAATTGATTTCACGGTCACTGTCAGAAATGAGTGCCATAATTCTATTATGGTTACTGTTCATCCCTCAAAGACTTCTGGAAGGATGTTCAATGCTATTTCATTTCTTACAACAGATATTAACAGTAGTACTTAGTCCCTTAAGTCTCCAAAAGACATTTATTGTTAAGGAAGGTGCTTTTATTAACAATTCTTCTGGCAGCACTAGTGAATTACAATATCCTTCAATATTATTTCTACCATAATATATACATTTTAACTTTCATGCCTCTAGAAAAACATCTACAGTACATTTCATAATATAAAAATATATTACAAATCTGCTGAATTATTTACAAGCAACGTTCTATTATCTCTATGCAACATTTTTGTCTCCATACAAGACTAACAAGTTACACAATTTTCTATTTAAGTTTAAAAAAAATCCATATGGCTTCTTGCTTAATAAGCAAGAAAGTGATTTTTTTATTTTCTTTCCCCAAACCAACTTTGGTGCATAAAGAATTCAATTTCCAGATATGTTTAAAAAAAATAGTTTTTTGTTACATCAAAAGAAAAATCAATTGCTTTTCTCATGAAAAAAAAATGGTCTTAAAATAAAAACACCAAGAATATTCAAAAATTTTGAAAGAGGTTTTTCAAAAACCTTCATTATATAAGTAAATATTAACATACTGTATTCCATGAGAAAGCCCTAATCCTGAAAAGGGAGTCATCAGACATACTGCAACACTCTTAACAGTTAAGTTTCAGCCCTAAATCGATAGATGAAATTTTTGGTTGATTGCAAATGACGTTCACTGTTTGCTTAAATACAAATTGAATACTTTTCTTAGAGTTCTGCAAAAGAACACAAATGGCAACCAATCACATCTATTAATCATAATTGAAAATTAAAATTATCTCCTGACAATTTTCATTGTCTTAATAAGAGTTTAAAATCAATAAACACTGTAGAGACATATATTCTTAGAGTGCTTTTGAAATTTGTTAAGGGCACAAATTGTAATAATTTTTTCAAATACTACTGGAATCACTAAAGAAAAGCAGCTTAAAGCAGCAAGCATGCAAAGCTTTTAAGAAGTTGTTCCACTAAGTTGCCAGAAGAGTGGTTGCTCAGTCTCCCACTGTACCATTCCATGAAAATGTGGATATACAGTAATATATTAATACATTCCACAGAAGCATCTACTTCATTCACAGAATGTTTACACTAAGCATAAATATTATCTAAGTACTGGGGGAGGGAGGAGAGAAAAAAGGAAGGGTTTGACTCTAATGTGCAACTTTATTCCTAAACCCATTGTCAGTGACTAAGACTGTAGTATCCCCCGTTTGCTTTATTTATGTATTATTATTTTTACCTCTTCAACCTCTTCTGTGGCATTGTTCTGGAAAAGAAAAAATATTTATTTTACTGTAAAGAGTTTTTAAATTATGCAAAAAAACTATTCATGAATAAAGGGTTTCATATCAAGTCATACATACAACTGAAAGTATTTCTTCGACACTTTTCAGTGGAATTTATTCCACATCTTTAAATTCTACCTACATACTATTTAGCTTCTAAAAATTTCCTTGTCAATAAATCTGAAATTTCTTGATTCTTAAAATGTATTGATATTTGTATTTTTTTCCAGTAAGATGTTTTTTCTATACGATGTCATGATGAACAAATAGATGTTCTTTTGGTATAGTTGAGATAACTGATACTAAGGCTTGTTTCATTAGATTAATTTATCAACTGCACTATTTCTATCATAAGAAATTGTCTAATCTAAGTTATTTTTAAATGTTTTTCTTAGCCCCTTACTGGAACACAGCACCCTAATGGTATAGATACTGAGGCCCAGGTAAACTACAAAGATGGTCCACAATCCCAACTCTAATGCCTACTGTACTTCCATGGGGAATTAAAGATCCCATACTGGGTCTTCATCTAACTAAATGTGGGGGGCCAGGAAATTATCAATGATGATTGAGAAGAGGTCATGAATAGAAAAAGTGCTCTATATATAGGAAGACATGGGGAGGAAGGACACAAGAACCATCAAAGTTGGAAAGGATCAAAAAGAATCCAAAAAGTAGCAACATGAGGGAGGGAATATGGATACTCCCTCCAAAAATGCAAGAGATGCCTATTGTATTAGGACTTTCTATAATCACATTATATAACAGATGCATTACTATAAAAGTCTGGCACTCTATGTGGTATTCAATGCTAAGCACCTCCATATATTGTAAGAGCAGCACCACAACACAATACATTTACTAAATAAAAGAAGTTAATAGCAAATAAAGACTTATTTCCAACAACCACTTAATGATCTTGAGACACAAATATACCTGAGCACAGGTATACAGAGAAAATGAAGATCAATTTTTTTTTAAATTCATTGAAGGAAGGAGACATTCAGGGGAAAAAGGAGAATAAATCCAAACACAGGATACATAACTCTATGCTCATAGGCTGTACTTATACCTTTAGGAATATTTTTTTTAACTGAATTGGGCATTTCACCTTTGGGTGAAAATTCAGAACAATTATATTGGGTTGCAATGAACTAGAAAATTGTTTCAAAATATCTAAAATGAAAACATTTCTCTAACTAGGTTTATTAACTTTGCTCAAAAAAAATGTTCAAATTAATGAGAATTAAAATAGAAAATTCCCATTATCAACTGCAAATCAATTCAACAAAAATTTACTAAGTGCCAACTCCAGGTGTGGATGTTATTTTGATATTATTTGTCCAAAAATGATTGGCTACATGAATAAATTTCCTTTTCAGCATAAACTTGCAACATGAGTTAAAAAGTCTTTATTCTGTGAATTATTGTTTATATATAGTACACCAATGTAAAAGCATTTCAGATTTTAAAAAAAATAAACCCTGTTTTAAACATGACCATTGTAAGTTAATTTAATCATGTGTCACTAAAGAAGCATTCTTTTTCAAAAGAATCAATTATTTCAACTACCTAGAACATTTGATATGCACTTCTTCCCTCCCCCAAAGTCTAACCAAAAAAATTAAATAAAATTTAAAAAAAACAAAAAACAACAAAAAACAAAACAAAACCCAAAAAATAAAAAATAAAACCCGGCAGTACTTACATGGAAAGTACTGGTTTCAAAGCAATACTACATGTATTGTACTGTACAGTAAATACTTAAGATAAATTTGGACTTGAAAAAAATTGGCATACAAACCAGTATGTGATCTTAACAGAAGTGATCTTTCAGGATTCCACTGTATGTACTTCTTTTACTAGCATTTCTGTACACCAAGCACAAAAAAGTAAAATACACTTGGTAAATAAACATAATCCCTCTTTCTCAGTAACTAGATTTCAGTTCATGAAGGTAGATTATTTAAGTATTTCTAAAAACCTCAGAACTTGCTGGGGACTAGCCAAGATTGATATTCCTCTCCTAACAATCTCTTGCATTAACTTATCAATATTTTTTTAATTAAGTGAATCTTACTAATTATGCTTTCTAAAGGAAAACTTCAATATGAAATTACCTGTATATGTTTGGGTCCAAAAGCAAGGCAGTGTCTTTGGGTAGCTTTGATAAATGAACTACTTTAGTTTTTAGTTGATGTCGTTCACTTTCGTTTACCCACACATCAGGCAAACTAAGAAAAATAAAAATAAAATAAAACATTTTTTAAAAAGATCTTACCCCTATGGTAGATAGTAAATGTACAATTATAAAACTTAAATGAAATATATGGCCTTAACACATTGTTGCTACAAACTATGAAAGGTGACATTTCTTAAGGGTCATAGTTTTGGTAAGAAATAGGCCATAATTTTTTCTTACTCATGCCAACTAAATATTTCAATTTTGAACTGAAAGATCCAACTTGTTGATTAAGAGTTACTGAGGGAAACAATGTCCCAGAAAGGTCAAAAATCTTAACAGAATCCTGCCATTAGCTGTGTGATGTTATCTGTTCAAAATTTAGTTTAGGGCTTGTGCAGCCTACTTTTTGAAGGTACAGATTCTGATCAGCCATTAAAATATAAATACCTACCCAAGAAAACTACTTGTATAATAACAGTACCATTTAAATCTAAGCTATTATCCATTCATTCTACATATGAAACATCTAAGTACTAATAAAGAAAAAAAGTCCCTATAGTCAAACTGTTTTAACAGTGTTAGAGTCAAAACTGGAACTTCTCCTGAATCTCAGTCCAATGTTGGCTTTTTTGTTTCGTTTTGTTTTGGGTTTTTGCACTATACCATTATTGTTTACCTTCTATAAGAATATTTTTTAATGCCCCAAAAATCCAACCTCCCTTCACCCTCAAAAAGACAAAAAAACAAAAAACAAAAAAAACACAGTTTAGTATATGGAAAGAGAAAAAAATTGGGAGTATTGTCAACAATTGTTTAAAAGAAAATTAAGTAATTACTATGTTTACTGTTTTAACATATATTGGATTACATGTTGTCTAGAGGAAAGGGGTACAGATAAGAGAGGGAGAAAAAATTGGAACACAAGGTTTTGAAAGTTGAATATTTAAGATGTATTCCAAGTAAAAACCTATTTTAAAAGAATGTTTGCTATTAGAAATCTATAAACAAGATTATGCTATCTAAATCTAGAAACACACCCAACAATAATTTTTAATACTTACATATCTTCTGGCATCCAATGAAGCAGCAATTTTATCTTTCCCGAATCTTCTTTTCTCTTGGCTATTACCTATTCATTATATTTAAGAAGACAAAAAGTGGAAAAATTTTTCACAAGGAAAAAGGCATTGTCACTTTCCACTAGCACAATCATCATTCTTTATGGCAACTAATCACTCAAATCAAAACAAAAACTGGCCACTTTTTTAAAAATTCAATGTTAAAACTTTTGTAATTATGAAGTACACCAATACAAAGAATATATCTCAGAATTATCCATTTCAGTGTAAAAATAAAGTCCACCTAGAAGTTGTATTTCATTTTTATCTCCAGAATATTATTTGAACAAAACATTTCTAAACTGACAAATTAAAATGTGTTGTGTGTGTACATATAAATAAAATTTTGGGTTTTCCAATAATATTTAGCTAAGTAAATTATTTTTTACATCTTTCTCTGAGCATGTGTTAAAGTACATAGTCAATGGTAAATAAAGTTAAAATCTGACAAGCTAGCAAGACACATTTACTTAAGTTAGTACTTATTTACTATGTTAAGGTACATGAATCTATTTTTTCACAATTACTATTCTTTAACATATTACACTTCCTAATTCTACATATTAGAGCCTTATAAATGTTTTCCCTTTAAATTTAAACTTTTTTTTTTAACTTCCTATCTAAGTCAAGTCCATCATTTTTTAATTAAGGACAACTAAATCACAGGAGAAGCTTAAGATGTTAAGAGTCATGTTGTTAACATGAAGTACCTTAGCCTACAATACTGAAAATTTAAAAGCTAGTCAAACAGTAACTAAGATTCTGCTGACCTCTTCTGGAGAAGACACAAAAGGAAGTTCTTTGAAAAAAACAATTTTCATTCTTTAAAAAAGATGACTTAAAAATTTTACATGACTAATTATAGTAGAAATAGTATTCTGATAAAAGATCTTAAAAACTATAATGAATAAAAAATAAAGACTTTTGGGATAATCTTAATAAATTTAATTCACACTCATCACTGAAAGGTTTGAAGTTCCATTCATGACAGTTATTTTCACCTATATTCATCTTACAAAATTTTTCATCAAGAGTCCGTAGTAGATATTAAGTGAAATGAGCAGAACCAGATCATTATACACACCCAAGATTATATGGGGGCAGCTAAGTGGTGCAGTGGATAGAGTACCAGCCCTGAAATCAAATCTGTTCTCAGAGACACTTCCTAGCTGTGTGACCAAACTGCCTCCAAAAAATGCAAAATAATCTTATCACATGTCCATCAATTCCCACCTCCCTAAAGAAAATATGGGTGAGGGCAGAATTGGGTAAATAGTCATTCACAATCCAATGACAAAATTCCAAATTCAGTATTAGAAGTCAATTTTTTCTTCATGAAAGGTTTTTGCAAGTGAACAATTTTTCTTTCTGGATTATCCTGGACTATGCTGTCCATCTCATATCAGCAGTGACTCAAAAGTATTTAGCATTATTACATTTATATAAGTGTAGTCAGTAGGAAAGGGTCTAACTTCATCAGTGGAGGCAAAATAAAAATAGCAGAATTTGGTTCAACTAATAACTAAATACAAAGAATAGAATTCTTGTAGCTTATCTTCTACCTCTGCTTCAAGTTAGGGGGCACGCATGTCCATAATATTTAGGGGAAACAAAAAAATATTGATGTGGGAAGCAGAATTCAGAGGGATTTTAGAAGTAAATAATACAATCCTTATAATCTTGATTTTAAAAAAGGCTTTGCGTGCAATTGAATCCCAAAGGAGGCGAAAATATAATTTTTTCAAATCAGGAAAGCAACCCTTTTGGAGATGAGATCTGTGTATTATATTTTAAAGGGACATCCAGAAAAGGTATGCCCAGTATACTAAAGGGACAAGGTATGCTATGAAATGATCAGCAAAAAGAAACTCATAAACCTTATGGGATTACCAAAGATTTCTGATAAAAGATGCTACAAAAAGAACCTAAAGGGAGATTATGAAGAAAAGGTATATTAATAAAAAAAAAAAATGCAAAATGGATTGGAAAGCCTCCAAGATTCCATGTGTTTGACATCCCTAGTAGTGTGACTGAGATTTATTTTAGACTGGCAAAATTAATGAACAAAAGGAAAACAGTTGGGGGTTTGGGGGTAAGGGGGAGAGATATAGCAGCAAGTGTATCAAATTTCTCTCATTAAGGATTTGCTCCTCTCTCCCTCTCACCGCAATACTCATTCCCCAACAGATCAGTCTTACAGGGAGTTTAAGCAAAGTTACTAAAATATAAATGAAGTATAATTTAACATATTTAACATGTATTGGACTACCTGCCATCTAGGAGAGGGAGTGGAGGGGAAGGAGGGAAAAAGTTGGAACAGAGGGTTTTGCAAGGGTCAATGATGAAAAAATTACCCATTCATATGGGATTGTGCTTCAAGGAAGTTACTGAAAATTATAGTAGCAATTTTTTGTGGTACCAACTAACTGGAAACAAAGTAAATGACCACAAATTAGAAAACGACTAAAAGACCATTTCATGACTGCAACAGAATATTGCTGAGCTGGGAAGATGTAAATGATCTGTAGCAGAATATTGAAATAAACAGAGCCAAAAAAGAATACACAATGACAATATATAGAAAAACGATTTTTTTTAAAAAAAGATCCACTTTTTTAAAGACAACAGGTTGGTTTAAAAGTCTAGCAATGTTAATAAAGCTGCAAGTTGACTGAAGCTCTCTGATGCAATCCTGAACTGTTCCAGAAAGTTCATCTCTAAATCCTGTTCTACTCAGATCATATTAGGAGTACTATGTACAACTGGGAAAATCCCTAACAATTTAAAATTACTGATAAAGGAGAGTGATAAAATGGAGTTTATAGTTCAATAGTTTGGATAAGAAGACTCACACAAGATGTTATTCACTTAAATTGTTGTAAATGCCAGAGTTGCAAAAGAAAAAAAATCTATTTACAATTCATTGTCACAGAGGAATTAAGATATGTGTGCCCTAATTGGAAGCCTTCAGAGGCTTGAAGATAAGTTACAAGAATACTACTCTGAATTTTATATTTAGATAGTAAGATCCCTTCAAAAATTAGATCCCTAATATTCTACAATCTTAACTTTGAATCCACTGATGAAGTAATATGGCCTATATAACTGATGATCACCTCAAAATATCTCTATTTTCTTTTCTGAAATAATAAATGATAATGTAATACCATTATTTTTTTAAATCTACCTCCACTATCCAAGTTTACCTCGACTCTGGTGGTTTGGTTTAATAAGGTTCAATGTTTTACACTAGTTCTTATGACCCTGGGTAAACTTCTCCCTGCTTCAGTTTTCTCTCCTGTAAAATGAAAATATAGCTCCTACTGAGAAATAACATTTGTAAAGCACTGAAAATACTAGCAAATAAACATCACATGATCAAAATTTTTATAACATTGTATTGTATTCCCCCAGTGATTTTTTGCCAAATTAAATCTTATTCTGGCGTTTATCTGGACAAAGGACCAATAATTGAAGCAAATTTCTCCTGACTTAAACTAGTTTGCCCAGAAATTATTTATTATATTTTTATTTTTATCTATTTATTCTTCATGTCTTAAATCTGTATGTAGTTCCAAATTAGAACTTTCATTCGAGTGTTTCATTCACAAATGTGATGTGCTAATAATTTAAAGGAAAATTTATGACAAGATAAAATCATATACACCTTTTTGTATTTAAATTCCAAAGTGTGTGTATGTGTATACATATTAGCAACAATTAACAACAACAAAAAAAAATACTTACAGTACTATGAAAGACAACACTGTGTCCCTTTCCTAAACTTTCTATATGGGCTGACAGGTTAAAGCATATGGCTCGATGTCGTATTGCATCCAGTGTCTGTGCATCAAAAAAGTCGTGGGGTCGTGCTAAAAAGAAAAAGGCATTTTGAAAACATCAGGAAATGTGCTTAATAACCTTGTGTCTTTAATCTCCCCCATTCCATTAAAAGAAAATTAGTGCTAGACAAAGAAAATCTGTAACCATGTTCTTATTCTTTTGTAATTTGCAGTTATATCATAGAGCTCCAGTCTCCCACAACACCAATTTTCTATCTGACATAAGTCAGATTCATGTGTTGAATGTTGGCAAAAATTATTTTAGGGACTTCACATGAAAAGTCTCAAAAATCAAGATGTCCAACTTATCCCTAAAAATCTGTTTATCCCAAAGCATTCCCTCTTTAAAATTTCTGCATAAAAACGACATCAGCTGGGGCAGCTAAGTGGCGCAATGAACAGAGCACCAGCCCTGAAGTCAGGAGGACCTGAATTCAAATGCGATTTCAGACACTTAAACACTTCCTGGCTATGTGACTCTGGGCAAGTCATTGAACACCAATTGCTTCAGGGAGGAAAAAAATGGCATTAGCTCCTTTTGCCCTATCTACAAGATATCCTTTTCTAGCAACTGTTTCTACCAACTACAAGGTTTTGAATATAAATTTTTTTTTCCTCTCCACAGCTATTACCTCACTACGTGCCCCCTCAGAGATTAAGGTAACTGGCTGCTTAATTGGCTTCCTATACAATCTATTATAATGATACCAAAATAATGTTCCATAAACACAGATCTTACCACGTGACTATTTGAAGTACTACTGCTTCTTTTGTTTTTAAAGACCCACCAACCTACCATGCAAGCTCACATTCTTGAATTCACATTCCTCAGCAATTTATAAACCTGCCAATTTTCCATCTAACTTGCGTTTGATAAGCTCTTATGCCTAGAATGCAATCTCCTCAGTAAGTCCCTAAAATAACTTTTGCTAACATTCAACACACATCCATAAGGTATATGCAATTTGAATTTATTCTGTATTTTTATAAACGCATATTGTCTTATCTATTAAGAATAAGCTCTCCTCAAGAGGGTTCACTTTATTAAGAGGGGAGAGGGAAGAAGAGAGTAGCTATGTATGTATATGTATACATAAATATATCCTTTCTTAACTATAGCCTACTGTGGGGGGGGGGGGGGAGTGAAAAAGGAGCACAGCAAATTTAAAAAAAAAATTTACATGGAAGAGGAAAAAAAAAGTGATCATGATTATAATTTCTACTACTGACACACTTTCTTGAAATGATAAATTTGTAAAAAATTGCTACGTTATTCATATTCTTTGTAACTTTTAATGCCTGAAGATGAAAAAGTTTAGAATATCTAAATTTTTAAATTTTTCTAAGTTAGATAAAATTTTGATTTGTAACTTTAATTTCAATTATAATAAAGCAAATAAATTATGTTTAGTTACCACAAATCTCAAATAAAACCATGTTTTTTTAACCAATCCTGAGTTTCATGATCGAAACTCGGGGAACTGCAAGTCCTTAATTCATTAGGCTAAATTGAGGTTCCCAGAACTAGCTAGCAGCTGCCATCCTGAGCAAAAAGAGAGAGATCAGATTCAGCCCTAAAGAAGGTGGCCTAAGTGGACCAGACCGAAAATTCTATTATAAAGCAGTGGTTTTCAAAACCATTTCTAATATTAGTAAATTAGCAAATTTCTAATAAAAAAAAGCAATGATCAAAGTATACAAACAGTTATTAGAAGGAATTAAAGCCATTTCTAGTCAGATGAAAAAATGCTCTAAAATCATTATTGATTAGAGAAATGCAAATTAAGAGGTACCATTCTCAGGTTGACTGAGAAAAAAAAATTAGGAAAAGATATAATGATAAAAACTGGAGAGGGATACTTATGCATTGTTGGTGGGATTACAAAATGATTCAACCATTCTGGAGAGCAATTTGGAATTGTGCCCAAAGGACTATGAAACTGTGAAACCCTTTGATCCAGCAGTCTCTACTGGGTCTGTATTCCCAATAAGAGTATAGGGAAAATGACCCACATGTGCAAGAATGTTTCTGTTAGTCTTGTGAATCTGGTCAAGTTACTGAACCTTTACTGGTTTCGGTTTTATTACAGGTAATGAGACTGTTAGATTAAGATGCCATCCAACCATTTCATGTCATCACCATCCTGATATTCACCAACATCACTATTTCTTCCATCTTTACTGTGACATTGACAATTCCCTCTTCTATTTCTCCCTCACTATCTGCTTTTCCCAACACTTTTATTTCCAATTGCCTAGGCATTCTCCTAACAAAATGAAATCTATGCAAAACCAAATTCACCTTTCATCAAATTTATCCCTTTTCCAAATTTATTTCTGTTGAGAGCACAATCATTCAGTCAACCAAATTAATTTCTCTCATTCCTTCACTTCTAAAAGCCATTGAAGATATATCTCCCAATCATCTCAGATCAATCCACTTTCTCTCCGATAGACACTTCTCTGTAGGATCCCTAGGTTCAACTTCCCCCCCTTTTCTACTTAATCCTTCAGTCACAAGCTGCCAAAATTTTATTTCCTAAAGCATAAAGTAACCAACACACCTTTTAGCTCAATAAAACTTCCCCCTACACTTAGGAAAATTAATTCCTAATCCAGTATAACACTGCACAAATTTATCTAACATTACCTCTCTTGCCTCCCACCTTACTACATACTGCTGCCTTAAACAATCTCACACACTCTGCCTCTGTGCATTATGCAAAATTCTCAAAATGAAGAAAGTTCAAAAAGGTACTGTGGTTGTGACTTTCTTACTCACCAACTGTGCAACTACTTCTTGGGCCTCTCTACAATTTAAAAAAGAGTTAATCATTCTTAGCTTTTTCCCTTTGAAATACATAATTTGGTCCCCCTAGTATATTTATCATGTTATCTTCCCCTATTCCCTCAACTTAACCCCTACTTTAAAGTTCACAACTTATAAAGTTTTTCTCCCACTTATTTCAAAGAAACTTGTATATTTTTCTTCACACTATTTCCTAGCAATTCTACTAAAATATATAACCTAACCTTCTTACCTGTCATTGTAAGTACAAACGATAAAGCTCTCCATAATATAAGATATATTTGGTTTAATACTCATGAGAAACAAATTCTGTTACAACCCCATATGAAGTCTCATGATTAAACGTGGGAGAGATCATGAAATTATAATTTATTACTTTTTGTCAATTTTATATCTGAAGTTATATAAAAATTTCTTGGGTGAAAAGGGGTTACATGTCAAACAGAAACCATGAATAGGGAGGAATGAAGGAATAGAATTTGTAAAGTTAAAGTGAAATACTTACGTAAAGAGCGTCGTCTTTTATTCTTTAACTTCCTCCTCTTGTTCATTCCAGCCTTAGAAGGAGATTCCTCTTTGGCCTTTGGCTGGCTGGCAACTTTTGAAGAATTCTGCTGACTAAAGTGTGTGGGCACATGACGGGCTAGCCCTCCCTGAGATGCAAAGCTGGCATTACAACCACCAACAACACACTAAATTGAAAGAAAAAGGGGCATCATGAAATTTATAATATACATGTAAGTATTAAGCACCTGATGAAAAGTGTCAACAGGAGGTTTAGATGAGGTATTCCCCTTGTCCCTGAAATTATAATAGTATATAAAAACATCCAATAGCCATTAAGTATATAAATGCTGCTTAACAACATTTGGAATAGTTTAGGTTGTTATTGTATTTTAATATCTAAAGAAGTATCAGAATATTACTGCAAATGAGAGAAACAAGGTACCATCCCTTGGTTATAATCTGTAATACCTATGTGGCATAACCACTATAATAAAAGGTTTCTTTGTTATATTTTAGAAGTACAGCGGATGTAAGAATTCAAAATATTAATTCATCAAGGTAGCCTTTTACGAAGGGATTACAAAAGGATTTACAAAGCTCTTACAACACTATAAATAATATTAGGAAATGTAAAATGGACGGTTACATTAAAAAGTTATTGCACAAATAAAACCAATGCAATCAAAATTAGAAGGAAAGCAGAAAAGATGGTAAATCTCTGAAAAACCCACTAAAGTTAAACTTCTAGGTCATTCCCTAATTCTATTTATCTTTTTATCTATTTTCCCCCTTTAGAAACATACCCCAATCTGTCTTTTGAACTACTCAATTACTAACATGGTTTACATTTCCATACATGAAACATAATTTTTTTTTAAATGATCTCTATGATCCTATGTCAAATTTTTGATTAAGTTGTACTGCAAGTTTGACAATCAATTCACTGAATGTCCATTTTGGGTTATTTTTGATAGAACTCCATATATTTTAGATTTAACTGCATATATGTAACTGCTGCTACATATCTGGGTTAAGAGCAAATATACTTATTCAGAAGAGATAAAATCTGTCTTTAAATTTATAAAAATTGAGGGAGAGAAGGATAAGATTTAGAATAGGATTGGGATGAGAACATATTTGAAAGATATCTTTTCTAAATTCAGATAGGGCAAGGTAATGGAGGGAGGTGAGAACAGAAGCGAAGTGGTTATAACAAAAAGGCAAAGTAGCAGGAATCAGAGGGAAAGGAATAGGGTGAGTGACAAAAATATAGGACTGAGCAAGAATAAAAAAAGGATGGTGGGAGAAAATAGAAGGAATTCATCCTTAAAAAGTTGAGATAAGAGTAGGATTTATTACTAATGCTAAAAACAAATAGGGATAAATAATTACGATCTCAGGAAGTTAACGAAAAAGGAATAGGGACACTATCGGCAATATTAATATTGGTTTAGCTATTTATGTACCCTAAGAATTAGACATTGAGAGGGTATCTATCAATTGAAGTTGTGGTGTATGATTTTTAAATTTTTTCAAAATTCATACAAAAACCATCTGGTTTTCAACATTCACCCTTGAAAAAAACTTTTGTTCCCTATTTTTCTCCCTCTTTCTTTCCTCATCACAGCAAGTAATCCAATATATGTTAAAATGTGCAATTCTTCAATATTTTTCTATATTCATCATACCACACAAGAAAAATCACATCAAAGAGGAAAAATGAGAAAAAGAACACAAGCAAACAGTAACAAAAAGTGAAAATGCTATATTGTGATCCATAATTCAGTCCCCATAGTCCTCTTTCTGAATGCAGATGGCTTACTCAATCATAAGTCTATTGAAATTGGGGCAGCAAGGTGGCACAGTGGTGGCACAGTGAAGAGTCCCAGCCCTAAATTCAGGAAGTTTAAATCTGTTCTCAGACACAAAAATACTTGTCTCTGGACAAGTCATTTAATCCCAATTGCCTAACACACACACACACACACACAAACACACAAAAACACACAAAAACACCACAAGTCTACTGGAATTGTCCCAAATCATCTGGTCCTTCAAAAAACAGGGGTAACTTAGGTAGCACAGTAGATAAAGCACTAGCTCTGAAGTCGGGAGGAGTTCAAATCTGGTCTCAAGACACTTCAAAAGCCCTAGCTATGTGACCCTGGGCAAGTCACTAAACAAGTCACAAGTCACTTAACCCTAATTGCCTCAAAAAATAAAAGCTATCATATATATCTCCAAGAGTAAAGAACAGATTCAATTTGAATACAGACCAAAGCATACTTTTCATTCTTTTTTTTTAAATTTTAGCTATACAGAAATGAGATGACTGCATATATGTATTTCAAATTGCTTGGCATCTCAGGGAAGACAGAAGGGATAAACTTTGGAATCAATTTTTAAAAGTTAATTTCATTAGACACAATATTTGAAATGTTCATTACATTATCCTTTGGTAATCCATTATCCTCACTTTCAATCACCACTTTTGATCAAATGGTAATCAAATCCTTGCCTAAATAGGTAGGAAAATATTCTATGAAACATTTATAGATCAGAAGTGCACTAGAAAAGGAGTATCCAGGGTGAAAAAAATCATTTTAGCCATCTAATGTAATAATCAATGGAGAAGGAAATCAGTTTCATTCTTATAGGCAATATACATCTTTCTTCTCAGATGGTATATAATAAGCAGCAATCTTGAAAATCTAACAGCAAGTAGAATATGAAGAGTAAATATTTGTTTTATATCTTCAAGAATTTATCAAAATTAGAAATAGATAATTTGTAATCCCACAATACACAGTTGGCATATGGCAAGCACTTTTTTGGTAAATTACTTTCATACCCTAATCTCTCCCCTCACGTGTTATCATTCCTTTCAAACTACTCCTTATCTGTGAAATGGATACGTTTATCATTTTTTGAATTTGGGGGCAACTTACCTCAAAACTGAGTCTCTGCAATTACTGGGAAGAAGACCCCTCTCACAAATATACTTTTATCCTCATTTTTTTATAGATGACTTCCTACACTTCCATGCATTTTACAGCAACTACCAGCTGAACTCCTTGCTTTCATTATTCAAAGAACATGATTCTTTATACCATTTCTTTTTCGCATTTATTCTATTTTACCAAAGTTCTTATTTCCTACTACTACTAAAGTTCTTAGATTTTGTCTTCTCTGTTACTATTATAGCTCCCATTCCAATTTAGATCCTCATCTCATTTCTCACATGTACTATTGTAACATCTGCCAATTGGTCTTCATGTTTGCAGTCCCTCCCCTCTCCAACTCATATTGCACACAGCTGTCAAAACAATCTATCTAAAGTTCAAGTTTCATCATGTCATTAAAGTAGTCTGTGGTTTCCACTGCCTTTTAGAAATCCTCTTTCTTGTTTTAAGAGCCTCCACATCTTGGCTCCCATATTATCATTGATGTTTCTCCAACCTGAATGTACACCCTGTTCATCTCCACCTCCCAAAGCCTTCCTTTAGGATTCAACTGACGTACCATTCCTCTATTAAGCTATATCTGACACACCTAGTACACTTTCCAAGTTTACGATGTATTTGCTAGTACATATCTCCCAAGAGAATATCATTTCTCAATTAATAGAAACCAATTCATATGTATATTATAAAGATGGAGCAGAAATCTCAATATTGCACAAAAATTTAAATTATAAATTACGAGTGAGGAAACAACTCATCACTGATATAAGTCTTACCCAAACATGATACCAATTACTTGTTAGCAACTAATAAAAATGCATGCAAAACTATAAGTAGTTGGTGTGCTACTAATTTAAACAAGTTCTATTAATGAAATGTAAAGTTAAGAGAAAAGAACAATGGAATCTATTGGCACTAGGTAACTAAATGAGATATAGAGAAGCATATAAATGTAAAGTTGACAAGGGATACAACTATTCTAAGTTATTGCATGGAAACTGAAGGATTAAAGTGGAAGGACAACTAACCCCTTCTCTCCAAAACAGAAAAATTTTAAAAAGATTTTCACATCAAACTTTTAAAATACGAAATAAAACCAACCTATTTAAATTTTAAATCTATCATCATAATGCAGGTGTGATCTGAAAAAGGAAACTAAACAGAATTTATGTATTTAATTATATATGGAAAAAAAATTATACTATACACATTGATGCTAGTAAAAACTGAGGACAAGGGAACAGCTAGGTGGCGCAGTGGATTGAGCACCAGCCATCAAGTCAGAAGGAGTTCAAATCTGAACTCATAGACACTTCCTAGCTGTGTGACCCTGGGCAAGTCACTTTAACACCAATTGCCTGGGATGGGGGAAAGGGAACTGAGGACAAGGATCAATTCTCTGAAAGAAACAAATGTGGGTCTCATTACTAGCAATAAAAGGTGACTGGACAATATGGTTACTTTCCTATCAGTGCACTTGTCAAGGATATATCCTTGCTAAAAGTTCTAGGATGACATATCAATGCAGTACATTTTTACCATCACACAACTGAGTAAAAACTGAGAAAAAAGTTGGTACTCATTGACTATCAGAAGCATGGTCCAGTAAAGCACAACAAAATTCTTCCCTCAATAACTATTTCCATGCATTTGTCAAAAACAATACAAAACTCCTTTGAAAAACAAGGGTAAACCTCAAGCACTACTATTAACTTTTTGGAGGCAATTGGGATTATGTGACTCACCAAGGGTCACACAGCTAGAAAGTGTTAAAGATTTGATCTCAGGGTCAGCACTATCAGTTAAACCACTTAACTGCTCCACTCTTGATTATTAATATCCTTATTTACCAAAGATATTTATCGCCATTGTAAAAACCAAAGTAGAATTAGCTAAAGTCAGCCAGTTGTTTTTGTGCACAACCCCATATTGATTTATAAAGTCTAAGAACATTTTAGATAATTGTAAATTGAGTAAAGCAGTGGTAATAGTAACAGTGGCAGTAATGAGAACTAGCACTTAGAGCTTTTAAGTTTGGCAAAGTTGTTTAAATTTATTATTTAACCCCCAATCCTACTTGTTAAGGTATATACTATTATTATCCCTATTTTATACATGAAGAAACTGGCAGAAAAGTTAGCTGACTGCCAAAAGTGAGAGCTAATAAGACTGAGGCAAAATTTGAACTGAGGCCTTCTTGACTCTTGGTTCTAACTACTGGCCTAACTACTCACACTGAAAATACTAGTGAATAAACACTTATCCTAGATTTACAATTAAAAAGGCAAACAAAAAGGCCAAGATGGATCTTGAATTAAGAAGAGCAGGGTAGACAGCCTTCAAAGAATTAGTTTGAATTAAGTTAAACTCTATGAAACAATTCAATAGCAATATTGTTTAGTTAAGAGTCTTTAGCAAAAGAAAAAACCCTGAAGAGCCACAAAATGGCATGAATGTTGGAATACACCAATACCTTAACTACAAGGAATTGCAAAGAAGTTGTATAAGGATGTCAAATTTAGATCAAAAGATAGTTGGCCATATGGCAAGAAATGAGTTACATTGTATACTACTAACCATAAGAATGAATATTCAGTATACTCTCCTTCAAATTTATCACAAGATATAGTACACATGGACTTCCAAATTTTTAAGTTCTGTAGTACTATTATCACTGAAATCACACATCCATTTAAGCATTCAAGTGAGAAAAGATGGCATAACAAAATAAAGATTTGAATTGGGAGAAATTCTATTTCTTCCTCTGTCATCTTTGTGGCATAATCTCTTATGCTCAGATGTCATGGAAGATTAAATTGAGCCTATGAAGAAAATAAAAACCTAGCTCTTCAGCAAACTATTATTCTGTAACAAAATCAATGCATAGTAACAATACAAATAAATTACAAAAACTATTTACCTTGAAAGGCTTGTCTCCACTGTGTGTCAGCATATGTCTTTGTAACCAACTTTGACTGGTTGAAGGAGTATTATATACTTTACAACCTTTCCAAAGGCAAACAAATACCTGTCAAAAACAAAAGTTTCCATTTAAAATCTGAAATTCAAAATTTTAAAGTATTTTCTTCATTTCATTTTTCAACTAAAAAGCAATTTTCCAAAACTAATTTTCTACATCCCTGCATGATACAATATGTTAAGTAATGAGTAGCTTTACTTTTAGTATTTGTAGTACTTAGAATATACTATTTAGAGAGCCTATGTTTGCTTTTCTTGAAAAAAGTTAATGAGATTAAACATTTACATATACTTCCACAAAATGCATATAGTGAACAATTAGTAATTATTAAATTGTTTTTGTCTTTCTGTTCTCTCTGGACATAAATGTTTCAAAAGAATACTTCCTACAAATAAAAATTAAAATCTTCAGACGGATAAAATAAATATTCTTGGCTTCAAAGATATCTGAAAGCACTAAGAAAAGTTGGTGATTAAATGTGTGGGTTTTTTCTATAAAAACCATATTTTTACAGGCATAAGCAAGGACAATTTTCATTCTTTGACTGTTTTGTTTAACATTCTTGGGTATGAGCAATCTGGGTATGACTGGGTTTTTTAATTGTCCAAACATTTTGTAATATTTGAAGCTGCCCCATTCTTTTTCAGTGGAAGGTCAGTGAAACAAAATGTTTCTGAACCTGAAAATCAAAGAATGTGCTCTTTAACATCAGCAATCAGAGAGTGTGAATCATTATAATTTAAGTAATTCTTTTATCTAAAAGAGAGTAATTATATATGGCCACACCTCAAAATAAATTTCACCAGTCTATAACATGAAAACATTAAGAGAGAAAATACAGGAAAACAAATTTCAAACTAAAGAGCTTTTCAAATAAAGGTCTCAAAAATACTTGTAACTCAAACACATTTTACTTTTGAAAGAACTAAAAAATAACAATTTAAGGGAAGTCTGAGTTCTAACAAGACTAGCGAGTCATATAAAACAAAGAAAAAACCACTGATGGAAGGAACCAATCACTTCTCTTGAAATAATTGTATTATCTTCTTGACACCAAATACTTAATTCATACAATATTCCACAAAATGTGTTCATTTATCTGTATGTCTAAGTCAAAGAGCTGTGTGTGTGTGTGTGTGTGTGGGTGTGTGTAATAAATAACCTTAATACACATAGCATACTATGTGCACTGGGTATAAATGTGACATAATTATGCCTGGCCTATAGCATGTGAAATCACATAAATTGACAACTGCAATTAATTTTTTGACATTCATCAACAAAAAAAGCAGTCGAGTTCTGTTTAGTCCACTAATAAAAAGAAAATTAATAAAAACAAAAATAAAACAAAAATTCATAGAAATTACCCAATTTGAGAAGTAACTAATTTCAAAAGCACAAGAAGAATTCACTGACTTAATTAGAACTATTTATTGATCCATATAAGCAATGGAAACCCTTCAATTCCATCCACTAATCTTTGAATCTGAACATTTTAAAATGATATGCTACACCACAATTGAAAACGAAAACAAACCAAAGTCGACTAAAGCTACATAAAGATAGTAAATCAAAGAGTACTCTCTACCTTTTCCTTCTACCAAAGCTTAGTTCCTATTTAGAATCGTTCCCACTGAAATAGTTCTAAAACACTTCTTCTAAATTCTAAAATAATTGAAAGCCATTTTTTTCCTTATATTAGGGAAATTTATAGCAAAGAAGACAGATCTGTTTTCATAGCCAAACTACTGGTTTAGAAAACATGATTTTCTCAAAGCCAATGTATATGAACTTAGTTCTGAAAATTCTCCTTCTCAAAAACTTTCCTAAAAATTTGAAAATTTTGCCTCTAAATTAGTCTGTATTTGTATTCAGATATTTTACATGAGTTTGAGCTAAGATCTTAAAATGCAACTATTCTCCTATCAAACATTTCCTTTTGACAGGGAAATTTCATAAGCAAACAATTTAATAAATCATGAAACAACTTTTAAATTGTTGCAAAGTTTACAAAGCACTTTATTATACTATTATTACATGTGATAATAGCTGTTTCGATAAGTAGCTCAAAGTATTTTCCATATTCAGGTGATCCTTCAGTCTCTTTCTAAGACACTCACTTGGAGATAATGATTTAGTTTCTTCCTACTTCCCTTTCCCCTCAGAAGGACTAGGCCCTGGCTCAGACAGAGTCCAGAAGTGATGCTGGCACTCCATGTAATAGCAAGATATTTTCTACCTACTATTAAGACATAATGATAAAAAGCCTATCAAAAGATGAAGGATTGTACTTTTTAAATTATTATAACAAGTGTGTATGCTACGATATCCACAAACACATAAAAACAGACAAATCTTTCATTCATCTATGAAAAAAAGGAATGTGCATAGTGAACAATGTTGGCCAACAAATACTTAAGTGCTTACTGTATGCCAACACTGGATAAACACTGGAAATAAAGCTGAATACCCAAAAAAAAAAAAAAAATAAATAAATAAATACCCTCTAGGAAGGCACATTTTAATGGGGAAGACAACAGGTCAATAACTAGGTACATAAAAGATACTGATGGAAAATCACTCAACGGGAAAGTTATTAGCAGATAGACTTTAAAAAGGGCTTCTTACAGAAGATACAATTTTTGTTGTTTTGAAAAAAAATAGGGGCAAAGTAATGGGCAAAAGACATTTCAGGAATGAGAGAACTAGTGAAAAAGTCCAAAAATAGGAGATGTGGTACAGTATGCAAGGATGAGTCTGCTATTGCAGCTAGATTATAAGAAGTAGCCAGATTGTGAAGGGTTTTAAATGCTAGTAAGTGGAGTTTGGTTTGAGGAAAGGATTTGAAGAGAAAGCTATTACTGCAAGATGATAAACAAAAGATGGCCTAAATTGGAGATTCTATGGAAACAACTAACTTTCAACAATAAACTTCATGTGTAGGGTGAAAGGGATTTCAAACCCCATGAGTTATAATGCTGTCTTCAACAGTAATAAAATGAGAACGCAATCTGTTTTAGATATGATAGGTTAGACAGACATCTTTTGTGGCATTCAGTTCAAGAAAGTTTTACTTTCAATTCTTTAATACATACAAGCTTTATAACCACATGGGTATCCTAACTTCTCATTGTCCCCAAGCAATTCTAAAAGTCTAAGTAATCAGGAGTATGAAAAGTTAAGACTTGCCCATAATCCTAAAAGTATTAAGTGAGAGTTCATTCATAAACCACGATTAAGTAGAGGACAAGCCAAATGTTAATTAAAAAATTGTATTGCATAAATCTAATAATTGAACAATGAAGCAGTGGCATAGAAAAGAATTGGTAGCAGAGTCCCCAGGTTTAACTCATAGCTTTAATATTTTACTACCTAAATTTACCTTCAATTCTTTTATTTTCACGTCTTTCTAAAAAGCCATTAATAACTGCACACTCTAAAGGACATTGGGAGGAAAGTGCTTTGTAAACTGTTATAGGTAATTATCCCTAAGACTTTGGAACAAATTAAGGAAGAGATAAAAATCAAAGTCTTAGGAATGCTGATGCCATCACAAAGATTCTCAAAGAGATACAAAATTTCTTTGAAACAATTTTTTGGACTTGAATCTCTTCAACTCTAAACTATGTAATCTACAAAGCTGCTATCTCAAAATGCTAGGGCAAGCTTAATTAGCATTCTTGAGAATTCCAGAAAAACTTTTTTTTCTTTAAGCATAGGATTGTTCCTTAGTAGTTAGTACCTTACCTTCAAAGTCTTCTCCAGAATGCCCAAGATGAAGAAGGCTGGTACAAAACTGGGAACCAAGGGTAGTCTTATTCTCCTTCATTTTTGGTCAATTTCCTTGAATAAATGTACCAGTGTATTTATTTGAAAGTGTGCATGATTTATATGGGCCTGTGTGACAGCACAAAAAGATGCACCCCTCTTTCTTTACTAAGACTGCACACTGTATGTATGTGATATTTGTATGGAGGATTTTTAACTTAACCAGTTCAAAAAACCCGAACAGAGGGACTCTGTTGATGTGGATTGCACATCAAAAAGTTGAATTATAAATAAATAACATATCTATTAGTAATTTAAATGAAATATACCAAAAAAAAAAAATTGCATAAGTTTTCTGACAATTAGCTATCCATCCATTATATTGTATTAACATGCACTTTTTAATGGCAGAATTATGCAAAAATATATTGGGAATGTAAAAATTCCACCCACATAATGAAAATAATGGCCTTTTCCTATGCAACATAAAAGTGAAAATTTTTCAAAGTAATTTGCTTTTAGTATATGTATTGAAAAAGTACAACTTTAATAATAATTCCACCACTATTACATGGAACATATTGTGAACAATGAGCTAATTTCTTCATTTTATCAATTTACAAATAAGGAATTTGTTGCATTCTGATCACACAAAATTTTGATATCTTACGAGATGTTCAAATTAATGGAAATATAAAGCCTTGAAAGCTACTTCAAGATGATTACATATCCAAATCCACCATTATTTCTCAAAAATTTAAGAGGCAGAATTCCTATCAATATAGGGTGGTTGGCCTGCATCAAATCTTCACACCATCCTACAAAAAAGAAAAATAAGAAACCAACCAAGGAAGAGAGTCTATAAAAGAATAAGTGAGACAAACAAAATATCAAAAGGAACCACATTGATAAATTTTAATAAAAGTAGCAAAAGAAAAGAGTGACATTTCTCAAGAAGAGTGACCAGGTTGGACAGCACAGACAACTCAGAAATGCACAGCTGGACCAACGTATAAAATGTAGAATCTTTTGTTGTTGAAACCCAGTCATGCACAGAAGCAAGGACCCAAGAATACTTATACTTAGCTTTGGGTAATAGGTTTCCCTATTATATATGCACGCTGAACCAACTAAAACATTGCTGGTAAAAGATTTAAAACCAAAATTCACTTCTTGTTACAGATTATTCTAATAGATCTCTCAATGAACTAGTCGTCTACATACAAGTTTTGGTACATGAGAGAAAAACCATGAATTAAAAGTAAAAGGCATGACCTGAAGAAATTTATGTTCTGGAGTACACTGAAGGAAAACTATGAATATACATGTCTCACTATAAATGAAAATTCCTTGTGTGCCATATTTGGCCTCTGAGAAGAGGGGCAGGGCGATTATGGGGTCAGGTTTTCTTGGTTAGTCTCAGTGAATCTGTTCCCTTTAAAGAAAGGCAGATTAAAGATTTAAAAGACAAAGTTGGTTTGCTTTCTTAAATGTAAAACTGCAACAAGCAATTATTTTGGGGAGTGGTGCACTTATGCTCTTTTAATAGTCATTATGATTACTGTTTTCTTGGGTCTCAATCCCTAATCTGCATTATCACACATAGATCTTTTCTATACTTGGTCTATATTGACATTTTATCATTTCTTACAACACAATACTAAATTCATGCCTCAAAATTTGCTTAAGTTTTTTTCCTGATCAACAGGCAGAATTTGCTTCTGATTGTTAGCTATCACAAAAACTGCTATGAATGATGTATATAAAGATTGTTTCTTCTTATCAATGACCTACTTGGGATATAAAAGCTTTAGTATAACAGTGAACTCTGGGTCAAAGCAGAAAACCACAAAAAGGGAAATTACAAGTAACTGCTTTGAAGGTAGGTATTGTCTATCTGCACATTTCCAAAATTTTTTCAAGTAATAAGCTTTTATTCATTTTTCCTTTTTCTTAAAATATTAAATTTCTTACAGGGAGGTGGTGTAAGGAGATGGTGGGAAAAACTGATTTTATAAAATTTATTTAATTTTATAAATTATATAAAATTAATTATATAAAATTATAAAATTTTATATAATATTAATATCTAACAATTAATATAATTAAATAAAATTTTATATAATTTTATAAAAATTTTAAAAGAACACTAAGCAACTTGCCTCAATCCCTAACTATAGGGGATCCCTGGGCAGGTCACTTACTCCAAAATAAGAAAGTAAAAAGAGATTAGCAACGTCCAGCAAAGTGTAAGAGCTAGAACATGGGGGTATAGTAATTTGTTCTTCCTATTAATTTTAGTAAATAGACAAGTTAACAATTAGAACTAGGGAACTTTTTAACATTTAAGATGTTCTTTTGTTTTGTCATGACCAGGAGTGTATAAGGGTAGACTAGGAAAAAGTGGCTACTATATACAATAAATTTAGTTGTTTGTTTTTTTTTTTTAAATCTATGCCAGTCTTCTAAATTTAAAGTTTGGAAAAAAAATTATAATGATTTCGACCTATATTCTGTACTACAAATAGTTTCAAGTTGGCAAAGATGACAAAGAGTTGATGAGTTGATGAGTTGATCAGAGGGACTCCAAATAAGCCACACTATTATTGCACTGTAACAACCATGCTGGATATTAGTGTAGAATTACTCAAGAAAAGTAGTTAAATTATTCATGTTCCTGGGAGTAGCAATACTACTCCCAAGTATAGAAAACATGAAAGTCAAAGGCAAAGGGCCAATAAATATCAAAATAGCCGCTGCATTTCTTGCATTTGCTTATTAGATGTTCATTTTCAGAATGACTGAAAAACTATTTAAATGAGAGAAAAATAAGTAATAGAATCAAAAGATCAATATACATAATGGCTGCACAACAATATGAAGAGATCAAAGTCAAACTCTAACTATCCGAAAAACCAAAGGAAGATTTCAAGAAAGATACTATAGGAGGAAACTCCCAGAAGGGAATGTCTTATATAAGGATAGCTGTGATGATTGTGCTGGATGTTTTGATTTGTCACAAGGGAAGGTGTTTTGTTCAAATACAGAAAAACCAATCAATAAAATATTTAAATATAAATAAACCTGAAAAACAAAGAGCAAAATTAAATGGTAAAATCTTTTTACTTGGAAAAGACAAAACAAAACCCAGCACACAATAGCAACCAAAAACGTGTACTCTAGAATTTTTCCCCTTTTGCCTCTAACCTATACTAAAGAAACGAGTTTGAAAAAGTAATCACAACTAAGTAAATTGATGTTCATATAATACAAATGCATTCCACAAAAGAAATGTTATGTATAGTAAAAAAGAAATAGAAACTTTAAATTATATAACCAAAGTAATTTAAGAAAAGCCAGGAAATAATTCCAAATTGTAAAATAATTCAAATAGGGTGGAGAGGACATAAGAAAAAGGAATAAAACCAACCCCTCCTCGCTGACCATCTACATGTATGGAACGAATGTGATCTGCCAGATCTGGACTAGAGTTGAAGGAAGTCTGGCACTGGTCCCAACAACAGTTATAGGCAATGTTTTTGCTTGAAGAAGTAGTGCTTCCTTGTCCGTTCATCATTGCAGGAGTTGAACGCCCACTGGAAATTGTGCTGTCTACATCCATTATAGTACTGCTTATGCTGTAAAAGAAAAAACATTTTTAGAAATACAAAAATGCTGCAGGTATTCTATGATTTAGTAACTAAAATGCTACAGCTTATCTGTATAGGAATCATGAAAAATCAATAACCACCCATATATACACAAAAGAGCTAAGCAATCGGGATAAAGGCAAGAAAAAAGATATATATGCAAATGAATTACATACAATTAATGAGAGAAAGGTACTAGAATTAAGTGTTGGAAAAGGCTTTCTGTAGAGTTTTAAATCAGGACTCAGGGAAAGCAGAAGATATGGAAGAATATTTCAAGGTATAGTAGACACCCAGAAAAAATATCCACAAGAGTATAGAGGCCAGCATCACTGAAGAAAGCTGGTGTAGGAAAAAAACTAAAGATAGGATGAGACCAAGTTATAAAGGACTCAGAATGCCAAAAAAAGATTGTTTATTTGAGTAGAGGGGTGGGGAGTAGGGAGAGGGGAAGGTCAAAGGAAAATCAACTGAATAGAAAATAGAAAGACTTAAGGAAGGCATAATGCCAGAGACCATGCTCTTGAAGATATGCCAGAGACCACTCTTGAGGATATGCCAAGAGACCATGTCCTTGAACATTGCCATGTCCTTGGACGCAGGAGACAAAGAGCTAAGATTAGCATACACCCTAAATTCCTGAAGATAATGTGTGTCCCAAGAAATCGGTCATCTCCGCCCAAAATCTACATAACAGTATACTCTAGGATTTCCGCCACACCTATGGTCCGACATTCTTCTCATTGTAACCCCCCACTCAGAAATCCTATTTAATTAAACTCTCTTCATTCATTAAACAGAGACATTCACCATCTTAAATCTTGAGTTGCCTCTCTGTCTCTCCGATCCTGTCCCCAAGCCGTAGGCTTTACAGACTGATTGTCTTACAGCACCTTTGCTCCCCTTCAGCCCTGGCTCCACTCGATGACCCACTGTTATTGTCCTGCCGGACAGGACAACTGGCGCCCAACGTGGGCCTCTAAGTGGACCTCGGCCCGACATCGCCCCCGAGCATTCCGGGAGAGAATTCACGGTCTCTACGGAACCCCCGTAAGGGTAGAGGTAAGTTTTCGCGATTGTCGATACTATGGGATCGTATTTATCTAAAGAACAAATATTCCTTAAAGATCTTAAAGGAAATCTTAAGGAAAGAGGCATAAAAGTAAAAAAGAAGGACCTTATAAAATTCTTTATATACATAGATAAGGTCCATCCTTGGTTTATTATAAATGGCCCTGAAATACACCCCGGGAAATGGCAGAAGGTTGGCCGAGACCTAAAACGAGAAGGGCCAAACGTTGTAAATGTTTTCCCCCTCTGGGCATTAATTAATGAAGTCATTGAAGGAGCCTCTAACAACGGCAAGGTTCGGCAATTACCCCCGGGTCCTCAGATAACTTGGGAAGACGCTGAGGGAAATATGGGCACTGTCCGCCCTTACATAGTTCCTAATCTACCTATTAACCTATGGGGAAGAGATATTCTCTCACAAATGGGTATTATTATGTACAGCCCCAATTCTGTAGTCACAAGACAAATGCTAAGCCAGGGTTTTCTCCCTCAACAAGGATTAGGGAAAAATAACCAAGGTATCAATCAGCCTTTACAAGTACAGCCGTACCCTGGCCGTGCTGGCCTTGGTTTTCAGAACCATTTTTTATAAGGGCCACTGGTCCGCCCAGCCTGCAGGCGGACAAGATCAAAACACTCCAGTCTGGTTTGACCAGTGGCCCCTTTCCAAAGAAAATATGTTGCGCCGTCCATAGATCCTTTTCGCTTGAAATACCCCAAACCTGCCACTAGACCTTAACCCTAATTTCATTTAGGTACCCCAAAGCTAGACCTCAACAAACACCGGAAGCTAGATAATTTGGCGATCAAACTGGACCCTGACCTTTTCGGGGCACACTCAGAACCAATCTGGGTTTTGAGCTGTTCAGGCAGTATTCTTCCGGGAAGAATCTGCGTTCTTTCTTTGGTCTCACTCTATCTCTAAAGGTAGTGGGGAGAATATCTGTGTTCCGTTTCACCCTACTTCCATTTCAGGTGAAAGGGCTTCTTTGATCTAGACACTCCCCTGCCTCTAAAGTCTTTCCTGGAGCAGATGCTTTCTTGAACAAACTCCCACTGACCAAACCCTTTGGAGAGAGAAAGGCCCTTCCTTTGCATCTCAATGCATTTCTAATCTTTTTTTCCTGTCACCAGATAGTCCTGCTCTCCAGCAGGAACTGTTGAGACACGAGAGGAAGTGTCTCTTTAACACCACCCCAGACCAAAGAGTGGTCATGTGGCCGTTCTGGGGAACTTACCCTTCTCGGGGGTCCCAGGCCAGCGCTCTCTTTGATCTGTTCTGGGGAGATAGCCGGAGAAACTTAAAAGGAGCTGTGTTTGAGCCCTTCTCCCACTCCACTGTTAAATGCAATGGAGTCTCTAAAGGTCAGGCTGTAGCCACGAGGAGAAAGGTCACTAAATTGGGGTGAGTTTAGAGAATGTCTCTGCCCACGGCAGCTACTCCCTGGACAGGGGTAAGCAGTCTTCCCTTCAGGTTTTGCTCTCCCAGTAAGATCTGGGGACTTAGATGAGCTGCCCTGCCTTCAAGTTCCAGCGTGGAATCGCCAGAGGAGCCCTCGCCATTCAAGACGCACTGCACTAGGTAAGATGGCATCTCTTCCTCCCCCACCCTGGCTCTGGCCTTTCCTCCCCCTTCTTACATGGAGTGGGGAGTGTAGAACTCGAGGCCTGGTTCGGACCTCTCCCATGTGGCTTGGCAACCTGCCATTTAAATGCTCCTATCCTGTCCCCTTCTTGGGGTTACTGTACAGTGGGGAGATTGGGGACTCAATCTAAATCTTCTCAAATCTCCGGAAAGGTTGTCACCAACTTTTAAAATAGAAATTTGCTAGCAATTTGGACAAGTGGGCCGCGCCCCTTCCAGACATTTACCTGGCTCTTAAAGCCGCAGCTTCTAGCCCTCGGGACGCGTGCTCGTCCTATACATTTAAACGGGACTCAGTTTCCCTGATTTGGTCATCAAGGCTGTCTACAAAGATGGGATTTTAAACTGCTCTCGGTTTTTTTTCTTAGCCTCAGGGCAATACTTAAAACTTTCTTAGCTGCTTATGGAGAGATAATCTAGGTAAGCCAGGCTAGGTCTGTCTGTCTCACACTTTCCTACCTAACCCTACAGGTGGGAACTCTTTTTTGCTCCTAATTTTCTTAGTCCTAAAACCTTTTGCTCTTAGCACACTTGGGTTCTATTCTTTTCTGGATTGGCATTCTATGTCCCTGCCAACAAAGGATTTTTTCCTGGGCTCCAACCCTGGCCAGGTTGCAGCTTCAAGAAAGACCTTTGGAATGATGGCTGGGAATGAAATTTTAGGTCAAGGCAAATTAAATTCTTTAAAAGATGGCTTTTTATTTCCTTTCTCCCCTCATTCCTTGACTGCAGCAAGAAATGAGTAAATGAGAGAAACTGAAGCCATTCAAGAATTCGGTGAATACCCTTAGGAAAGAAGTCTGCCTTTCCTGTGTGCTTTTCTATGTTCTCTAGACTTGTTCCCTGTTTTCCCTCCTCCATTCTTTGAGAAGTTACTGAGGGACTAAGATGGGATAGTTTACCTTCCTACTTAGATGGTGTGTTTTCTAGAGGTATTGGGTAATTTGTAACTGAGTTATGCCTTAAAATTTGTCATCTCTGATGGGCAATTGTAAGTTATATGAAGTTTGGTTCAGTTACTTGTGAACTTCAAGATCTGTGTAATGTTAAATTTAAAACTATCTACTTAGATAAGAAAAATAGTTGTATAAGCTGTAAACCCTTTACTGTGATTCTTGAACTAGATTTTATCTGAAGTCCTTGATTAATGATAACTGATGTAGAAGATAAAATCCTTTGGGACTGCAGCTAATATTTACTGGGAGTTTTGAGTTCAAGTGTGATTGCATAGACCAGAAGTAGAACTGCCTTAAATAACTATTTTAATTTGTGGCCACACTATGATTGTTGCTAAGCTTTTTCCTGGGGCTAGAGTTTCTTAAAGGTTTACTTCGCCCAGGTACTTGGGGCCGCTCCCACCTTACCTTTTGAGAAAGATGACCGCCTTTTACACTGTATGTTGATGGAAGGCAGGGCTAGGCCCCTGACTTGCGGCTCAAATGCCCGGGCTAATTTGAGCTCGCTGGGAAACTCTTGCAGTCTTGGGGGATTTGTCGCCCATAGGACTCTGTGAGGCCCTGAGTCTTAAACTCTAGGTCTCTGGACAGGTAGGCTTGGCTAGGCCTTCTAGGGTGACTGGAGTCAATTGGCGACAATTGGCGTGTTTGGGTGTTTTTAGAATTTAGATTCCGTCCAAATTCAATGGGTGTGGCCCAGTCCCAGCCAGCCCTCGCGGAGAGAAATGAGAAAAATGATCAGAGAATACCGGTAGATAGTCCCTTGGGAAACAAATTAAGTAATTGGAACAAACTGCCAAAATATAAAGGAAAAAGCAAGAAAAAGATGATAAGGTATTGCTGCTTTGTCTGGGGTGACAAAGGCATTGGTGGAGGCACTATTTGGCCTAAATTTGGCTCCCTTGAAGATTGGGTGTGCCAAATACTGAATTTGTGTGTTAATAACAAAGAACCTGTTAATCCAGAGGAGGTTCTATATGCAGGACTATGGCTTTCCGGGGCTTCTATAATGTTGAGTAAGAGTCCAAGTGTAAAGGACACGAAGGAGGAAACTTTAAAGACCCAGCAATGGGACCCATTGTTATCTCTCCCTCCTCCATACTTATCCCCACCCCCAGAAGAAGCCATGGTTTTAGGAAAGGGAAGGTGAGGACTTAATCCCATCAGCTCCTCCGGGGCCCCTCAGGGCACGGGAGGATTTAATTCGATTGACCCCACCTGGACTCCAAAAAGAGTCATTCTCCTCTTTAAGGAAGGAATTAGATCAAATTCAAAGAGATATCCGAAATTATCCTTTGCCGGGAACTAAAACCCCAAGTCCTAAATTATATCCCTTAAGAGAGGTTCCTTCGGCCCAGGGAGGTATAGGATTTGTGAACGCTCCCCTGAGCACCACAGAAGTCAGGGCCTTTAAGAAGGAAATGAGGTCCTTGATAGAAGACCCCACTGGGCTAACAGAACAGTGTCTCCTAGGACCTAACATGCTTCCTCCCAAACAGCTTGAAGGCGTTTGCAACCACACCATACCTGTCAACCTGACGTGGCAATATGTGGCCGCTCCTGACGGCTCTTATTTTGCCTGCTCTGCTGGCCTTACTACATTTCTGGATGCCCGATCTTTTATCAAAAAACGCGATTACTGCGTTTCTGTCTTTCTCTTCCCTCATATTAATATACACCAGGCCGATGATTTCCTTGATATCTGGGAAAGAAAAAGTACTGGCAATTTCAGGACCAGGAGGGAACCCCTTACTGCATTAACCCTGACCGTCCTCCTTGGCCTAGGAGCGGTAGGAACGGGGACGGGTATAGCCTCCCTCATACAAAATGATAAACAATATTCCCAATTGAGCGCTGCTATAGATAAGGATTTACAGGAATTGCAAGCAGGACCTAAACACCTTAAAGACTCAGTAGCATCCTTAGCTGAAGTCGTCCTGCAAAACAGAAGAGGCTTAGACCTTCTCTTCTTACAACAAGGAGGTCTTTGTGCAGCCCTCAAGGAGGAATGCTGCTTTTATTCAGATAAACTTGGCCTTGTTGAAAACAGTCTACCAAAAGTTAGAGACAGTCTGGAAAAAAGAAAACAGGAAAGAGTAAAAAATGAATCCTGGCATAAGAACTGGTTCTCCACTTCCCCCTTGCTATCCACTTTTCTCCCTAGTATTCTCGGCCCTCTTGTGGGACTCCTTCTCCTTTCTTTTGGCCCTTGGGCCTTTAATAAACTAACCACTTTCGTTAAATATCAAGTAGATTCTGCGATCACAAAAAGACACATCTTTTATCATCAGTTACGAGACCAAGACACCTTGGAACCTAAAGAGAAGATCGAACCACTCAAATTCACTGAACAGCTCCTGAAACAGACAGGGTGTCAACGATTGAGAAAATTGTTGTTCTCATGTTTAATCTTGAATGTCATGGAATCTGTATAACTGTAGTCTGTCATATATGTTCCATGTTCTGTGTGGTTTGTCTGTTATGTTGTTGTTTGGAAAACAACGTTGCAACTGTACATAGTAAATTGGAGCTCCATGTTTGTTTGTGTGTGTTTGTGTTAAAAGTTAAAATAAGCTTGTAAGAGATAAGGATTCAGCCTCTGTGTTGCAGACTTAGAAAATATCAAGAAGCTTGAAAAATCTTTCTCTCTCTCTCTCTGTCTCTGGCTGACTGCAGCAGCCTGTGAGAAAAAGGGAGAGAAAAGAAAAAAAAAAAAAAAAAAAAAAAAAAAAAAAAAAAAAAAAAAAAATATATATATATAATATATATATATATATATATATATATATATATAGATTGAAAGGGATTTGAAAGTTTGGAAAGTTAATATACAGCAGTATGCTAACATTTAAAGGAAAGACGTTTGAATAGAATATCTAGGCATTCTCTGTGAAGGCAGAGTAAAACACTAAATGGGCTTCCTTGGAAATTCACCGAAGCCGCTTTGGATTTTGGAATGGGAAAAAGGAATTCAAGGTGAAACATTTCTCTCTGAGGGTGGGGAGTTTTTCCAGGACTAATCTGCCCCTAATCTGTTTTTGCTGATTTAAAAGCTTTGTTAAGTTTTAAGAACAATGATTAAGGATAATTTGCATGTCTTTAAGGAAAAGCCTGCTAGAGTAAAGAACTATAAAATTCAAGCTTAGCCTGGCCTAGGCAATAAATAGCTCTAGAGATAAGATGCTAATCGCTGTTAAAGAAAGGTGGTAGAAAAACTTTGCTGTATTACTTTGATTCAGTTTGTTACCTTCTGAAATTTGTTAACACAAGTTAATACTTTAAAACCAGCTCTGCTAGACATGTGTGGATTTTTGGAGGTTTATTATTCACTATAGGGTTGAATCTTACAGGTTTTTGATGGGAAAAAGGAAAGAGGAATGCAGGTGAGTTAGGAAGGACTGATTTGCAAGGGAAATTAAAGGTTCGATTAGTATCAGAAGGGTGAAAGAAAGACTTTTGGGAGTAGGTGAAGAGGTGGGGGAAGGAGTCACCCACCCCCACTGCCTTCTGCTACTTTACCAAAGGAGTATCTGGGAAGGAAAGTTCTTTAAGGAGATTGTATAAGTATGTAGTCAGAAGGAAAGAGAAAGTTGGAAATGGGTGGATTTGGGAAGAAACCTGATATTGGGAAACTGATGGGCTAAATCTTGAAAAGGATCCCCATGTAGAAAATTGAGTGGGGAACCTGAGGGAAGTTTTTTCTAGGGGTCAGGAGTGGGGGAAGGATGGCCATATGGAATCTTCTCCGCCCCTCACCTCCCTGAGTATGTTCCTGCCGCTTTTTTCTTAACTGATTTACAGCCAGTGCAGCAAAGTGTGATTTTTAAGGACATGCTTACTTTAGCTTAATTGATTGAATATTTGTTTCTTCATAAAGGTTTTCTTGGTTAAGAGATATGGTCGTAAATATGATCCATAAAATGTGATCCATACTTTGGTCTGAGTATTTCTAAAAGTTTAATTGCTATGTTAAAAAACCTTCTTGAATTCTTTCATGTGGAATTGGGTTTTTTGTATAAGTTTAAATTGATTGTATTGGGTCATTCTGAGGTTATTTAAAGGGCCTCTGAACATAATAGTTTTTTCTCTTTGTCCTTTTGAAAATGTTTGTTATGGACAATATGCAATTTGGGATATTTTTCTATGTATTGGGTATTTTAAAAGCAAAATGATTTGTATGTATAATGTTCACTCATGTAACATCTACCTAGATATGATAATTGTTCTAAGTTGTGAACTTACTGAGGCGAAATTTCTTTCTGTTATTACTGTAAGGTTATGGTAACTCTTTAAGATTTATCCGAAATTTGATGACATCTGTCATTGGAGTTTTTGGGCTTAGAGTTAATTAGCTAATGTTATTTGGGAGTTTTAAAGCTCCACCCTGTGACAGTTAATGGGACAATTGATTGATAAGCTGTTAAAACTCAATTCCTTATGTTATGTTATAGTTATGTTCTTGAATTTTTCCTTCTGTAACTGATCTCTCTGATCAGAGCAATGGTCAATAGAATTGTTAATGCAATTCAATTATGTCATGCTTTGCTATTTTCAGTCTGGTCATATGTAGTCATTGTATCCTAAATGCTTGGGCAACTATTTCGTCTGGTCATCTGTCTGTTACTGGATATTTGTGTTTTGTTCCTTTAAGGTTTCTACAGGATAAGTGGATAATTAACAAGGGTCTGTAAGACTGCAGCTGTTTGCTTGGCCTGTAAAGCAAACTCATCTCTTCACATAGGAAACTGCTCGTCAATCCATTTTGGCCTCCTCATGTTTTGCAACAGTTTGGTGAACTGAGTCTATCAAAGACTGATCCAATCTTTATGTGCTAGATTTGTGTTTTTGTTTTAGATTTTGGTCAAATTACAGATATTGACTTGCTTCTGGAACCTGGATCAGCTTTGATTAGCTTTGATTGCCAGCATGACACACCCACTCTGCAAGGAATGTGAGCCTCCTATCACTTCACAGCCTGAAGCAGCAGTTTTAAAATGAGACCATGGACTTGATCCTGAATCGAGTGTACTTTGGACTGATATGAGGGACTTTGGGAATGGTTGATGACTGACTGTTAAACCTTACCTGGATCATCTATTACTGTGTGTTTAAGACTTGGGATGGGATTTGTTAAAACTGTAATTGCTGTTATGTTTGAGGGCTTTTTAGGAAATGCTACTGTATTAGTCTGTTATGTATAGGGATTTTGATTTGCTCTTGGGATTTATATTGGGAATGGTCATTTGAAAAGGGGAGGTAGAGATAGAACATTGGGGAAACTGGTATATTTTTTCAATATACCTGAAAGAATGGGAACTCTTAGCTCCTATTCACTTTGCCTTAAGCACTCTTGCCCCACCTCCTCCTCATATCCATACAAGGTCTGGTCTCAGGTATTGCCCCCCCTGCATTCAGTAAATAAGCTGTGGGTGAGCCAATGACGGGATTATTGTGGCCCCATATTTCAGGATCATCATACCCTCTGGCTGCAGGAACACCCAATGACGGGATTATTGTGGGCCCGTTTTCCAGAAGCACACCCTGGAAGTTTGATGCTGGGGTGCTGGGACGGATGCCGCCCACATAGCCTAAGACAGGGGTCCTGCCCTTCTCTGGCCTTCTAAGGTCGGATTACTTGGGTACTGAATATGGATGCCGGCCACATAGCCTAAGACAGGCCTCCCACCTATATATTAATAAAGAAAGGGGGATATGCCAGAGACCATGCTCTTGAAGATATGCCAGAGACCACTCTTGAGGATATGCCAAGAGACCATGTCCTTGAACATTGCCATGTCCTTGGACGCAGGAGACAAAGAGCTAAGATTAGCATACACCCTAAATTCCTGAAGATAATGTGTGTCCCAAGAAATCGGTCATCTCCGCCCAAAATCTACATAACAGTATACTCTAGGATTTCCGCCACACCTATGGTCCGACATTCTTCTCATTGTAACCCCCCACTCAGAAATCCTATTTAATTAAACTCTCTTCATTCATTAAACAGAGACATTCACCATCTTAAATCTTGAGTTGCCTCTCTGTCTCTCCGATCCTGTCCCCAAGCCGTAGGCTTTACAGACTGATTGTCTTACAGCACCTTTGCTCCCCTTCAGCCCTGGCTCCACTCGATGACCCACTGTTATTGTCCTGCCGGACAGGACAGCATAACAGCAGAATCAATAGACAAGGGCCTGCACCAGAGTGGTGTCAGCAAAAGAAGGGTTTTTGGAGAGATGTTCCAAAGGTGAAATTGCCAAACCTTAGGCAAAAAGCTTGGATAAAAGGTGAGGGTTAGTTTTCAAGGGCCTGGGAAGATAAGCTGGGCAGAGAAGGTTTAGGACAAAACAACTGGGAGATATTAGAATGGAGGCCAGCATAAAATTGAGGGAGAAGTTAAATTAACTTAGAATCATTAGCATAGAAATAGTAATTAAATCTATGAGATCTGATGAAATCACCAAATGAACATATATAAGAAACCAAGAGAGCTAAAGACAGAACCCCCGAGAGATTCCTACAATTATGAGGGGGATTTGGAAAAGCAACCAACAAAGGAAACAAAGTATACCAGGAGAGTAGTGCCCTTAAAACCCAAAAGAAAATAACAAGAGAAGGTCAATTTTGGAAAGTAGTTTCTGTTAGAAGCCAGATTATGATGGGTTAAGAGAATGAGAGAAGAGAAAGTATGGACACCTATTACAGAGAGCCTTCTTAGCATGACAGCAGGTATGGAAAGGATCAAATGAAGGAGACATGCACATACTTGTTTGTAGACAATAAAAGTAAGGATGACAAGGGAAATCTCTTTTAGAGAAGACAATGAAATGGAATCACTTGAACATGCCTTAGTGGGGAGAAAGGTAGCTTCATTATACTCATGAGGTGGAGGAGAAAGTGGCAGAAAGCAACTGACAGATGAAGAAACATCAGAATAGTTTCAATCTTTTTCTAAAAAGTTTCTCTCATTTGAAAAGGTATTAGCAAAGTCACAGAAACTTTTAAGAAAGACATTAAAAGGTTTGGAAGAGCCACTATGGAGAGTGATTTGTTAAGGCAGGTAAAGGACTACCTTTCAGTGAGGATGCCATTGAGGATATATAGCAAATTTGTAATCAACTGAAGATAAATGATTTCTCACTTCTTTGAGCACAGGTGCATACGAGTAAAAATGGCAAATGGCATAGACTTGGCACAGCTTTACTGGCAAAGTGATAAGAAAGCACAATGCTGAGTTGAACTGGTTCAACAAGGAGCCAAGGAACCATTAAGGTTTTGAATGGGAGAAGAGATGAAAAGGCAATAGACAGATAAGATGATCTTGCAATTCCTGAATGTGGAGTTGGTGCATCTGTGTGATGGCAAGATCAAAGGTATGATTCATTTTTGTGGTTTAGGTAGGATGGATGGAAGAGTGAAAAGCTGTTTAAGTATGCCAAAGTCTTCTAGTTATGACAGCAGGAAGCCAAGGATAAAAAAAGTCAAGTAGTGAACTCATTTGAGGAAAAGGAATGACCTAGAGAGCTATAATCTACAGCTAACAAGACTTTTATATGGCTGGTGGAGATGATTCATATCAAGTTCAGAAGTCACAAGGGTGAAGGGAAAAAACCTAGAAATGTGGCAACTGAGAGCAAAGGAGTATTATAATTGCCCTGCCTAAAACTAAGTGAGGTGAAGGGTATAATTGCCCTGCCTAAAACTAAGTGAGGTGAAGGGAATAAATATATGAAGGGTGGCCAGCAACACTGTTTTACTAACAGCTAGATGGAAAAAAGAAAGACTGGAATGGAATTATGTTACCTATGTTAATAGGCATTCCAGAGGATACAGTGGTGTTGAGGATACAGTGGAGGTTGAGTGGTGTTTGGTTTGGGGATGAGAATGAGGAATTAGGTGGAAGGGGAATGGATCTTTAGTAGTTTGTAGTCAGTGAACATGCAGGGTATGACCACGTTGGAGATTGGGCTGAAGGCAAGTACAGTATGAAATCATAGGAAGCACCACTTTCCAATGAAAGGCCCCACGTCACAACTCCTTATCCTGAAATTTGGATAATGACCCCCCCTTCTTTGCCAACAGACTGGAGATTTGAATGTCCCCAATGGTGGGGAAAAGGAACAGGGGCATTAAGTAGGAAAGAATAGTTCCCACCAACTATCTCTTCCTCCTGTGGACATAAACAGGAGATGGAAGGCCTGAGGTCAAAGGAAAGACAGTTATAACTTGTTATGTCTTTGTACCTGAAGTTCCCCCAACATTCTGACTGGGACAAATGGCCATGAAGCAAAAGACAACTTGTTATCTTATAGTGACATAGAAAGATATTATTGGTGTGGATGGTAAACAGACACCCCACAGTCCAAAACCTGGTCACCTTCCCTCAGGAGACACGGGATATAGAATTATCTGGATTTCTCTTCTAGACTTTACTTTGAAGTGTAATGCAAAAATTTTGGAATATGTAGCTTATTCAAAGCTTATTATTATTCACCCCTCTACCCAAATGCTGTATTATTCCACAATTAGATGTTTATTCAGTTATATAAGCAAATTGTAGTTAAAAAATTATTTGAATATGACCTGAAAAACAAACTTGAGCTGTTTTTCCTCTAATTTTCTACTTTCCTCTATCTCACAAATGAATGTCTTTAAAATTCAAACACATGAAAAGTTGTGATGTAATTAAGGAGATAACATCAAAAAAATTTTCTATTCCCTTTACAAATTCCATGGAATGACTTAAAGTTTTAAGTTATGCTTACAGGTTTTTAAGTTAATGCTTCCATATTATCTACAAATTAACTGGATGCTTTTTGACCACTTTGAGCAATGAGCAATTTTGAGATGATCTTTTCATCTTCATCATAATACTTTTTAATTACATAAGGAACTATGTTTGGATTGATGTATAAAAAAAGTTAAAATGAAGAATCAGGCTCTTAAGTGCAAATATACCCAATATTTCGTTATTTAACCTCCCGAGACCTTAATCTTTTCATCTATGAAAAGAGGGTACAGAACTAGATCAAAATGACATGTATGAACCTATGTCTCCCCTTCATCTACTAAAACAAATACCCAATAGTATCTTAAGAACTGTGTAAAATATAAACTTCCCTAAGGGACTTAGTATAACCAGCACTCAGTAAGAGCGCTTACACAAGCAATTAAAATATAAAATATATAGAAGCAGAAGAAGAGGGGAAAATCAAAACAGCCTGAATAAAGGGCACTGTGATACAATGTTGTGTAATGAGGAACAAGAAGTAGGCTGTTTAGATTGAAGAGAAAGAAGGAATGTGTATTCTTCCAGGAAAAAAGACTAGGAAGTAGGACAGGGCTGGGAAGTCAGACAGAGCTGCAAAGGATAAAATAGCCTGTATTAAGAATCAAAAGGAAGTCACCTAAGTTTTTCCCAGAAAAACATGGACAAGTCAGAACATCAGGAATAGATTTTGGCAGCGGTGAAGGAGAAAAGAGGGGAAAGGGGCCGGAATCAGGGAAAATTATTAGAAGGATATTAAAATAATCCAAAAATGAGGCGAGTAGCTGTGATATGATTTGAAATGGATGTAACTGGAGGAATAGTGATACCATTCTTGACAAAATGAAGATATATGGAAAACATGTTTAATTTGAGACAACAAGGACATACACAAGTGACAATATCCAGCAGCAGTTGGAAATCTAGCAGAGCAAAATAATCTGCATAATGTAGCTAATATGGATGTTTTGCATTATTTCACAAAATATCACTTGCCTTCTCAATAGGTAGGAGGGGCTAAAGAAAGAATTTGAAACTGAAAAATTTTTTTTAAATGTTAAAAAAGTGGTAAATGAATTTTCAAAACCCATCTGCAAAAAGGATAGCCGAATCAAAGCCGGATGACAGCGGGAAAACAATACAAAAATACAGTCCTAGAGGGAAAAAGTCACTTTTTGTGATAGCAAGATTTGGAAAGATAGATGAACTCTGAATGGGGAACAGATAAACCATAGTACATGAATGTAATGAAGTACTATCATGCTATGCTGTAAGAAATTATGTGAATACAATAAAGCATGGAAACTTCACCAACAGTGAAATAAGCAGAAGGAAATATGCATACACAATGTCAGCAAGTGGAAAGATCAATATCAATATAACTTGAATGGGCAGGAGAGAATTCCCTCACCACCTTTTTGTGAGGGGTTAGAAGTACTTTTTTCAATATTTACATCTTTTGACATAGGGCATGGCTCAGAGGGGATGAGGAAAGGATACTGAGGATAAATAAGGATGTAAAAAACAGTAGGTGTTAAAAAATTTTTAAATGGAAGGAAAAGGACAATTCCTCAACTTATTCAGAATAAAGTAATTTCAGAATTGTATTCATCTCAGATGTCATGAAGCCTCATTAATTTACACAAAAGTGGGTTAAGGTTTTTCATTTTTATGAATTCCAAAAATGTTTAAAATACTCAGAAAATACAAACTTTTATCCTTTCTCTCCTTACAAAGATTTTAAGGAGGTTGGAAATACAAAATGTATTTCTCAGTTGACTCTCATAATAATTTTGAAAAGAATAGGTATTACTCCCACTTTCTGAGATGAAGGAACTAAGACTAATAATTCAAATAATTCAAACAATTAGTAGAGGGATTCAAATTAAGATCTTTCTCAACTGCAAGTTCAATGCTTTATCTATTGTACTAGTGACGCCTGGTGAAAAATAAGTGGCTCTATAGACAAAAAAAAGTGTGTTCTAAGATAATCTCTAAACAGTGAGAGCTTGAATATGTTCCATTTGTGGTGCCAATATAAACTGCATGGATTGAGCTAGGGAAAAGTATATTCCTAGATATAGACTATATGACAAATATATGACAACTTGCATAAGTAACAACTCAAAGCATTGGACAAAGTTCTCCAATGGAATAGGCAAACAGAACCCGTTTTGGGGGTTAAGTAATTTGCTCAGGACAACTCTAACTGGGTCCACTGGATATGAAATCACGAGTTTTTCCAATACCCATACCTCGGTACTTTTTTCCTGGGCCACTTAGCTGCCCCTCATCATCTGTAGAACATAATGCCTAAATCACAATGTTGTTGAGGATCAAGGAAATGAAATGCTTTGTAAACCTAAAATCATTAACTGAACAAGACAGGAGATTCTAGACTCAAATTATATCTTCCACATTTTATCACTATGAGTGTGACTAAGAAATTAAGTATTTTATTAACATCTCTAAGAAGCATTCTCTCATTGTTCCCGTTATTACTTCTCATTTATCATTTGCCATCAGCAGTTAGCAATGAGAGTAGGAAGAGGGATAAAGAAAGGGACTTCTTGCACAATCTCTTAACATTTTCAGTTAAAAACTGCTACCAGTCTGTAGCAGAAAGGAGCAATACCCAAACTAGACAAATCAGAATGAAATGAAATCAGCACAGCCTACATTCAGACAAACTCAAAAAAAAAATTCTTAAAAGTAACATTCTCTATACCTACAGGCCAACAAAAATTTGTTACAAAACTGGAAAAGGCCATACAAAAATACTCCAAAACCAAAAAATTTGTAGTGTACTAGATATTTTAAATCTAAAATTAAGGAACTGCATTTATAACTCAAAACTTAACCATCTAAAATTCCTTTTTAAAAGTTTTATCAGTGTTTTAACAAAGCAAAAAACAAAGAATTCCTTCTTTGATTAAAAAAATGCTGGTAAAGCAATCTGGCAGAAATCAACATCTTACAACCACATAAAAAGGATTTTTCAAATCAATTTTTTAAAAAGCTTTGAAGAGTTAACCTAAAACCTGGCAAAGGCAGATGCAGACACACATACAAATGTCCCTGAAGAGAAATGGGGATGCTGGTACATTATTGGTGGAGCTGTGATATAGTACAGCCATTTTGGAAAACAATTGAGTTTTGCAAATAAATGAACTAAAATGCCCATATCCTTTGATCTACCAGACATATACATGGTCATTGATAAGGCACTATATTTATAGCCACACTTCTTATGATGGCAAAAAATTACAAGCAAAGTAGATGCCCATCAATTGGGGAATAACTCAAAACAATGAGGTACATGAAATTTAATTACTATGCTCTAAGGATAGAATGATAAATATAAAGAAGCTTTCAAAACCTGTATTTAGTGAAGCAGAATCAAGCAGGGAAAGCCAAAATATACAATGACAACAATGGTAAATGGAAAAACATACAAAAACTGTGTTACAAAATAACAAGTAGGTATTTTAAGAGAAGATAACCCCATACTCCACCCCTTGCATTACATTATTTTCAGAATTTCAGCATTACTGAAGAAATTTTTTTCTTAAGTGGACACTTTCCTGGGAGTGCTAAGAGTACTGGGAAAAATTAAATGACAATCGATAATTTTTTTTTTTAAATGACGTGGGTTTAGTCCTTATCTAGCTCCAGTAGATAATCTTGTAATTTTAATCTACTCTTTTAATTTTCCAAGTCCAGGTAAGCCATCGAAACACAGCTGAAACTGGAAATACAAGGCAGCAAAAAAAGTCCCTAGCCAGAGCTCATGATGGCATGTGCATCATGTACACACTCTGCACAAATATATAGGAAATATTTTTATTCCGGGCCTATTTTCTATCAAGCAACAGTTCTTGATCCTTTTACAAGCCTACCAAGTATGTACACTGAACTAACAGGTGTTAGGACTTTCTGGAAGTCCTTTTCAGGACCACTTCCAAATTTGAACTAAGTCTTTCTGTCTTCAGGCCCAGAACTTTAGACATAGCCAACACATACAGGGCCTAATCTCAGATGCTGTTAATTAGAAGTAATGGTGTCTGAAGGACTCCTTGCACGAGATAGATCACAGAGGTAATAAGGAGCCAATGCAGTTTACTAGTTGAAGAGTGATCAGACCTGCATTTTAAGATCAATTTGACAGATATGTTAAAAGTGGGAAAGAGCACAGGATAAAGAAATGACTACTTCAACAATTTAGGTTTAACTGAGATGAAGGGCCTTCAGAGTCAAGAGAAACAACCATATAAGATGGACGATAAATCTGATAACTGAATAGATATGGGTACCTTTCTTTCTAACTTGTGAGGACAATGGGGAAAAGGCTTCTTGTAGAAAGTGGGACATGAGTTAGGATTTGGAACCTAAATTAAGATTTGAAGGAAAACAGGAAGAACATTGAAAACTAAAAAGAAAACATTTTTTTAAAATTAAAAGACCAATTACAACTAGGAGAAAACATGTTATATCAAGTGCTGAGATGAACAGGAAAACAGTTTTGCCATCTTTCTGTATGGATAGACACAAGGAGTTTATTTTCAAGTTCTAATAGCATTCAATAAGTTAGCAAAAATAAACATGAGACACCCTATTCCCTCAAAGTTATATTCTGTTCAATATTAACTTGTTTGTAATTTTTATTCAAATTCCATTTCAGGGGCCATGTATAAGAATGAAAGACCTTTTATGACATGGTCAATACTATATTCCCTCCTTTGTTACAAATGACTACATTAAACTGGAAACATTTATTGTAGCACAATTATATTACCAAGACAAAATTAAGAAAACTTTTCAGGTCAGGTCATGGTCATAAGCAACTCAGCACTAGAGTCAGACATTCTAGCCTTCCTTTTGTAAACTTTTGACCTCCTCAAAGAGGGTACACTTAATGATCTCCAAAGGGAGATCTGAGATAAAAGTGAATTGCTGAAACAAGTCTGAAAAGGGACCTTTCCCCCTTTCCTCCCTAGGAAAAGCTAAGAAACTTATCTTTGTTAGTACTCAACTCCTACTCCCAACCATGATCCGATCTAACAATACAGTTATTGTTTGTCCTTTTCTTAGAGGACCATGGTAGCAAAAAGATGATGCCATGACATACTAATGAATTGGATTTAGGTGAGGGAGGGATATACAAGATCACCTGGCTCACTATGCCTTCCAGAAGTATCTGGATCCAGTGGCTGGTTATAAAGCAGGCTAATTAAAATCTCTCCTTAAAAATATGTATTTCATTAACACCCCTGATTTAACAGGGCTAGTGTGGTGTGGTCCCTGAATTATCAAAAAAAAAAAAAATGTATTTACACCTAAATAGAGAAAAACTTAACTGGAGAAACTGAATAGCTACTATACTAAACTATATATACTATACTACTAGTAGTAGTATTTGTCCAATCACCTCTAAGAAACCTAAAAAAAGTTTCACAAGATATGGCAACACTTAGTTCAATTCAGTTACCACTTGAGGATTCTCATTGTGATCTCTTTACCAAATTCCCTGAGCCTCTGGTGCCACAGACTTCTTAAAAAACGCTGCCATTTTAACATTATTTTCTGGCTCAAGAAATATAGGTTGCAGTCTTAGCTTAAGGCAGCAACAAAGTTTTGTCTATCAACTTATTTCAAATACTTACACATCAAATGAAACTACTTAATTTAGGCTTTGGCAGTTAGGTGGTGCAGAAGATCTACCTGACTTCTGCCTCAGATACTATTTGCCTAGTTTTTCGCATCTGCAAAATGAGCTGGAGAAGGAAATAGCAAACCACTCCTGTATCGTTGCCAAGAAATCCCAATACTCAGCCTTAGTGGAAAATGACTATCTTCCCTACTCCTCTGCATCTATGCAAAATTAGTTAAGGCAGAGATATAACATTTTCCCTCAGGTGCTTTTTGATCTTGTTAATTACATATTGCTCATCTCTCTGGATTGTTAGCCAAAAGGGAAATGACTAAATAGAAGACTAGAAGAGTTGACAAAGTTGGGACTCAGGTTCAAGTTCAGCTCCTGACACACACTAGCTATGTAACAAGACAAATACATTAATTACTTGCTGTCATTGTGTAAAACTATGAATTTCCACACCAGAAGTTCCTCAGATGTGATAAAATGACAGGTTGGACAAAAGAAAATCAGTTTCACAACAAATATGTTAGAAAAGGAAGTAATTGTACGGCTGAACTAGTCTTTTCCCTATGTCATATGAAACAAGAGCTTTAAAAGCATCTTTCATTTTTATCTCGACAAGTAAGGTACAAAATTGTTTTGCATCCATCAAAGAAATGATGAAAATATTTCATTCTGTAACAAATACAAATACAGTTTCAGGATTTGGCTTCAAGTTCTTCACTTTACAACTAGATTTTTACCATTCCTAACAGCAATAAAACTATCCTACTTCTGTTTCACAATGTTTTGCCATCATCGATGCAGTAAGCTCCTTTCTGGCATTACTCTTAGTACTGAAAAAAAAATTCTCTTAACCTTTATGAAGTGAGAAGCTTAAACTGGAGAAAAATCTGTGAAATACAAAAAGGATTTCTTCAGTGTGTTCACAAAATTATTTTGATGTTTTGTCATTAAGGTAATTCCAGGTTATATAGAACACAAATTAATGAAAAATATGGCATGGTGTTTTTCACATGGACAAAAGAAAATCTCAAAGGAATATTCTTAGAACAGAGAAATCACAAGTGAGCTGAATAGACTGATACATCTAGATTCAAAATTTATTGGATACTGTGCCAAGTAAAAGCATAAAATTAACTTACATAGGCAGATCCAATTTTTTAATCCTGGAGAAGGTCCAGGCATCTCCCAGAAAGGAGGTCCTATTGAGATAGAAATCTTTGCAAATTTTCGTTTCAACAAGTTGCACTTCTTCCTCCCTAAAGCCAGATCTCTCTCCACTAAATCACACTGCCTCTACCATTTATTCATAAAACTTTCAAGAAGTTTAATTTATTGCAAACATTATCCTGGACCTCTTATTAAGCTTTTTAACACTTATACTAAAGGGCTTTTATTCCTTTAGCTAATTTAAGTTTGTTATATTTTATTTGCAGACATTAATAAATTAGAATTGCAAGAAAATAAAGGTGGAGAGGGAAAAGGAAAAGGCTAGAAAATAGAAAATTTCTATAGCTTTGGGTTAATTCATTCAAATAGTAAAATTGACTAAGAGGCAAGAAAATGAGGCTATGATTATATAACCTTTCTCAGGTGAGTAAAATTTAATTGGCTTATCCTTCAATTACCCTTTTTAAAAATGTATACAAAAGTTTCCTTCAATCCTGCATATTCCCCCTTAAAATTCATTATTTTCCTATCAAAAGGGAAAAAAGAAATTTTATTCCAACAACTGACAGGTTCAGGCAAAGGACCCAAAGCACAATGTGTGAAAAGGAAACCACCCGTGTATTAAGTGTACTATTACACCTTACTAGTTTGTTAAAAAAGGATGTGATTCAAACTTAAAATCAATGTTCAAACATAACTTCTCTAATAAGAGCTTTTCAAGCCTATTCATACAAGTCCATCCATAGCTCTAACTGGCATGTTGTTTGCTTCTCTTTCCAATCAATTTTCTCTGTAGAAAGTCCCAATTCAAGTCCTCATCCACAAAAGTATCCTCTGGTCATTGCCACTTAATTCCCGATGAAAAGATTTTTCTGAATCGTGCAGAGGCCAAACCTTCACAAAAATTGTTCCTTCCCCACTTTCCCCCTCTCCCTCCAAATATCAAACTACAAAACACATCTTTGTTCTCCAGATTACTATTAGCACATAGTAATTTTCAAAAAATTAGTCATGTACAAACTTTTTCCAAGTCAAAAATAATAACCTCATTTCCCCAAAAGGTAGTGTTAAAAAAAAAAAAACCGAATTACATTGAAATGTGCAAAAATTGTGGCTTCAATTATTTCTTTGCTATATACCATGAATTTTAAAAGTACACCAAATTCCATCTTTTAAATCATTTACATGCCAGAGAATCCGTAGTTAGGGTGACTTCCAAAAAGTTACAACTGATGTTTTTTACCTTTAGTCTTTAAGCTAGACAGAAAGTTGTTCCAAAAAGTTTAATCCAAGCAAACACAGGTGGCTGCTACATGAAATAACTTTGATTTCTGAAAATGACATCTGCTTTTCAGACCAACATTAAACTATGAATACTTTTATGGTTTCTGAAGTACTCCTTTGACCTCCATGACAGTGCAAGATATTATTCCCATTTTACTGATGAAGATATTATGAAGGGAGGATTAAGTGAAAGGATCACCCAAATACCAAGTAGCATTCAAGCTGGAAGACTGCAAGTAAAGCATTCATACCACTATAACATGATGCCCTCAGGAAGTGAATAAACAAATATTCTGATTACTGTACCCAGAGAGCATGGGTAGTACACATTTTTATAAAACTCTCTAGTAATGAATTATTGGTGAAGCTATACCTTACATGCAATATAGGGATTACAAAATATGCATTATTATATCCATGCATTACAAACACAAATGTTACTACATAACATTCTAAGGTCAAACAGCTTCATTTAAACAGTTTTAAAAACTATTTACTAGATAAACTTTACTAAATAAAAATTAAGAAAATAATGATCACTAAACATTTGCAATTCCTCCCCAGAAAGTTTTGCATTACTTAATTTTAGTACCCATCAAATACAAGGCCTGTCCCACTACATGGTAACAAACCTTGTGTTGTTGTGTCAACTGAAATCAGGCCCCAGTTTTGAAAGATTTAATTAGTGGACTGCTGATAACTGGTACAAGTCATAACAATCGAATTTATTCTACATCATTGTGCCTTACAAGTGCAATTAGGAACAAAATTGCAAACCAACCGTCTCCCTCCTGCTTTTCCCTCCTAAAAGTATCTGAAGGAACATTACAGAATATAAGAAATCACATTTAACTTATTTCCCGGTCACTCAACCACGAAATCTTAAATTATGTTTCTCTCACACTCCAGCAAAATATATGTAAATAAAGGGGGGGAGGGGTTAGAATCTGGCCTGGTAACAAACTGAATTAAGAAACTTTGTTCACTTGACTAAAGAAAACCCCAAAACCTTCCCAAGATTTAAAAGAAAAAGCAAGAGAGCCGAGGCTCGTCCCTGGCCGAGTAAGTTGTGCAGCTAAGCAGCAGGGCTAGACCAGCCATGTTGGAAAACACTTGTCAATTATACTTCTGACAACTGTTCGTGAACATGGTTGAAGCTAACCTTGGGCGTGCTCGGACGGGCGGCCTCCCAGCACACCGCCTCGGGCAGCCTCTACGGGCGGCAGCTTTCCGAGTTGGGTCGGACTTAGGGGTCTTGCTCACTCCCTCTGTGACTGTGTGGGGGGAACCCAGAAGAAAAAATGGGGCGGGGATAGGAAAGGGAGGAAAGAAATGGTTTGAGAGTTGGCCGCTGTTCCGCGGCGGCGGCCAGAGGGGCGGGGTACTACGGTCACGGACCCATCTAGACTTTTCTGGGAGGCTGGACAAGTCCCCCGGCCTCCGGGAGGGATGCGGGATGGCACTGACCTGTCCTCCGAGTCCATGCGGCTCAGGGGCTCCCCATCCGAGGACACCTCCAGGCTGCCTCTCCTACCCGCCGAGGTAGCGCTGCTTCCGCCTCCCCCTGTTCCGTAGCCCTCGTCTCCGGCGCTGGAGACAACGCTGCTACTGCTGCTGCCGCCTCCTCCACCGCCACCACCGCTGCCTCCGCCGCCGCCGCCGCAGCTGCCCTGGCCGCCCCGCGGTCCCTTGGGCACTTCCAGGCCCTCCTTGCTGTCTCCATCGCCACTGCTGCTGCTGGCGGCGCCAGGGCTGAGGGAGCGGGTCTCGTCGCTGCTGCTGCCGCTGCCCACCAAGCTCTCGGCACTGCTCTCCTCTTCGCCTCCCCCGCTGCTGCTGCTCTCGTCCTCCTCCTCCTCTTCCTCCTCGTCCTCGTCTTCCCCGGCCTGACTGGCGCTCTCTGGGCTCGGCTCAGACATCGTCTCCGCCTCGCCCCCGCCGCCGCCGCCGCCGCCCCCACCCCCGCCGTCGCCGTTCAGCAGCAGCTCCGCCACCGTCTGCGCCTCTGTCTCCTCTTCTTCCTCCTCCTCGTCTTCCTCCTCTTCTTCCTCCTCTCCGGAGGGCTCGGCCCGGTTCCGCGTCGCGGGATCGGGACTGCCAGGGGGCAGAGGACTGAGGCGGGAGAGCTCCTCCAAGTCGGCCATGTCGGTGATAGCGGCGGCCATGGCGCCTCCTCCCTCCCTCTTGCCCTCCCTTCCAATCGCCCAAGCCTGGGCAGACGCTGACACCGCCCCCGACGCCGCCGCCGCAGAGCAGGAGGAGGGACCGCGAGGGGCGTCACTGGGCGCGCGCGCACATCAACGCGTTCGAATATTTGTAGGGTGAAGGAGCGCTTGCGCGAGAGGCGGAACTGGAATGGGGACTGGAATGGGGACAGGGACGGGGGCGGGGAGGGGGCCGGGGGCGGGGAGGGGCTGGGGATCGGGGCCCTATCGGAAAGAGAAGGTGATGGTTTGTGTTTTTCACTCCCAAGTCTGTTTCTTATTCTCAGAAATTCAGTCCATTTCTCTTCTGATCCCTTTCCCATCTCAAAGAGTTGTTCCTCCCTCTCAGCCCTGTTACCTTGGGCTCACACATTCGAAATAGGGAATTGATCTGCGAGGCACTTAGGGCACCGGTGAGCAAAAGCAAGAAAATAAAACTCAGTCAGGTGGGAAACGGAATTTGGGACTAACAAGTTTACTTATGTAAATCAGGCTGGACTGCCTAAGAAATTTGAATCTTTATTTTGTGGGCAGTATGGAGCTTTGAAGTATTAATGGCAAGCGGAATAATGCTTAGAGCCTCTATACCTTAGAAAAAAGTTACTCTTGCAAGGGTATATAGGATTCGCTGGAATGGGAAGATGAGGAGTGGGGGAAGGTAAGAGAAGTGACATTGACTGCTGTAAATTGCCTGAAACAAAAAGACATGGACAAATTCAGAGTAGACTGTAATAGACAGATGAAAAGAAAATGTTTACTGTTGGTTCAACAGACGCAAGAGCTTAAGTACCTTACTCAAGGCCCCCGTCCTGTTATATCTTAAATGGAAAGTGACTACCCTCCTCACCCCCCTAAGAAACAAGTTTGACGGAGAACACACAAGTGCAGAGAAAGTCACTGAGCAATTAGTTCAGTGTTTGAGGAAAGGCTACACATAACAGGAAGAGGTATTGTATTACTCCTTAAATAAAGGGAGAGTGAGGAGAGAGTGCAATCCAGGCATGAGATTTCGGAGTGCACTGGAGACCAGAAAAATGAGTAATACATTGCTTGGGCGAATCTCTTAGTGAGAATAACTAACTTGGAAAAATCTTTATGCTAAAGGCAATAGGAAGTTTCCAAAGAGGAAGAACAGGGAAGTGACACGGCCAAAGATTATTAAAATCACTTTGCAACTAAACGGATGGACTAAAGTGGGTAGAAATTTAAAGCTGAGACAAAGAGGCAGTTACAAAAATCTAAACTAAGCAGGATTTAGAGAGGATAATACGAGTGAGAGTAGCCTCAAGCAAAACAAAAATCCAGATCCTGAATAGGGAGATTAGACCCGAATAAATAAAGCCATTTATTAAACTGCAAGCAGAGTGCTTGATTCAAGACAAAAGGAAAGCACTAGAATCCAAGAGGATGCCAATAGAGTAATGATTCCTTACATAATGAAGACATTACATGACCACAGTGTGGATTCAGTTCAATAAGCTTGTTACCACCAATAGCCTTTTTTTCCCCCTTGGACTCTTTTTAATGGGAAGGTTAAAGTAAGAGACTGAGATGAAAGGCATTATTTTAATGCAGAGAAAGGAAGAAAAGTTCAGAAGAAAAGAACAATTTTAAAAATAACATGGAAGATTGTTTCACATATGCTGTATACATGGAAACATTTTTTTCATTATTAAAAAATGACTGACTCAAGAATACTCTAGAGAAATCACTTAGGTACAATATTTTAGGGGACTTGAAATACCTGTTTAGATGTATGACAAATACCATTATGTAAAGAAATCACTGCAAGAAAGTGTTATTAAAATTTATACATAGTTTTATGCTTCAGTAGTCCTCTCTAGTTCTCATCTAGTATACCTTGCCTTTCCCCACCCACTTCCCCACTCTTTGATCTAGTGAACTGGCTTCCTAGCTCTTCCAACAAGACACTGTTCTGAAACTTAGGGCTTTTTACCGACTGTCTCCCTTGATATGCCTAGAACTCTGTCCCTCCTCATCTCTGCCTCCCAGTTTCTTCAAAGTCCCAGGCAAAATCCCATCTTTTTCAGGAAGTCTTTCCAGATTCCCCCCTCCCAATTCTAGAGGCTTCCTTTGGATTATTTTTCAGTTATCCTATATATAAAATATTTATATATATTCATTTCTCTATCATTTTCCCGATTGGATTGTGAGATCTGTTAAGTATTATCTTTTGCCTTTTTTTGTATCTCAAATATTTAGTACATAATAGGCTTTTAAGATGAGTTAAAACTGCCTGAGATTTACTTGTTTTGCAATATTGAAGAAGTCATTTAACTTCTCAGTCCTAATTTCCCAATTTGTAAAATGAATAAATATTAATAATCTAAATTGAAAATAATTATTGTACTACTTGTTTCAGAAAGATATATTATGGTCAAATTAAAAAAAAAAAGCTCTGACTTCAGGGCTAGAAATTAAAAAAAATTAAAAGTTACAAAGAGTTACTGCTGAGACGACTCATTTATCTGACTCATTCCATTGTCATTCCTTCTCTTCCCATCTAGCAATTCTATATTTCTCCTCAGTGTCTTTCCTACCACCTCTCCTTCACTTCTTTCCCAAGCCACCACTTATCCTCTAATAATTTACATGTTTCTCCTTCAACTTGGCCCCTAGATAAACCAGTTCAATTCCACATTTATTTTTCCTTATCCTAACCAGATTTTGTCCTTTCAAGCCAACCTTAGATACTTCTACCATCAATTTGATTTACTCCCTCAGCTACTGGAAAGAGTTGGAAAGTTACTGACTGATACTACTACAAATCTGTTATTATATAAATTATATTTCAACAGGGAACTTTGCAAAACAAGACCATACTTTTACTATTCCACTTACTACACTTATGTTTTCTAAACTTTTTTATTGCTCGTCAAACCTCTCAGCTACCTGTCCCACTCATCTCTTGAACATTCTAGAACTTAAATTCTTCCTTTTCATCATTCCAAAGTCTTCCTACACTCTCCTCCTTCACCTTTTCCCACTTTCTCACTGATCTTCAACTTTTTTTCCCCTGTCCTGCTTTCCTGGCACCTATAAACTTGTCTTTTTCCCCATTCTTAAAAAATACCCATATGCTTGCACTGTTTATCCCTTCTGGCTAAAATTGCAGGAATTCCCTGCAGCCTTTTGACTTCCTTGATTATAACCCTCTTCTTAGTATTTTTTTCCTTTAAGTTTTTGTAACATTGATCTCTCCTAGTTATCCTCCTATGTGACCATTCCTCAGTTCCGGTTGCTGAATCTTCATCTAGATCATGGCCGCTAAGGTTTCCCCTGAACTTCTTTCCGAGTGCTCTTCAAACTGAAAACTATTTCCCTATACATATGCACCATTCTCAGATCTAAATCTAATCTTTCCTGATCTGTAGTCCCTATTTTTTGACTGTCCTTTGGGCATCGTGAACTAGACATTTTAAATACATGTTCACTATCCAATTTCCCTAATACTTGTCAATTTCCCTCATTTTTAAAGGACTAAGTCCCTCAGACTCACAACTTTGTCTCATTGTCATTCTCACCTCAGTTGCCAAGTCCAGTCAATTTTACTTTCTTAAAATCTCTATGATCCCTTCTCATTCTCTCTCTTCTCCCTTTCCTCCTCTCTAGAGGATCCTATCAACACTCCTCCTCCCCTTTTGAACTATGGCAATAGACTGCTGATTAGTCTTCCAGACCCAACTCTTTTCCTATTCCAGAACATTTCCCATTCTGCTTTCAAACTGATTTCCCAAGGTTTTCTCTGGATTCTCCTACCTGTCCGTGGGCTGTTCAGTCTTCTTAGATGAAGTATCAACCAGTTTTCTATCTAACATTTCACCTGGAGAAGCCATCACAGGTCGCAAGGATTCAATCCCCCTCTATGCAGCTGAATCTCAGGTCTATTTATCCAGTCCTATACCTCTCAGGATCTCCATAAATTTCCAAATGCCTGTAGGACAATTTAAACTGGGTGTTCTTCAAAACCAATCAGTAGCCAGCTTTTGTTAAATCTACCTTCTTAACAGTCTTGCATATGTCCACCCCTTTTTCTCCTTAGGCAATTGCACACAATCCTGGTGCATGCCCTCCTGACCCTAAGCCTGAACTATTTCACTAGTTTACAGGTTGAACTCCTTCCCTCAAATCCTTCTCTACTCCAGCCCAAAAGTCAACTTTTTAAAGTCTAGTTTTGACCTTGTAATCCCAGCCCACATACTTCTCTCTCCCCTCCCTACACACACACTCAAACTCCAGTTTGAATTATTTCCAAGATCCAGTGTTTGACCCATTAAATCCTTTGTAATCTAGCCCCTTCCTATCATTTCTGTCTTTTTACATTTTATTCCCTTTCCAGTCTCTGGAGCTAGTGACACTGGACCTTCTTGTACCTCAAAATTCATCTTCCAACATATTTCATATATATATAAGTAACTAGGAAAGAAATTTGATAAATACTCAAACTTAAGGAACAGGAATTTTTTTTTTTTAACTGCATGTCCCCAAGTGAAATCCTCTCATCTTTATTTCCTGGCTACCTGGTTTCCTTCATACCTCAGCTAAAATCCCAGTATTTGTCTGAAGGCTATCCTCCCACCTCCCCCATGCTCATTCCTTCCCTCCTAAGAATATTTCCAATTTATTCTTTATTAGACCTCTTATTTGTACATAGTTGTTGACATGTTGTCTCTCCATTAGAATATGTGCTCCTTAAGAGAAGGGACTTGTTTCAGTTCTTTTTTTCAGTCCTCAATGCTTAGTACAATGCTAGGCACAAAGTAGGTACTTAATAAATGCTCTTTGACTTTTTCACTTATCTACCATTGTTAGGTCATTTGGAAGTGTAAACTAAAATTCTAATCGTTTAAGTGAATAGCTTGGCATGCAAGGAGCAAAAGCTAACAATTTACATCATTGAAGGGAGCCGTTTCAAAGTATTTGAAAAGCATCCAAAGAGATGGGAAAATATGTAAGAGAATATATGGCAGTAATTATCAAGCTCAGTAATAATCATTTTAATAGATTTTATCATCACAATTTAATATTTTTTATTTATATTCTCAAGGCATTCCTTTGAAATATTTGAAAAAACTGAGACTAAGATATTAAGCATCTTTCAGTTAAGCATCTGGAGGATTTGAATTTTTATCTTCCTATTATTCATTTATATTCTCAAAAAAATAAATAAATAAATAAACCTGCTTTGACAGGGAGTGCCATTAGAGGTCTCAAGATAATCTCCAGGTTATAGAAGTAGAAGCAGTTATAATTAGATTTTGAAAGACAAACTCTTCATATCTAGTTAAGATCTTTGTCCTTTCCCTTTCCTTAAGTGGATTACCATATTGATTTAGGGGAAGAAGTCTATTCCCTTGAATAGCTTTTTTATTCCTTTTCTTTTTTGGGTATGGGAGAGGAGGAAGAAGGAGAAAGCAAGATCACTTGGAGTAAGTTGTTTTAGAAGGAATAAGTGGTTTTAGGAAAATGATTCTCCAAAATTAAGTGATTATTCATCTGAACTGATGAAGAAAACATTTTTTACCTCATCCTCAGCTATGTAATTTATCATTTCAAAATTTTCCTGTGCTCAAGAATCCTGTTATAAATCTTAGCCTTAAAATATTTTCTAGAGAAGACATGGACCTCTGCACAGGAGACTTCTCAGTTTGAGCCTCTCTCAAGCAGAACAATGCTTAAGTTTAGAATAACAGCAAATTAATAGAAATCGTTTGTAGCAGACTTGTGCCTACAATGCAAAGTACTAACTTTTTTCTCTTTATAAAAATGAGGAAGTGAAAGCTCAACAACAAGTATGATTTATGTGATTTATTCAATAAGCCTTTATTGTCAACTGTGTGAAAACTTTCTACAGAATTGTTTTCACTTCAGTAACTTTTCAGTTGTTTTTTTTTTTTAATGCCCATAACCTTCCACTATCTTCCTCTATAAAGTAATACAAATAGTTTGTGAATCCCCAGAAAGTTACTCTAGACTTAATGCGCTCTGTGGATTTCTTTACATTCAAAAGCATGGCTTCCAAGTCCCCAGTAATAGATGTTTTTTACAGACCACATTATTTAAAACCACAGCACATTTAATCAAAGAGTATAGCAACTGTGACAAATATTATGAAGGTAGAATAGTTGGCAATGTAATCAATATGCATGAGAGTGAAAAGTCAAAAACTTTTCAGAGAAAGAAGCAAGATGGGGAAAAAAACAGGTTTGGGAGGAAAACTGATTAATTCAGTTTTGGATATAATGAGTTTTTGGAGATGTGGGGAAATCCAAGTGGGGATGATCATCAGGCACTGTACTGAAATTTAAAGGAGCCATTAGGATTGTATTTATAGTCTAGTCCTCAGTATATAAGTAATAAGTGGGCCCCTGAGAGTGAATAGGATCATGAAGAGGAAAAATATATATAAATATATAAGTAACTAGGAAAGAAATTTGAGAAACACCCAAACTTAAGGGAAAGGAATTTTTTTGTTTAATGAATTAGCAGAGAAAACAGTAGCAGTCAGACAGAAAAGCAAAAAAAAAAAAAAAAAAAAAAAAAGAATGTGGGAGAGAATAGAGTAATGTAATATCAGGAGAAAGATTATTAAAGAGAAAAGAGTGATCAGTGATATCACATATGGCAAAAATATACCAAGAATCAATGTAAGTTGAGAAAAGATTATTGACTATAGTAATTAGAAAGTTATTAATGTTTTAACTGCTTTTTAAAACATTTGTTGGCTTTTTACTTTTCTTTTAGTTGTATGCCCAAATCTGATCGTTGATATGTCAATGAAAGTATTTAGAAGTATTTTCACCAAAAGATAGGCTGCTTTTGCTATGTCCCAAAAGTTTTGATATTTTCCAGGGTTGTTGTGAAGATACAATAAAATAATATTTGTAAGCAAACCCAAGAGCACTCTATAAGCGCTAGCTATTATTATTGTTGGGGGCAGCTAGATGGTTCAGTACACAAGAGTGCTGGACATGGAGTTAGGAAGGCTCATCAGCCGGAATTCAAATCTGGCCTCTGGCCTCAAACACTTATCAATTATTCGACCCTAGGCAAGTACTTAACCCTATTTGCCTCTGTTCTTCATCTATAAATTAAGCTGGAAAAGGAAATGGCACACCCTTCCAGCATCTTTGCTGAAAATCCCAAATGGGATCCCCGATTTGGACAAGACTGAAAATGACAACAACATTATTGTTTATTATTATTAAAAGGATCAATTTTATCTTTTGTAATTAACTCTATCCTTTGTATGGTAAAGAATAGGCCCCCTATCATATAGCTGTGAGAGCTATATGATACACTTCTCTTCTAAATCACAACATAGCATTTTCACTCTTTTTGTTGTTTGCTTGCATTTTGTTTCACATTTTTTCCCCTTTTTGATCTGATTTTTCTTGTGCAGCATGATAATTGTATAAATATATATACATGTATTAGATTTAACATATTTTTTAACGTTTAACATATATTGGATTACTTGCTATCTAGGGAAGAGGGTAGGGGGAAGGAAGGGAAAAATTTGGAATACAAGGTTTTGCAAGGATCAGTGTTGAAAGATTATCCATGCATATGCTTTGAAAATAAAAAACTATAATAAAAAATAAAATTTAAAAAATATATAATTTCTCAAAAAATATAATGTGTAGTATGACTTTTTTTTTAATTTATGAATAGTATTGTATTTTTCCAATTACATATCAAGATAGCTTTCAACATTCATTTTTGTAAGATTTTGAGTTCCAAATTTTTTCTCTCTCTTCCCTCCCCTCTATACCTCTCTTCTCCCCAAGGAAACAAGCAATCTGATATAGGTTATGCATGAACAATCATTTAAGACATGTTTTCATATTGATAATGTTGTGAAAGAAAAATCAGAACAAAAGGGAAAAACCAGGAGAAAGAAAAAGCAAACAATCTACATTCAGTCTCCATAGTTCTCTTACTGGATGTGGATGGCATTCTCCATCATAAGGAAATTGGAACTGTGTTGTATTGCTTAAACTAGCTATATCAATCATAGTCTATCATCACATAATCTTGCTGTTGTAATATGACTTTTTATAAAAATAAGACAAAAATATATTGTTAGATTCTACATTTTAATCCATTCTGCTCTGCTACTCTTCTGTCTTTTATGTATGAGTGCATGCCATTCATATTTATATTTAAAATTGTTAATTGCTTATCTTATACTTTTTATACTCCTCCAAAAGGAAGTTTAGGAAAGAAAGAATAATCAGCACTAATACTTTATAAATGAAGTTTGTACCAACATTGTACCCAAAAACATCAGAGAAATAGGGAACAATCATAAGGACAAAAAATATTTATACCAGCACTGTTTTTTTGTAGCAAAAGAATTGGAGAAAATAAATGCCCATCAATTAGAGAATAATGATGCAAATTATAATAGATGAATGAAATAAAAATTATTATGCTCTAAGAAATTATGAAAATGTCAGATTAAGAAGACCTTGGGAGAACTTGAATGAACTAAAGCAAAATATATTAAGCAAAACAATTTCTCAATTTAGCACTGGGTCTGGAATTAGAAAGGCCTGAGTTAAGATTTCTCCTCAGAAGCATGCTCCCTGTGTGACTCTAAAAAAGTCATGTTATCTCTATTTGCCTGACTTTTCTCATCTAAAAAATGATGACATTAGTAGCATCTACTCCTCAGCATTATTATGAGGATAAAATGAGATACTCTTGGTAAAGCACTTTGTAAACCTTAAAGTGCTATGGCAGTGCTAGCTATCATTTTGGCATTTAAAGAAAATGACTTACATGTGATAAATGTGATGAATAATCATCTCTAGAAAAAAAAGAGAAGATACAGGCAGAAAACTTTTGAAAAGTAGCAGCAGGAGCAGCTCAGTAGAGAGCAGCCTGCCATCACTAGAAAACATCTATAACTACAATATTGGAGAAAATAGTTTCCCTGACCATGCTTGTTTCCCAACATTTATGTTCCCCAAATGTGTTCCTTCCCCACTGATGGAAGACTCAATCTATGGGAAGAATGCATACCTGCGTGTAAAAGGAAAATCTATCTTGTCACTTATTTTGCTACACCGTTTGATCAAATGCTTCTACTTTTAAGTAAAGTCTCCTTTCTTTGGCTTTTTCAGTCATGTTGCTTCATGTTCAGTCATATTGAAGAAGGGACTCCGAAATTCTCTAAAACTCCTTGAAGGAGGTCCCTTCTTCAATATCCGATTCTTTGTAACCCCATGGTCCATAGCACACCAGGCCCTTATATCCTTTAATATCTCTTAAAGTCTTTCCAGGGTCATGAGAATACTATCTCATCCTCTGTTGACTCCTTTTCCTTTTACCTTAAGTCTTCCCAACATCGGGTTTTCGATAAGCCCCATCTTCTCATTATGTGGCCAGAGTATTTAAGCTTCAGCTTCAGTATTTTACTTTTCAATGAATTATCTGAATTAATTTCTTTAAATATTGACTGATTCAATCTCCTTGCTCTCCAAGGGAAAAATGGAATGCTAGATTTAAAGTTGGAGCAAACCTGAGAAGCCATCTAGTACTACTTCCTTACTTAACAGAGATGGACATTGAGACTCAGACAAACTAAGTGACCCAAAATTAAACAGATACTAATAAACAGTTAACATTTGAACTCTGATCTTCTGGTTCCAAAAACAATGAATGCTCTTCTCATAACACACTAGGAAGGTGAAGATTGGGCAGAATAGACTGAGCACGAGCAAAAAGTGAAGAAGAATAGTAAGAGATGAGGTAGAAAAGATAAGTAGAAGCTAGCATGTGTAGACTTTTAGGCTCTTGAGAAACATTAAAGACTTTTGAAGAGATAAATATTCCTCACGGGAATTCATTAGAAGATTGTCCAATAGAAGAAATCATGTGAATGGATGAATCTCCATTTGCAATGTATTTCTGAAAACATAGCTAAGCAGAATATTCAAGGATGAAAAATCTTAAGTGATACTTAGCTCCTGATGGAGAACAAAGAATAGTTTCACTTGATTGTTTGGTGGGAAATGAGGATGTCTAGGGGCAAGAGAGGAGGACCTATCAAGCCCTGGGACCACTTGAATTCATGTGGTCCCAGTATATCTCTCCATTTAATAAATTATTAAATTTGTCTCTTAAGAGAGAAAGAGAGAGAGAGAGAGAGAGAGAGAGAGAGAGAGAGAGAGAGAGAGAGAGAGAGAGAGGAGGGCCTAGCAGATTTGTAAGCTAACACAAGTCAAACAGAGTGGAGGTGAAATCTTGGCAGGTCAGCTAACTGGAAAACAAAAGCTTGAGATGAAGGATCTCAGAGGTATAAAAGTTGAGCCAAAATAAATAGCTGGCCAGGGTGGTACAGGACGTAGCCAAGGGATCTGGACGTTAGTCATTTGAGCAATGAGAAGGGAACTTGAATATAAATGTCTTTGAGAAGGGGTTACTGTGGCAGGGGTCCTCAAACTTTTTAAATAGGGGCCAGTTCACTGTCCCTTAGACTGTTGGAGGACAGGACTATAGTAAAAACAAAAACTTTGTTTTATGGGCCTTTAAATAAAGAAACTTTATAGCCCTGGGTGAGGGGGATAATCATCCTCAGCTGCCACATCTGGCCCACGAGCCATAGTTTGAGGACCCCTGCCCGGGTGTAGAGGGTTAGAATGTGGGTAAATTTTTGTAGAAACCGGAGTTAACCTACAGCCTAAGTGTTGCATCAGTACTAGCAAAATGTAAGAAGACCCAAGGGAGAACCCACAGCTTGTTAGGTCAGTGAGGTATGGGGAGGGGCAACATGAATAGCATTGACCAATATATGGAACAGTTTTGTCAGATTTGGTGTTATCCTTGTTCTATTGAAAAGGACTCTTTTTTTTTTTTTTTCTAATCTACTGCTTGTTATTTTTCTTTCTTTTTTTTTTAATATTTGAAAAAAAATATTATTTTTATTTTTAGATAACTTTTTATTGACAGAATCCATGCCAGGGTAATTTTTTACAACATTATCCCTTGCACTCTCTTCTATTCCGATTTTTCCCCTCCCTCCCTCCACCCTCTCCCCCAGATGGCAAGCAGTCCTATACATGTTAAATAGGTTACAGTATATCCTAGATACAATATATGTGTGCAGAACCGAACAGTTTTCTTGTTGCACAGGGAGAATTGGATTCAGAAGGTATAAATAACCCAGGAAGAAAAGCAAAAATGCAAGCAGTTTATATTCATTTCCCAGTGTCCTTTCTTTGGGTGTAGCTGCTTCTGTCCATCCTTGATCAATTGAAACTGAGTTAGATCTCTTTGTCGGAAAAAATCCACTTCCATCAGAATACATCCTCATACAGTATCATTGCTGAGGTATATAATGATCTCCTGGTTCTGCTCATTTCACTTAGCTTTGAAAAGGACTCCTAAGCAAATGCGATTAGCAAATAAATACACAGAGAACAGCTAAGCAGTGTTAAACACACTATATATGAACCTGAGTTTAGCTCTGTCTTGACTTGTATGTGATGGATGCGCTCCATTTTTTTTTTTTTTTTTTTTGGCTTCACATTGTTGTCTTTGATATTGCAACAGGTTCCCTTTTGTCTACTTATATAAAGTAGCACCAGCCTTAATGTTGATTCGGTAGAGTCAGACTATGAAGGACTTTAAATGATAAGCAGAGAAAAGTTTATCTTTTTATCCTGGAAGCAACCAAGAAGCAATGAAGCTTCTTGAACAGGGAAGTAACAGTCAAACAAAGGTTTTCAGAATATTAATTTGTTAGCTCTCTAGAGAAAGAACTGGAGAGAAAAAAGGTCATAGATAGGAACTCAATTAGAAGGATATGCAATAGTCCAAGCTAGAGATGATAAGAACCTGAACTAGACCAATAACTGAATAAAGATGGAAGAAATACTGTGTAGGGAGCACTGACTTTTCTTAGCAACTAGTTAATTGTATCTCATCATGAGAAGGCCCACTTAAACTGCTTAATCCCTATTTCAGGCTGATCTTCCTGTCTGCTCCACTTTCATTCTGGCTGCCTCACAAAAGTATTTTCCTATCTCCTACTCTCTCCTTTTTTAGTTCACTACCCTTTATGTTTTTATATTCTCCTATCAGAATGTAAACACAGTACCTGAAACAAAATAAGTACTTAAAAAATGCTTTATCCATTTGTGTATTTCTCTATCTGTCTACCTATCTATCATCTGGGGATGACTTGAATTAACTAAGAAGCCTTTTGTGGGAAAGAATCACACACACCCATACTGAACTTACACAAAGAAGGGCAACTGTAGCCAATTTTGTTGTCCTTTTTGCCCTTTGCCTTTTTCATCAACATATCAGAGGTCAGTAAAACTTACAAGGTTTTTTATATTTATTTGAATTTATAATTTATCATAATGAATTTATAATAAGGAAACAGCCCTTTCTCCTAATCATGGAACTGTTAGTAGCTAATTGGGAATTGCATATATTTTATTTTCTTTTTTTTTCAATTTTAATAACTTTTTATTGATCAAATCCATGCCAAGGTTATTTTTTACAACATTATCCCTTGCACTCACTTCTGTTCCGATTTTTCCCCTCCCTCCCTCCACCTCCTCCCCAAGATGACAAGCAGTCCTATGTATGTAAATAGGTTACAGTATATCCTAGAATTGCATATATTTTCAAGCAAAGTGTCTAGGAAGAAAGTTCCTGAATTGCAAGTTATAAACGTTGCCTTCTAGTGAGAGAAGGGGAAGTTCCTAGGAAACACTACTCTTAGGGCTGCTTTTACAGAAACTCCAAACTTGAGAGTTCCAGGTTTCTACAAAGAAAATGGGGGTTTTTCCTGGATTATAGCAGTCTCTTAGGGAGAATAGGATTACGTAAGTGTTTCCTAGAGCTGGAAGAAGCAGAGTGGAGGAGCAAAAGATTAAACGTTGGTTTCTGCTGTTACCATGAGTTATTTGGACATTGAACCTAATAGAAAGGGGTTTACACTCCACTAATCCCAAATTTGCTTCCTTGCTTGCTTACTTTGCTTGGAAGGAGGGATAGGTATGGAATTCAAACTCTTAGGGTAAGCTGCACAATGCCCAAGTTCTATATGCATGAGTGGGGTGAAAGTGGGACAAGTTGCAATGCTGACATGGATGAGAGGTTGCCCCTCTAACGATTTCAAATTTGTTTCCCTTTTGAAGAGAGTCCAAACCACAGCATAATATTATGCATGTGCCTGTATCAGGCACAAGGGTACATCTAGAACTCAATAAAAGCTTCTCTTATCTATGATATACATCCTTGACTTGTATGAAATTAGAGACTCTTTTACATCATTGCAGAATGAGACACAAGATATAATTGAGCTATTTTCAGAGATATTCCACAGGTCATATCAGGTTAAGGCAAAGCAGGTCAGTTATTTGGGAGGGTCTTCTCCCACTTTGAATCCAGTACATGTAAGTGGAGAATCAGAGCTGCAGACAGTGTCAAAAAGTGTTCTTAATTTTCTCTTTAAAGGAACAATGGTGCTACCAAACATTTTTCTAATTTATCTCAAGACAGTTCTTTTGTTGTGGTGGAAGTAGTAACAAGAATATATTCTCTACATTTAGAAGAATTGCACATATTTATATTATATTGCTTGCTTTCTCAGGGAGGGATAAGAAGAGAAGAAAGGAAAAAAATTTGAAACACAAGATTTTGCAAAAATATTACTGCATATATTTAGAAAAATAAAAAGCTATTGTTTTTAAAAAAAAGAAAAAGAAAAAAGAATATATTCTCTTATAAATTCAAAGGCTCTAGCTTTTTATGATGAATTGAATTAATTTGTTTATTTTTACTTTCAAATCTTAAAAATCGCATCTGATAAATATGAAAATATGTATAGAAGAATTGCACATGTTTAACCTATATTGGATTACTTGCTGCTTAGGGAGAGAGGAGGTGGAGAGAGAGGGAAAAAAATATGAAACATAAGGTTTTGCAAGGGTGAATGTTGAAAACTATCTTTGCATGTATTTTGAAAAATAAAAAGCTATTTTTTAAAGACATCTAAATTATTCAGGGTATAGGATGAGAAAGTAATAGACTAACTGGATACAGTTCTGGAGAGTAGGAGGGCAACCTTTTCTCAAAAACAGAGCACTTCAGTGACATCAAGAAACAGGAAGAAAGCTTTTCTTTATTTTCACTACCCAGAAGGTTGATGCCTAAAAGTAGAAGCCATGTGGGGAAAATCTATCCCGTATAAAAACAAAACAAAAGTTAGTTCTTTACAAAAAAAAAATTAAAAAGGAAAGAAAATTCCCTTCACTTTTTCTTTGCCTCAGCTTTTTGCTTGCCTCTGTATCTTTTTCTGTCATTTTAGGTGGAAATTAATCTGGTAGCTCAAACCTGGTTGTTTTCCTTTCTTTCTTTCTTTATTTAGTTTTATTAAAGCTTTTTATTTTTCAAAACATATGCATGGGTAATTTTTCACTACTGACCCTTGCAAAACTTTCTGTTCCAAATTTTTCCTTCCCTCCCCTTGCCCTCTCCCCTAGATGGCAGGTAGTCTAATACATATTAAATATGTTAAAATATATGTTAAATCTGATATATGTACACTTATTTATACAGTTATCTTGCTGCACAAGAAAAGTCGGATCAAGAAGAAAAAAAACCGAGAAAGAAAACAAAATTCAAGCAAACATCAACAGAAAGAGTAAAAATGCTATGTGTGGTCCACACTCAAATCCCACAGTCCTCCCTCTGGGTGTATATGGCTCTCCTCACCACTGAAAAATTGGAACTAAACTTGGTTGTTTTCAAAGGTCAGGAAAGTAAGCCTTTGGAAATCTGTGATTTTTGTCCATGACAGGTGTGACAGCTAGCCCAGCCTCAGTGCACCAGGGATAGAGGGAAATACTGTCAAGACCCAGCCTGTCTTCAGCCAGATGAGATTCATCAGGCATTGATGCTGTATTTGAACCTGAACTTGGTAGAATCAATGATACAAAGAAACTTTCCACTTTCCTCAGGACAGAGATGGTATAGAGGAAAGTGTGCTGGTAAAATTAAAGCAATGTTTGTATTTTTGTTATTGCTATATCCTTGAAATAAATATCCTTTTATAAAAGTTACTTGTGTTAAATGGTTAAATAGAACTGGACCAGGAATCACTGTCAATTATCAGCTGTGGAAAGGCATTGCAGAGAGCATTAAGAGACGCCCAACCCTTCAGAGTATCCCTAGAATTCTGAAGGGAAGGTTCTACAATTTTGCACTAACATGGTGACAAACTTAAACATGTTCAATACATAGGAAATATAACAAAGTACTTAGGCTACTGAAACTTTATAATCTTAGTGTATTTTATAAGGATAGTGACCTGATCTAAAGGAAAAGGAGCCAAATGTTTTTAATAGGAATGGTGTACCCATGACATCTTTTTTACTATCGCTTACATGACTTAGAATAATTAAGTTCAAACCTTGTTTGCTTGCAGGAGGTAAATTGAAGGCCTCTAGGGAAAGCAAACATGAGCCAGAGAGACCCTCTGTATGAGGCAAATGTAAACCATTGGGAGTCATAATTATTGAGAAAGTTCTGATTGAACTTGGCACCATGTTAGTGCAACTTTTGGGGGGAGGGGGAGAGGGTTTAAAGGATATGGCTTATATGCCAAGTGAACAAATAGTAAATATTTAAATGTTTGGTTTTTTTCCCTTCCTTTCCTTTTTTTCCTCTTTTCCTCTCCTTTATTTTCTATCTGTTTTCTTCATTTTCCCTTTCCTTTTTTTTATTTCCTTCTTGGTTGTTTTTAAATCATAAATGTATGCTATAATCATAGTTGACTCAATTTTGTTTAATTAACACCCAGGGGAAATAGGCCTAATATAACTGAGTAGATATCTATAACTGAGCTGACATGGCCTGAAGAATACCATGAAATAAATATGTGGTTAAATAAAGGAGAGTTTTTGCTTTAATCTGCAAAAAATCCAAAAGAACTCTTCTTAAAGAAGGTTTTTTTTTTTTTGTTTTAATGAAGTATACAAATAACTGATGTTTCAGATTTCCCAAAAGGGATTAAAAACATCTTATTCCATTGTCCCTATAAACTATTAAAATATATTGAAAATTCCAGTAATTCAGTTTATAATATGGCTGAATGGATCAAGTGAGTAAGAATTACATCAAACTTATATATTAGAGAATATAAAAAACATAGATTTCTGTCAAATCAACTTATATTTTGCTTCAAGTCTGTCTCTCCCTTTATACTCCAAAGCAGCAAGAAATTTGCTATATACATTAAAATAATAGCAACAACAAAAAAGAAGTGGAAAGATATCCCCTTAAGAAGAGTCTGACAGAAAAGGAGCAGAAGGCTGCAACACTGTCAGCCTTCCTATGTGATGAACTCCCCCTCTGGGTTCCATATGGCAGTGACTCCTGTGACTATAGGAAGAGAAAGCTGCTGGGATTATAAATAGGTGTGGTAGAGCCCCACCCAGAATCTCAAATAACTAAGTTTGCCCCCTTATTTAAAAAGTATCTTATAAAACTTTTAAATCTGTTTGTCATGTACTTTGACAACATCTATCAACCTTCTTTCTCCTTTTTGACAAGGAAGTGTTTATCTTTCTTTGTTTTATCATAATGGGCCACAAATTCTGTTAATATTGAATGGATTTATAATAAGGTACTTTCCAAATCTACTATGATCTATTTTATACTCCCAAACATTCGTTTTAAGACTGATAATGTGTGTCAAATATTCATATATGTTCTTCATGTTTAGCTTTGGTTTCAGGATGCCAGTAAATTTCTCTTGACACATACAACCCTAACTCTGTCATAATTACATAAAAATTCTTATCTTTTTAAAGGGATTCAGATTGAATCAGTCAAGCCACTCTCTTACAACTATTCTTTTATATTTCCTATTCTAAAAACAAGTAAATAAAATAAGTGCTTTATATATTTGAATACATTATAAGGATGTAAGTTTATCTTCTGTATGGGATAAACTGAGTGAAGAACTCTCTGGGAATATGGCCTTGAGGTTTTACAATAACAAGTTGAGCTATAGCTAAAAAAAAAAAAAAAAAAAAAGGCTGCAAGTATTTGACTGCTTTGGATGAACATTTCCCTTCCTGTTTCTTACCACCTCTTGATTAGTATTTAAGTACTTGTTTTAAAGTACTTATGGCTTTGGGAATTCAGGTAACAGAATTCTCTTATCCAAGAATATCTGCTTGTATAGCAGTTCTCTAGGAAATTTGTTATTTACTAATCTTCGTTTGTTTCTGGGATAGACTTTCATGTTTAGAATGTTCCGATGTGGGGGCTTCTGGTCTATTTCATCTTATGTTTTGCAGTTTGTGCTTTGCACTTCTTTAGTGACAACATTTGTCTGTTGGGAGTTGCCCTTTCTCATGAGATCCTAATAAATCCATTTTGCCTTCTTTACTTCAAGAGTGTCTGATTGTTGTTATCTTTACTTTCCCACACACTTCTCTAGTCTTCCTGAAAGAATCCTCAGGATAGCTCTAGAAGCAGGCATGGATGACACTGATTTATATATATTTCATCCTATTTTGATTCCCTCTGCTAAGTGTCTATATTTTGAAAGTTATTCATTCCACATAGCTTGGACATTACAAATATTTGATATTGTATCATCTATCTGGATAATAGTGGGGAATAGTTTATTCTGTGATAATGTTTATTGATTGGATTCTCAAATACATTTTGAAGTCTGCATTTATAGTATGGGAATTTGTTGCCTATTAGTCTACAAAAGATAGGAAGCTCCTGTTGTATAATTCTAGCCATACCATATCATGTTTAACTATGTTTCATTAAGTACTAAAATTTTGTAGCCTAGAGTTTGAAGTGTTTCATAATTTCTAGTATTTCTGTGAATAATCTGATTGATCATTCATTATAGAGCTTGTTAAGGATAACCTGTTTGTAATTTCTGGTGGTGGTAACCTGGTCCTGAAATGCCATATTTATAATCCCCTTTGTTCCTATATGAAAATACTCAGAATTTGCCAACTTTTTTGATACTTTTTGTTGACATATTTTTGGCTTAATTTATGTAGATTTTGCCCATAAGGGCCTTTTGATTCTATTTCTTGGATCTGAGCCATTTCATAGGCTCCATCTGGAAGTACAACATTTTCAATTACACTTGAAATCCAATGTTGGCAGCTTTTATTATAAGCTAATGGAATGATCTTTTGTTGTTCAGTCATTTCATTCTCATCCAACTCTTTGTGACCCCATTTGGGGTTTTTTGGACAAAGATAATGGAGTGGTTTACCATTTCCTTCTCCAGTTCATTTTACAGATGAGAAAATTGAGGCAATCAGGATTAAACTTCTTGCCTAGGATCACAGGTTAGTAATTGTCTGAAGCTGGATTTGAACTCAGGTCTTCCTGCTTCCACCCTGTGCTCTATCTACTGTGCCATCTAGCTGCCCATAAGCAATATTCACTTGTTCCAAATGTTCTGTTGTATTTTGATGTGTAAATTATAAATCTGAGAATGGGTATGCCTTTTTTTTCCAAGACATAATTCATTGGTGCAACTTTGTTTAATGTTCTATTTAATTCTGTTTAGGAGAAATGATAATATCTGTAAGACCAGGCAGAATGACAATAGGCTTAAGTGTTTCATTTCATAGCAGTTGCCCTTGACATTATTGTATTGTGGGTATGTTTCAAAAACAAAACAATCTTCCATGTGAACATCAAGTGTTTCATTGTTTTCACTTTACTTGGTATATATTTGGAGTATATGAAAATTCAATGTATGGGAGACTCAGTTAAAGTCTCTGTGACAATCAGTAAAGGCAATGTAGACATTATAGTTGTGTTTAGATATTCATGGATTGTGGATGTAAGATTGTCTAGATAAAAAGTAGACAAGGATTGTAATTAACACAGTAAGTAACAATCAATTAATGCCATAAGAATAATTAATCAATATGCATTTGTTAAACTTTTAATATGTGCCAAGTATTATGTTAAATTCTAAGGCTACAAAGAAAAAGCCAAAAAGAGCCCCTGTCCATAAGGAGCTTACATTCCAGTGAGAGAAACCATGTATAAATACCTATGTATATATATAAGATTCATATAAAGTAGATACAAGGTAACTTTAGAGAAGAAAGCACTAGTGTTTGGGGTTCTGTGAATAGCCTCTTATAGAAGATACCACTTGAGCTGAGTCTCAAAGGAAGCCAGGAATTATAAGAAATAAAGCTGAAGGATGGGGGACAGCTGGTGCTAAGGTACAAAGATGAAAAATGGAGTGTTATATGTAAAAAACAATATATTGATCAGTATTACTGTACCAAAAAGTATATGGAGGAGGCTAACGCATTTGAAGATTGAAAAGACAGGAAGGTTCCAGGTTGTCAAGAGTTTTTAATGTCAACAGAAGAATATTTTTGTAATATAAAAGAAGAAATGGTAATTTTCCATTCGTGTACTTGTAATAGGGGTCTGGCACATACCCAGCCTGTCTTAGACAGCATCTTAATGGGGAAGACTCTTGGAAGAAGATAGCATCTCTCCATATGGAGGACACTAGGGAACCGTTTCTGGGTGAATTGTCATAACATGAAAGGAAAGTGCCTTGAAGAGACAGACTTTTGAGTGTGTGTAGACATTTTGAAGTGATTTTAGTTAGCTAATCAAATGTTGCTCTTTAAAAAAATTTTTTTTTTGAAAATGAATATGCCTCTCCCATAATCCCATATCCACTGAGCAATTTTTTTAAAACTTGAAAAATAAAGCCTCCTAAATATGGATGCATAGTCCAGCAAATAAAAAAAGAGAAAAGAAGGAAGGAAGAAAGGAAGGAAGGAAGGAAGGAAGGAAGGAAGGAAGGAAGGAAGGAAGGAAGGAAGGAAGGAAGGAAAGGAAGAAGGGAGGGAGGGGGAAGGAAGAAAAAGGGAGGGAGGGAGGGGGAAGGAAGAAAAAGGGAGGTAGGGAAGAAAGAAAGAAAGAAAAAAAAAGGAAAGAAAAGGGAGGGCCTTATACTGGCTATATCCAAAAATATATCTCTTTCTTCATTTTAAGGATATGAGTAACATGTTTTATCTTCATTCTTTTGGACTCACGGTTTCTCATTGAATTGATCAGAATACTAGAATCTTTCAAAATTGTATTTCTCTATAATGTTATCATGTTCTTGTATGTTCTCATAATTGTTATCATGTTATTTTATAATATTATTATCATATTCTCACTTCAGTTTCATCAATTACAGAAGTCCTGCCAGTTTCCTCTGAAATTTTCTATTTCTTAATTTCTTATAGCACAGTAAAAATCCACTAAATTCATAAGCCACAACTTGTTTAGTCATTCCCTCCTAAAAGATTACCTCCTTAATATTCAATTTTGGATTACCACAAAAAGAGCTGCTATAAATATTTTTGCATATATAAATTCTTTTCCTCTTTCTTTGAATTCTTTGGGGATATAGGTCATGTAGCACAAATAAGTCCAAAATTATTACAATATGATAACTTTCTAGCTTATAATTAAAGCACAATGAACAGTGTAACTCTTTTTCCAAAGTCTTGCCAACTTTTGTTATTTTCCTCTGGTCATCTTTTCCAGTCTGATAGGTATAAAGAGAAACCTTTAGGTTGTTTTAATTTTTATTTCTCTAATTATTAGTGATTTAGAACATTTTTTTCATATGATTGTTGATAGCTGTGATTTTTTTCCTTTGAAAATTATCTGTTCATGTCGTTTGACTATTATTGGGAAATGAACCTTAATCTTATACATTTGAATCAATTTCTTATATATCTTGGAAATGAGATCTTTTAGCTGGCTAAAACTTGTCCCATTGAATAGCATTCCTTAGATTAGAAGCCTAAAAGAGAGTCTGTGCTTCTAGACATAATTTATCTTTGTTTATTAGTGTAAAGACTCTGTTATCCAGGAGGCATGTAAATATCCTCTTAATAGGCCATTGTGAATCTTATAATTGTATCTTAAGCTGTAGCCTGATTTAGTTTATCTATTAAATCTTTATGTACTTCTATTTCCTTAGGGAATTTAGATTATGATTGTTTAACAAAATTTGTTCAATTTTTATGACTTACATGGATATATTCTACGTCAAAAAAGTATTCTCTGCCTCTATATTTTGTCTACAAAAAGGCTTGTTAGAATCTTAGTATTGGTTCACAGATATGTGTCTACCTGTGGAACTTGTGCTTGAACAGAATAAAATTAAAATTTTCCCTCCCTTTTCTCTTAGGAAAACTTGTTGCAAAGATGTTCTCCCCTATTTAATTTCTAATTATCCATTCTAATTTATTTGTGTAAAAACTTTACAATTTAAAATAATTAAAACTGTCCATTTTATCTTGCATGATCCTATCACTTGTTTTGTCATAAAATCTTTCCCTCTTCCTAATTCTGAAAGGCAATTTCTTCCTTGTTCTCCTGGGATAGTTTCTAGTAATTTTGGTTAAATAGTGGATAAGAGGAATCTCCTTAACTGGCCACAGAGGAATTTTTTAGCTCCAGCTACCATCTCTTTTTTTAGTGCTTCTGGAGGAACTCTGCAGCTAATGAATGTAGCAAAGCCTATGACCTTGTGAGTTTAAAAGATCCAGAGGATTTCTTGGACAATCTATTGTCCCAATGTTAAGATTTATAGCCAATGTGAACTGATCCAACCATTCTGGAGAGCAATTTAAAACTATGTTCAAAGGGTTATCAAACTTACCCTTTGATCCAGCAGTGTTTCTACTGGGCTTATATCCCAAAGAGATCTTAAAAGGAGGGAAAGGGAGCCACATGTGCCACATTGTGGCAGCCCTTTTTGTAGTGGCTAAAAACTGGAAACTGAATGGATGCCCATCAATTGGAGAATGGCTGAACAAATTATGTGGTAGATAAATGTTATGGAATATTATTGTTCTATAAGAAATGATCAGCTTGATGATTTCAGAGAGGCCTGGAGAGACTGACATGAACTAATGCTGAGTGAAATGAGATCATTGTATAAGGCAACAACAAAATTATGCGATGATCAATTCTCAGGGATGTGGGTCTCTTCAACAATGAGAAGATCCAGGCCAGTTCCAATGATCTTGTGAGGAAGAGAGTCATCTGCACCCAAAAAGAGGACTATGGGAACAAAGTGTGGATCACAACATAGCATTTTCACTTCTTTTGTGATTGCTTGAATTTTATTTTCTTTCTCATTTTTTTTTGATCTGATTTTCTTGTGCAAGATAATTGTATAAATATATATCCTATATTGGATTTATATATATTTTTAACATGTTTAACATATATTGGATTACTTGCCATCTAGGGGAGGAGTAGGAAGAAGGGAGGGAAATTGAAATACAAGGTTTTGCAAGGGTCAATATTGAACAATTATACTTGCATAAGTTTTGAAAATAAAAAGCTTCCATAAAATAAAATAAAAATCTCTGTAGCCAACATATCATTAATATCTGGAAGAACAGGGCATAACCATTAGAAGTGACCTTTGGCACTCCAACTCAGGGGTAAATGAGAAAAGGATTTATCTGGCAGTGGTATCACCTCTGTATATGAATTTGGTGGAAGCAGTAATAGGTAGAAACTAAACTAGGGTGACTACACTTCCTAGAGACTTTTATGCAATAGGGGAGAGTATGAGGTTTTGGGATAAAGATGTTTTTACTTTGTTTTTAGAAGTAAATATTTCTTTGTAAAAGCTACCCAATGTTGAATGGTTGAATGGAACTGGAGAATTAATCACAGGAACCTCCAAATGGGAGGAAAACAGCTGGGGAATGGGGGGAGGTTGGGAGGGAGGGTAGGAAGGGATTGAATTGATGGCAGTAGAGGAAAAAAAAGCAAAATCCCTTGGGTTGTTGGAGCCCTGAGGGGGTTGTGGACTGCTTAGCTTTGGGAGAAATGACCAAAGCATATCAGAGTACATACTGATACATATAGTTATAATAGTAAACTATCACTATAAGTGATGAGATCCCAGGTAACTAAGTAGGATCCACAGAGAAAGCCTGAAGTACTGATGAGATTACTCCCTGAGATAATCAGGGGACTGATGAGAATCCGCTCAGCTTTTCAGTCCTATCCCTATCAAGGTCCTTGGTAACCCCACCTTACTGTATTCAATCAGAAAACCAAGTTACATTAAATCCCCAAGGTTAAATTTCCCCTGTAAATCTGTCCATAGCCTATGTCATCTTTGCTGAATGCCTTTTGGATCAGCCCAATGGGGCATTCTGTTGATCCACTCATTTTCTTTTATGTAATGAAGAATAATCCACAAAAAAAAAAAAATTAATAAAGAAAATGGGATGTACATAGTAGATTTCTCAGTGGATAGAGCAACTGGCCTAGAGTTAGGAAGACCTAAATTCAAGTCTAGCCTCAGACATTCATTAGCTGTTATGGCTCTGGAAAATCATTTAATCTTGTTTGCCTCAGCTTCCTCATTTGTAAAATGAGTTTAAAAAGGAAATAGCTAAATTTTTCCAGTTTCTTAGCCAAGAAAACTCCAGATGGGGTGATGAAGAGTTGGATATGACTGAACAACTAAAGAACAATAACACCAATATTTGTTGAATATCTAACAGGACTAGCTATTGAACATAGAAGTTTTATTTTTTTAAATCTGTCTATTATTGGGAACAAGGAGGAGGCCAAACTGAAATATTCAGTTAATAGAACTTATTTAAAGGAAAAGGGAAAGAAATTTGGAGAAGGGGGTAGCAAATGTCTTATTTAATTGTACTAATGCAACAAAACAGGCAGCAGCAGCAATAGTAGCTGTTGGTTTCAGTCTCTCTCTAGAGAGGAAATTAGGAGAGTTCATTTCAAAAATCTTGTCTGCCCACATATTCCCGAAATGAAAGGCAGATTTTAGACCACAAACTTATAACTTCTGTGCTCTCAAATTCTCTTCAGAAAACTCTAAAAAGTCCCATTTCTAAAACACCATTAATTGGTGGACTACTTGGAAAGCACCTGCTTGGATATCTTATCACCATGTCAATGCAGAGTTACATATCTGATTCTAGAAGTAATAGGGAGTCACTGTAATTTATTAGGTGGTTGGGGAGAGCAATGTGGTCAGCACAACACTTTCAGGAATATCACTTTGGCAACTATGTGGAGGATGGATTGAATTGAGGAGAAATTTGAGGTAAGGATGTTGTTGCAATAGTACAGGTAAGAGGTAATGAGGATCTGAACTAAGGTTTTGACTGTGTGAATGTAAAGAATTGTAGGGATAAAAATGACATGGTTTGCAACTGATGTAATGTTTGAAAACGAGAGGCTGAAAATAACACCAAAGTTGTATGCCTGAATGAAAGTATGGTGGTCCTTTGATGTTAACAGGAAAATTCAGAAGAGCCATGACTTTGGATGGGGGGAAATACTGAGTTCTATTTTTGGACATACAGACATGGAAATACTTACAGGACAATTCAAAATGTGAAAAGACAATTCATGATGTAAGACAAGAGTTCAGGAAGATTAGAGCTGGATAGCTTGATCTGGGAGTCGTAAAGCCAATAATTGAACCCATGGGAGCTGATGAAATCACCAAGTGAGAGATTATAGAAAGAAAAGAGAATTCAGGATAGAAGGCTGAGGTACAGTCACTTTTAGTGAGTGTGTGGCATATATGAAAATTCAACAAAAGAAAATTAAAAAGATCTGTCACCCAAGTAGGAGGAAAATCAAAAGAAAACAGTTAAAAAAAAAAAAAACAGAGAAGGGTTCCCATATGTGCAAAAATGTTTGTGGCAGCCCTTTTTGTAGTGGCAAGAAACTGGAAACTGAGTGGATGCTCATCAGCTGGAGAATGGTGGAATAAGTTATGATATATGAATGTTATGGAATATTATTGTTCTATAAGAAATGATCAGTAGGATGATTTCACAGAGGTCTGGAGAGTCTTATATGAACTGATGCTAAGTGAAGTAAGTAGAACCATAACATTGTATATGGCAACACGAAGATTATGTGATGATTAATCATGTATTTTTTTTTTAATACAAGCTTTGTGTAATAGAGACACATGGTTTCATATACAATCCTCTTTTCCTCTTTTCCTTTGCATAGGGAAATATTCATTTCTGTTAATCAATGTTAGAATGACAAAAATGTTTTTTTTTAAACAATTCAAAGCATAGGGAGCAAGAAATATAAGCAACAAAAAATGAATCAAAAGATAGGCAGGCAATTCCAATAGACTCCATCACAGAACATCTGCATCCAGAGAGAGAACTATGGGGACTGAATGTTCATCACAACACAATATTTTCTTCCTTTTTCATTGCTGTTTGCTTGCTTGTTTTTGCTCTCTCATTTTTTCCCTCTTTTTAATCTGATTTTTCTTATGCAGCATGATAAATGTGAAAATATGTATAGAAGAATTGCCTATGTTTAACCTATATTAGATTACTTGCTGTCTAGGGAGGAAGGGAGAAAAAATATGGAACACAAGGTTTTGCAAGGGTGAATGTGGAAAACTATCTTTATATATATTTTGAAAAATAAAAAAGCTATTACCAAAAAAAAAAAAAAAGATAGGCAGAAATGAAAGTTATGAGAGGAGATTATGATAGTGGAGGCAGCGAGTAAGAAAAAATTGAAGGGATGAGATCAAGGGTAAAGATAGGGGAATTGGACTTGGCAAAAAGAAGGGCCATATCTTTATAAAAGATTGAAAAAAAGGGAAAATAGTGGAGGATGTTATGGGGTAATGTGAAACCTCATTTTCTTTCCAGCCAATCCCTCCATGCTTTCCAGTTTTGCTGTTACTGTTGAGGATCTCATCATCTTCCAGTCACTTAGGTTCACATCAGTGTAATGCATGACTTTTCACTTGCACTTGATCTACACATCCAATGGGTCCTCAAGTTTACCTTCATAACAGTTCATACACATGCTCTTTTTGCCTCTCACAGGTAACTTTTCTAATTGGTCACTCTGCTTCAGGTCTCTATCCATTCTATTCTATCTTCCATTTAGCTGCCAAATTGATCTTGCTAAAACCCTTTCTGACCAAGGTTCCTCCTTCTCCCTCCCACACATATATATTCAAAAACTGCACTTTTCATCTCAGGATCAAATATACAATCCTATTTGGCTTTTAAATTCCTTTGTAATCTGTCTCCTTCCTATCTTTCTACTCTTCTTAGGATCAAATATACAATCCTATTTGTCTTCTAAATTCCTTTGTAATCTGGCTCCTTCCTATCTTTCTATTCTTCTTACACTTTACTCCTTCTTGAAGGTATTGTGTTTTGGATAGTCTCTTTGCTGTTCTTGGAACTAGACACTTCATCTCCATCTATGTATTTTCATTGATTGGCTCTGATACCTGGAATTCTCTTCCTATCCACACCTCCAGGCTTCTCTAACTTCCTCGGTTTCCTTCAGTTGTCAGCTAAAAATCCCCTCTTTCTGTAAGAAATCTTTCTCAGTCTCCCTTATTACCAGTATCTTTCCCCTCAATTTATCCAATAGATACCTTGTTTTTTTTTACAGTTTCTCTTAAATTGTCTCCCTCTTTGGAAAATGAGGGCAGACCATGTTTTTGCTTTTTTTTAATTTTTATTTTAAAATTTGAAATTTAAAAACATTCATTTTCAAGGTAAGCTTACCATAATTGTTAATTCACGTAGCAGCAAACATCTTAAATGAGAGGCAGAATGGAGTAGCTATTTTGATATTTAGGCAGCATTCCTTCAGAATGCTTAAAATACTAAATTGAACTTAAAATACTGAAATGAAGACACTATTATTTCAGAAAAAATTTTCTATATTTGCTATAAGTCAAATTACTTATGATGACTTTTTCATTGGCTGTGGAACATGTCTTAATAAATACTTATTACCTGAGATTAGAAGGGAAGAAAAGGAAATTCCTGGTGATTTGTCTCAAAAAAATTTTTTTTAATTACAGCTTTTTATTGACAGAACATATGCACGGCAATTTTTACAACATTGTCCCTTGCCCTCATTTGTGTTCCAACTTTTCCCTTCCCTCTCTCCACTCCCTCCCCTAGATGGCATTGCCTCAATTTTTTTTTGATGATAAAAGAGCCAAGGAAGTCCTTAGTTGAGAGGCTGGAGTGAGGGGGTGCCCTGGTATTTTCAACAAAGAAAAAGGAATAACTGTAAGGAATGGAAAGAAAACTGTAGCTTTGCTCAGGTGATGGTAAAAGTAATCACCACTGCATTAATGTGACTAATTTGATGGCAATGTTTAACTATACAAAATATATCTAAATATTTACTTAGTTATTCATAAAATATTCATTATTGGGGCAGTTAGGTGAGGCAGTACATAGAGCCCCAACCCTGAAGTCTGGAGGACCTGAGTTCAAATTTGAGTTCAGACATTTAATAGATATTAGCTGTGTGACCCTGGACAAGTTACTTAACCCCAATTGCTTCAGCAAAACAAAACAAAACAAAACAAAACAAAACAAAAACCTTTATTATTATGTTTTTTGCAATATAATTTTGAAAAATATTTTAGAAGAGTGTTCATATTTGGGAACTACAACTTTATTGGATCCTCTTTGATTTTAATTTTATGATTAATTTGTGAATTAGAGAAATATTTGTTTGATAGACATAATGCTCTCCCTCTGGTTGATTGTCTGAGTTAAAATGTATACTTCCAGAAAGTCAAGTGCTAATCCAATTTTTTTTTTAATTTTGGCAGAGAATACACAAACATTTTCTTTTAATTTATTTTTTACTTTCCCCAGCTGATTTTATTATATTTTTAAATTAAAGCTTTTTATTTACAAAACATATCCATGGGTAATTTTTCAACATTGACCCTTGCAAAACTTTCTGTTCCAAATTTTTCCCTCCTTTCCACCCTCCACCTCCCCTAGATGTCAGGTAGTCTAATACATGTTAAACATCTTAAAATATATGTTAAATCCAATATATATACATATACACACATATTTATACAGTTATCTTGCTGCACAAGAAAAATCGGATCTAGAAAGAAAAAAATCATGAGAAGGAAAACAAAATGCAAGCATACATCAACAGAAAGCATGAAAATGCTATGCTGTGGTCCACAATCCTCTCTCTGGGTGTACATGGCTCTTTTCATCACTGAACAAGTGGAAACGGCCTGAATCATCTCATTTTTGAAGAGAGCCATGTCCCTCAGAATTGATCATTGTATAGTCTTGTTGCTCCCATGTATCTCTTGGTTCTGCTCAATTCACTTAGCATCAGTTCATGTAAGTCTCTCCAGGCTATCTTCATTATTTTTAATGGTGTTTTATATTTCCAAATACATGTAAAGATAGTTTTCAACATTCATTTTTTGTAAAAGTTTGTGTATTAAATTATTCCCCCTCCCTGCCTTACTTGCCTTCTTCCTATGACTGCAAGCAATCTGATTTAGGCTAAATATGTGCAATCCTTTTAAAGCATATTTCCATATTTGTTATGTTGTGCCAAACCTAATTTGACTTTGAAATAGTCAATATAGTCTTAAAGACTTCAAGGACAGGTACATCCTATCATAGAGGATTAGATTGTGCATTTCGTGATGACTAAGAACATTTGGAATTTAATCAGATTGTGAAATCTGGAGCTACACAGTATTTAAATGATAATTTGATGATTATTCTTCTAGAGATATGTACCTCTGCTGTAGGCTATTCAAAAGAGTTCTATAGCTGTTGTTTTTTTAAAGATCCAACTTTGTCAATGTTTAGTGATAAGGCTTATTTTTAGCCCTTAGCAAATGTCTTCAAGACCTGCAAGTCTCAGTCACTAAGTGAGATACTTATTTATAAGACTCTGAGTGAAAGTTAAATAAATAAATAAATAAATATATTTGCTTCAATATAATTTGAAAAGAGAGAGCAGGTTGACTGTATTAGGGACCTTTCCCCTGCTTAAAGAAAAAGATTAGTCTCTACAGTCTCCAAGCCAGAAAAACATTATGGCTAATAGTGATGGATGCCTTTCAGGAGGAAATCTGTAAAAGCTTTGCTGGAAAACCCACCTGAGGATTTCATTTGAGTTGTTCTAGATGGCCACTGGAGTCATTTTCAACTCTCAAATTCTGAGCGTGAGGTTTCTTGTTACCTAGGTCTGGATTGGCTAACTGCCTTTATTGTTCTGTGCCCTCTCTCATCATTCTCACACACCTCACTTGATAACCACTAATGTGTTCTTTAAGAAGAAATTTGATCAATGTACACAGTGGCATACAAAACGCTTGTAATTATTAATGTACACCATGTTATGTTTAACCTATATTGGATTACTTGCTGTTTTAGGAAGGGGATTGATGGAGGAAGGGAGAAAAATTTGGAACACAATATTTTGCAAAGGTGAATGTTGAAAACTACCTTTGCATGTATTTGGAAAAATAAAATACTATCACTGAAAAGAAAGTACACCATGTTATCTTAGATAACCATAGTGTTTATTGCAATGATACTGCATTTTATAAAAAAAAAATAGTCATAGTTCCTTGTATTAGTAATCTGAATGGAATGAAATCACATTGCCTTAGTATTACAGAATCTACAATTGGAAAAGAAAGTAAACAGTTGTAGATTCTTTAGCATTTTTAATTATCCTTTTTTTTCTTTTTAATAACCTGTCGTTTAAAAGACTTTTATTATTTTAAAGGGAAAACTATCTGGGACTGTGGTTTATCCTTAATTTTCCAAGAAATAATTTAGAACTAGAAGAAATAAGTAAGATTTAATTGAACAATTGGGGGGGGTAATACTAACATTAGAATCTCAGTGTGAAATGTACCCAAAGATTTAGAGGAGACTACCACTTGGGATAATTAGAACAGGACACAATTTTTATGAAAAGGATCTAATTAAATGGGTTCAACATAGGTTATGGAGAGCTCTCCATCAGTATTGTACCAGACAGCCTAGAGAACTCATGGATAAGTGTATCTGTGTTCCATTACTTTCTTATTTTGCCCCAGATTGCCCCAATAATCCTCTCAGCTCTCTCTTTTATCTTCAATCTCTCCTAATCTTCCCCCTAAATTTACAAACAAACATTTATCTTTCCCATTTAAAAAAATTCATCACATGATCACACTATCCCTGAAAACGGTCTTTTATCTCTCCTTTGGCTCACAATAGGTAGCTTCTAGGTAATGGTGCCCTGAGTGGAGTTCTAAGTGTGCAGGTAGGAAGATCTGAGTTGCTTTTTGGCTATGTGATCCTGGGCAAGTCACTTAACCTTTTCTGCTTCACTTTAATTGTAAAACTGTAAAAAATCTGTAAAAAGATAGCACATTATCCAGTAATTAAATATTTGCAAAGTGCTTGGCACAAAGTGGGCGCCTAATTAATACTTGTTTCACTGGCCTGCCTTTCTTTTGTGGCTAATTTTAAGAATGCCAGTATAATGTTCAATTGGACCTGCACTAAGGGGAGCAAATTATTTTGTTTGGTAATTGATTCTCAGTACAATTCCCCACAACTTTCTCTTTTGATTCCCACAACCACTGCTTCTTATATACCCTCTTACTCCTCCTACACATGCACCCTCACCTCAGGTTAAGAACCTCTTTGCCTTATATATCACATAACATATGTCTTCTGGACCTCCCTTTTTTCTTCTTCTGTAACCTGGCTTCAGGGTATACCATTCAACTGAAACTGCCATCTCTAAAATTATCAATGATTTCTTAAGTACCTTTTCCTCAATTTCCATTCTTTTTTTTAAACCTCTCTGCAACATTTGACAATAATAATTGCCACTTCTATTGGATATTCTGTCTTCTCTGGATTTTTGTGACCTTTTCTTCTCCTATTTCTCCTGTTAACTTATGTTACTTATTGATCTCATTAGCTCCATGGGTTCAATTGTCATCAAAATTCAAATGATTCACTGATACATTATTTGATGGTAGTCTTCCTCCAGAGCTACAGTTAGGCCTGGATCAGCAACTTTTCAAACTGAAAGTCTGAAAAGGCATCTCAAACCCAATAGGCTCAAAACAGAGCTCATTATGGATTCCCTTAAACCTTTCTCTTTCTCCATTTCCCTTATTACTGAGGATAGCACCTCCATCTTCCTAGGGTAACTAGCCACTTTATTGTGAGTATTGACTCCTCCATCAAACTCATCCCATAAATTTAATCGATAAATCTTATTGTTTCTACTTTTATACATCTGTCCTATAAATCCCCCTTTATTCTTAAAGTCACTACCCACGTTTAGGCCATTATTATTTCTTGCCTGGACCGTTGGGGGATAGTCTCCCTGACTCTAATCCTTCCTTATTCCAATCTACTTCTCTTCAAATGTTAGGATGAATTTTCTAGCTTTTTTTGTTTCCCCATGTTATTTTTAATTTTCTTTTCTCAAAAGTATTTTATTATCCCAAATATATGTATTGATAGTTTTCAACATCTTTGAAGATTTTGTATTCCAAATTTTTTCTCCCTCCCTTCTTTACCTCCCCCATTCTCAAGTCAACAAGCAATCTGGTATATATATACACAAGCATACAACCTTTTAAAAAAATTTCCATATTTGTCATGTTGTACAAGAAAAATCAGACCATAAACATGAGAAAGAAAAAGCAAACAAACAAAAAGCTGGAAATACTATTCTCTGATCCTTTCAGTCTTCATAGTTCTTACTCTGGATGCAGATGGCATTTTCTATCCTAAGTCTATTGGAATTATCTTGGATCACTGCATTGCTAAGAAGAGCTATATGTCTGTCATAGTTGATCATCACATAATCTTGTTGTTATTTTGTACAATATTCTCCTGATTCTGCTCCCTTCCCTCAGCATCAGTTGATATAAGTATTTCCAGGCCTTTCTGAAATTAGCCTGCTTAGTTTCTCTGATATAATATTATTGTTCTTTGGGAAATGATGAATGGGATGCTCTCAGGAAAAAAAAAGGTACCTGGAAAGTCCTCCATGAACAAGTGAAATATACTATGAACAAAATAATAGCAATGTTCTGGGATGACCAGCTGTAAATGACTTTGTTATTCACAGTTGTACAATCAGGTGTGGATGATTCTGAATGATTTATGATGAAAAACCCTATCCATATCCAAAGAAGGAACTGATTGAGTCTGACTATAGATAAAAGCATTTTTTTTTTCCTCCTGAGGCAATTGGGGTTAAGTGACTTGCCCAGGGTTACACAACTAGGAAGTATTACCTGTCTGAGTCGGATTTGAACTCAGGTCTTTCTGACTATCCACTGGGCCACTTAGCTGATCTCAAGATATGGTTTCTTAATTGTGGATGGGGATAAGGGAGAGAATCTAAGATTCAAAAATATTAAAAAAAATTATTTTGAATATAACTGCGGAAAAACATTAAATAAATAAATAAATGCCAGAGGAAAAAAAAAGATTATCTCCAAAACCAGTTCAAGAGCTGTTTCCTCTGCTCTGGCTGAGTATCCACTGAAACTCCATTGGGTATCCTTTTTGATACCCACAAAAATTGCTTTGTATATACTATGCATATATTTCTATTTATACAATACCTGTTATCTTCTCTAATAGAATGGGATGACTTCATTTTTCTCTGACTCAGACTGAATTTCCTAACAAATAGTAAGCAAAATAAAAGCTTGTGGATAAAAAAAAAAAAAAAATGAAATCATCCTGCTCATCATTTCTTACAGAACAAAAATATGCTGTTACATTCATATGCCATAATTTATTCAGCCATTCTCCAACTGATGGGCATCCACTTAGTTTCCAGTTTCTTGCTACTACAAAAAGAGCTGCCACAAACATTTTTGCAAGAGATCTTGAAGATCTCTTTGGGAAAAGGCCCAGTAGTGACATTGCTGGATCAAGAGTATGCACAATTTGATAAAATGATTTCACAACTTCACCAACAATGCATTAATGTTGGGGTGATTTTTCTAATTCTTTTTTTTCCGTGTCAATTCTCCCTTTCTCTTATCCCCTGCCAATAAACCCCAGTTTCTCACTTCCAGAGTCAAATGGGGAATTTAAAACTCTTCATAACATGATTCATTGATACCTTTCCAGTCTTCTTAAAATTTATACTTCTTTATGATCTTTAGGCTCCAATTGACTAGCCTATTTCAATTCAGCATATATGATATTCCATCTCTCTGGTTCTTTACAACAGTTACACCCCATGCCTGGAGGACTCTGCCTCCTCAGCTTTGCCTTTTGTTTTCCCTACTTTTCTTCAAGGTTCCCATCTTCTGCAAGAGGCTGTTATCAACCTCCTCCTCCCCAAACTCTCTTAGTTGCTAGTTCCTTTTCCTTTCAAATTATCTTATATTTATCTTGTTTGTACCAAGTTATTTATAAGTAGTCTCCCCTATTAGGATATATGCTTTTTGAGAACAGAGCCAATTTTGATTTTTAATGTACCTCTATTACTTAGGACAGTACTTGCACATAGTGCTTAATAAACACTCAAAGAATATAGGTTGTTTACAAAATAATAGACATACTCTAACAAGTTCCAGACAATTCAGAGAATGGTAAAATATTACTAGAAAAAGGATTATTAAAAAAATCATGCAAACCAGTAACTGAAGCTTTGATTTGTCTGGTAAGGTAAGGGCTTTCCCAGGGACTTCTAGGGCTGCAATGCTTATTCTATCCAGAGCCCTTTACACTAATCTTCTAGACATACAACAAAACAGTAGGCCTAGAAATTATGGCCTTGGATTTCTGTTCCCATAATCAATTCTTTCCCTTTCTGTGATATTAGAACATAAGTATGTAGGTAGGAGTTCAGGTAAGAAGCATTTGTTAGTACTTACTGGGTGCCAGTCTTGTGTAAAGCAATAGAACTGCCAAAAATATGATTCTGTCCTCAAGGAACTCACATTCTACTGGGGAGACAACTTGCACATAACCACATAGATCTCTGTTGTATATATATATGTGTGTGTGTGTAAATGGGTAATCCCATTAGAAACAACTATCATGGGGCATGGGATTGGAAAGACATTTTGTAAAATAAGATTTGAACTGTTGGAGGAAGCCAGGGAAGAAGAGAGGTATCAGTGAAGAGAGAAAGCATTCCAGAAATGGGAGGCAGACAGTGAAAAAGCACACAATCAGGAAATAGAGGAAAGGTATCTTCTCCTATCTCTTCTTTGCAGTCATTCTTGTTCTTAATATTTTTGCAAATTTTTATTGTTTTTGTGATTGTGGTTCTTTTTATTTGCATTATTGTATTCCTTGTTTCTCTGTCTGTATACCTCATATTACAACAGTTTACATAAGTCTTTTTATGGTTCTGTATATTTATCATATTCTTTATTTTTTGTACCTCTGCTGTATATTATTACATTCACACACCATGTTTTGATGAACTATTCTCTATATGATGGGCATCTACTTTGTATTTAAGTTTTTGCTGTTATATACACAAAAATTAAGGTGCCATAAATATTTTGATATACATTAAACTTTTCTTTTTGTTAATGATATCCTAAGGGCATAGGCAGTGGAATCTTTGGGTCAAAGGGTATTGCTATTGTAGCCACTTTATCTGCATCTATACTAATTGCCTTCCAGAATGGCTGTATTAATGTACACTTCTAACAATGTATTAGGATGCTTATCTTTCAACTTTTCTCCAACTGACTATTCTCCTTTTCTGTCATCTTTTCTAATTTTCTGGGTGAAGTGAAATCTTGCGTCTCTTTTAATCCTTTCCTTTCCTTTTACCTTTTTGGGAATTGTCATACAGAATAGTTTCCCACTTCCAACTTTTCTCAAAACAATATATCTTTGGCTACTCTTTCAAGTTACTGGATTTACCTTTTTTGTGCTACCTGACACACTGAGTGAGGAAGAAGAATGGGCATTTTCCTCATTGTCCCTTCTAGATATTCTCTCTACTCCATTTACACAACCTGAGATTCATTCTATCTGTTAATTACCCTAGTCATATGTGAATTAATGTTGATTTACTTTCCTTTTTTTCTGGAATTTGGCTCCTAGCTCACTATCTTTCTTTTTACCCCAACTTCTGCGCCCTTTTAAGTAAAAAGTATTTTTTTTTACTTATAAAGATAGTTTTTCAAAATTCATTTTTTAAAATAAGATTTTGAGTTTTAATTTTTTCTCTTTTTCTCCTCTCTTCTCTCTCCCACATGGCAAGGAATCTGATCTAGTTTTATATATGTGTAATCATGGTGAACATTTTTCTACATTAATTATGTTGTGAAAGAATAAAAAGAAAAAAAAAACCAAGAAAGTGAAAATAGTACATTTTGCTCTGTATTCAGACTCCCATCAATTCTTTCTCTTGGTGTGGAAAGCATTTTCCATCATTGGACTTTTGGAATTGTCTGAGAAGAGCTGTATCTATAATTTGCTATTACTGTGTACAGTGTTCTTCAAGTTCTGCTGACTTCACTCAGCATCAGTTCGTATCTTTCCAGGTTTTTTGAAATCGGCCTTCTCGTCATTTCATTTTTTTTTTTTTTTCACTTAATAGTATTTTGTTTTCTTCAATTACATGTAAAAATAGTCTTAAACATTAATTTGTAAGATTTTAAATTCCAAATTTTTTCCCCTTCTTCTCTTACATCTCCTCTCCCTAAGACAGCAAGCCATCTGCTATAGGTTATACATGCATAATCATTTTAAACATATTTCCATATTAGTCAAGTTGTGAAATAAGAATCAAAACAAAAGCGGTGAGGCCTGGAGAGACTTACATGAACTGATAATAAGTGGAAACAAGAAAATATAATACACGTCAACAATGAGATTATGTGATGATCAATTCTGATGGAAGTGGCTCTTTTCAACAATGAAAAGATCTAGGCCAGTTCCAATCATCTTGTGATGAGGAGAGCCATCTGCACCCAGAGAGAGGATTGTGGGAACTGAGGGTGGTTCACAACATATTTTAATTGTGGTGTGCTTGAATTTTATTTTCTTTCTCATTTTTAAAAAACTTTTTGATCTGATTTTTTCTTGTGCAGCAAGATAATTGTATAAATATGTATACATATATTGGATTTAACAAATATTTTACCATGTTTAACATATATGAATTACTTTCCATTTAGGGGAGGGGGGAGGGGGAAGGAAGGGAAAATTTGGAACACAAAGTTTTGCAAAGGTCAATGTTGAAAAATTATCCATGCCTATGTTTTGAAAATAAAAATCTTTCATTAAAAAAAATAATAATATATCCACAAAGGGAACAAGTATGGCCAGAATACATGGTTGGAGTGGAAAAAATTATGCTATTAGTCTTAAAAAATTGCCATTGTCTTCTGGTGTCATCTCATTGTTCCCACTAGTCATTAGTGATGTACTTTCTCCATGAAGCGGGAGGTTGTATGCGATTTCTCTTGAATATTTATTGTCCCTTCTTCATCTGATAAAGCTGTTGTGGGATGTTGCTTTACTAGTTCCATGATTGCTGCTAGTTCTCATCAGGCACAGCTCCGATGGGCACAAAGCTATGCGTGAGCTGGGCGCTTCGGCCAACCCTCACGTTGCAGTTCCGGCTAGAATGCGCCCCCAAAGTGCATACAAGGACACGCTTGTGTACATCCAGGAACTTACAGTTTCATTTTGTGTTAGACTGATGTGGATATAGGAGATGGAAAAGGCAGGAGATACTCCTTCCTGGTATTTGATAACATATTTGTACATATAAAACAGCTGGGGCTGCCAGGAAGCACGGGGGATAAAGCACTGTTCTTGGAATTGAATGGGACTGATTGGATGAAGTGTTTCTCAGTATTGAGTCACATGATCCTTGTTCCCAGAGCACCGGGGGTGGTCATATGATCTCTGGAGGGATGAACTTTGAACCTTAGGATACAGGAAGTTAATAAAGTTGCAGGAAGTGATGTGACCTGTGGGAGGCAGCCAACATTAGTGGCCATTGGTCAAGGATGACTGTGTCCTTTTAGTCTATCCAATGAGAAGCCTCCGGTCTTTTGCATTTAAGTCCTAGAGAAGGTGGAAACTGGCTATGTTCCAGAAGCACACGGTGGAGTTGGGATGGTGGGCCTCTCTCTGCAAGGATTAAATAAGTGCTTTCTCTTTGTACCTGAAGGTGTCTCTGATTAGTTAATTTGGGAAAGGAGGTCTTACACACGTCCCACACAGAATTGCAGTTTTTCAAATCTGGCCTCAGATACTTCCTAGTCACTTAAACCTGTTTGCCTCAGTTTATGGTGTACAAAAAATGAGCTGGAGAAGAAAATGATGAACCATTTCAGTATCTTTGCCAAGAAAACTCCAAGCAGGGTCACTGAGTTAGACATGACTGGAATAACTGAACAGATAAAGACAAATTTCAGAATGAAAAGAATGAATAATAATTATCTAGTTTATTTAGGACCTCAAAAAATAAATAGCAATGTCTTTGAAAACTAACAATGAATTTTTAATTTTTAAAATATTTTTATTCTGTCTGAATCTGTGATTTAATTGACATGAGTAATTCCTAGTGTACACATCATAAATAGCTTATAAAGAATCACTTAGGACTATTATCGCAGTATTTGTCAGGTTAGATTTGAATAACAAAGTTGGCCCTATATGTAGTATATCAGGCTGCCTCTCCAAACTTAAAAAAAAAATGGCTATGTTTAATATTCTTTTTTAAAAAATATTTTATTTCATCAGTTCTCAAACCCTCCAACTCCTTCACCTGCTGAGAAAATCAACAATATCAATTAAACATGTGAAATCTTGTAAAACATTTATTAGTCGCATTGCCAAAAAAAGATGAAAAAAATTAGACTTCAATCTGCACTGATTCCAACAGTTCTCTCTGCAGAAGATTAAAATTTGGAATTGTCTTTGATCATTGTTTAATCAAAGTAGCTGTCTTTCACAGTTGATCCATCATCTTTACAAAATTACCATTAATGTGTACAATGTTCTATTTCTGCTCATTTAAGTCTTCCCACGTTTCTCTGAAGCCATCCCCCTTATAATTTCTTATAGCATAATAGTATTCCATTATGATCCTATGCTACAACTTGTTTAGCCTTTCCCCAACTGATAGTAAATCCCTTCAGTTTCCAATTCTTTGCCATCACAGAAAGAGCTGCTATATTTTTGTAAATACATGTACTCTTCCTTTTCTTTTTGATCTTTTAGGATATAGACCTAGTAGTTCCAAATCTGCCCCAGCATTTTCCTTTCCTGCCAAATTAACCAATTTGATAGGTATGAGGAGGTATCTCTTTCTTGTTTTAATGTGCATTTTTCCAATCAAAAGTCATTTAGAACATTTTCCCACAGACTATTGATAACTATTTCTACTTCACAGAACAAACATTTCTGCTTGTATTCTGCTCATTCATCATTTGGGGAATGGCTCTTTATACAAATGACTCAAGTTCCCTATACATTTGAGAACCTAGTAATGAATCTTTTAAAAAAGTATACATTGCCTAGAATTAAATTTTATTTTATTAAAAATTTCCTTGATAAGAATAAGTATTTAAATACATAAAAAAGGAAGAAAAATTTATAATTAAAATTCTAGATGTTTATTCCACTGTCACTATGCCTCATATATAGTCAAAGAATATTCTTAAACGATTGTATTTAATGAAAGCAAAATATAACCGATCCACGATTCCAGATTTTTGTCAAAAAAGAAAAACAAATTGTGTACTCTTCCCTTGAATTTATTTCATTTATATCATAGGTTGAAACTGGTTTGTAAAATTACATTCTAATATGTAATATAATTCAAACATTCTATTTACTTTAAATGTTCCTTCTTGCCCCTCTTAACATTTTTTGCCCTTAATTTCAATGTTCATGTTTTTAGATATATATGAGACAGAGTGTTCCAAGTCCTAGTGAAGTTTTAAGCTATTAAAGCACAAAGAAACTTTCGGATTTTGAATTACTGATTACTGGATATTATTATTACAAATCACAAAATTGATTATTATAAAATTGCAAAACTTCTATTTTTACTAAAAAAAAAAAAAAAGCCCTCCTCCCAGCACAAAGTTCAATTTACTTTTTATCCTGTGCATTTTATTTCTTGAAATAAAACTCAATATACATTTTTAAAAAGCTCATTTTTAAAAAAATAGAGCTACTTGACTACACCTTAAAATCTAAATCATTCTGACTTTCATTGATAGGTCAAGAATAGCTTCAACTCCGGTAAATGTGACTTAAATGCAAATAAGCCATAGTTTTTTCTGTCCAGGACAGAAATTCAGGTCTTCCCCTCCCAAATGGCTACCTTTGTGATGGTAACTTGGGCTGTCTTTTTTACATGTACAACTCCTTACTCTTTGAGTGGGCCAGGTCTCAAACAAGGAAAGACTTCTCTTTAAAGCCAGGGTCATCCAGTAGATTTCTGAGCCATCACCAGTCATGATCTTTGTCTTATCCCTGGACTTTGACTGGAAAGGACCAACGGCACAGCTCTTAAATCTAATTCATCCCAAAGTCAAGGTCACCTTCGTATGTCATTGGTCTTCTCTGAGAACAAAGGATAAACAATAACAATACCCCAAAGTTTTAGGCTTAGACTTCAATAAGAATTAATTGGGCTTGCATAGGTGGCCAATGGCTTTTTAGTAAAAGGCTATTTTTATGCAGAAATCCAAAAGGAGCAAATTTCCTTGTGTTTTGCCATCAATGTGAAGTACAAAGGAAAGTTTTATAGCAGAGTAGAGGATGGGGGTTCTCAACCATTTTTGTAGTGCAGTGAAGCTCATGCATTTTTTTTCAATTTTTTTTGGCAATTTACATTCATAATCAAAGGAAATGTTAAATTTCAGGTAAAGACCACTGAAAATAAGTATTTATTTTACTTTCTTTCAAGTTCACAGATGCTCTGAAGTATATTCACATCCTCCTTCAAGGTACAGGAACTCCAGGTTATGAATCTCTGGCATAGAATAAAAAAGACAGCATTCTTTAATAGTGCTACTGACTATAAGAAATGGTCTGGGAAAAGATATGATAGACCTGAAAATTTCCACGAGGATATATTAAACTGCATGATTGTTTAGACTCACAAACGTCAATGAGGTGATTAATTATTTTCCCTTTTAAAAAGTGACAAAATTCAAACAACTGAATAGGAAGAACAGAATAGAAAGCAATGCAGTTTAATAAAACAAGTATATAGAAGGTAGGAGACTTTGTATATAACTCTATGCTTTGGATTAGCTGTGTATGTTGACATTTAACTTTGTTGAGCCCTGAGTTTCTTTATCAATAAAATGGGGAGGCTGTCTAAAACTTTTTTTTTTTTTGGGAGTTCCAACATTTCCCTTGTTGATTACCAATGCTACCATCATCTTTTTTCTTCAGTTTTAAGTGGAGGGGAAAAAATCAGTAACACAGATATTTAAGAACATCAACATTTATTTAACATGATAGAAAAGAAATGAGATATGAACATTTGCATTTAAACAATAGTAACTTTATATACTTATATTGCATGTGCTCATTGTATAATATATACACAATGAACATAATTACATTTGTACACAAACTAAGTACTGGAATTGGAAACCTTATTGCTGTACACACCTACTCCAAAGAAGTAAAAGCCCAGTACCTCAAAATACCTACACTTTATTTTTTAAGGAAAAATAGGCCATAACATTTGTGTATATACTGACAACAGTGTGGCAGTAACTGCTGACGCTGCAATGTGACTGAGTGCAATGTGACTGAGAAATAATTATAGCAAAAAACAGGACATTTCACTTAGCAATAATAAAATGGCACATTTTAAATACACACACACATATATAAGAATTTTACAAACCAAGTGTGAAACAATGCATTAGAGTAGCCAAGAGAAAATAAGCTTCAGTAGAGATGTGTAAAAAGGAACCAATTTCTATAAAGTCAAAATCCAAATGTAAATCAACTTTGAATTAAGAAACATTTAAATCTGGAACACAGCAACTAAGCTATGGCTGTAGGCTACACATTAAAAAGCACCATTATTTATGTGCACTGAAATCATAGCAGCAAGCTGGTGTCATAATAGATAACCTTGATATTGTGGAGTGTACCTATGGGCCATTAAAGCTATTTTGGAATAAACATTTCCAGAAGTGATAAAATGATGCTCTGTGGCTAAAAGCATCTGAACTATGAATTTCATAGATTTAAGAGACTGTACAAATTCTTCTGACATTTCCATAGGTCCATATCCTTAACTATGAATTGTTTCAACAGAAGCTGTTGTAGCTAGAAAAGAAGAAAAGAAAATTAATTTTACCACCCACAAAATTAAAAGAATTAATGTTTCACATTTCTAACTGAGTCAAATATACAGAAAAAACATGTTTATAGACAAGGCTGTTAAACTAGTAAGACACAATAATAAATAAAAAATGCTTGTTGATGAGGGAAAAGAAAGAAACCACAAATTTGCTGGACCAAACTAAAATATGTAACAATATGCAAATAACTAACTATATAAGTGTCCTTTACAAAACTTAACTAAATGCTTCCAAAGCCAAGAATTAAGAAAACAACATACATAGGCAAGAAAATACATTAAAATTCCAAAAATTACGATGACACCAGCAGAGAGACTAAATTATCATTCTGTGATATCATGGTCCTTTTAAAATAGTTGAAAATTTAAAAAGTATTGGCTGAATAACAAGATTTTACTCTCAAAAGGGGTATAAAATATATAAAAACTTGGCATATGTTGCTAGTTTTTCAACTAGTGAGTAGGTTTGGGGCTTGAACACATTTAATTTTACTGTTTTAACTTAACCAATAATGTTAATTGTCTTTTAGGGTAACACTCTTGCCAAGACTGAAATAATCATTTTCATGTATAGTTTATTTGGCAATAATATTTGACTTCTTCCTGTCACATGAGTATGTTATTAGTTGCGCTGAAATGACTAAATTAATAGGTCTTAAAGGTCTAAGTGGAATAGTTGAGATCTGTGTATCAGATGCTTAACAATTATTTAATGGCTTAATTTGAATTAGAGAATAAAAAGAGTGCAGCTCTGGACAGCAAAGGAATAGAAACTAACAAAAGGACTGTGCTGTGGTGCCATTTGAAGTCTATACAAATAACAAGCAAGAACAAAAAAGGGGTATTTGTTCTGTTACTAACTGTGCTTAAGTAAAAATTATAAGCACCAGAAGACTAAAACACAGTTAAACAATAATTTCTGGATCAAGGAGAATACTCTGAAAACGGAAAACAAAAGCATTTGGCAAAATACCCAACTGCTATAGATTCTGAAACAGAAGCCTGACTCACTCAATTTATTTTTAAATGAATAAAACAAATAGTAATGATAAGACACCTGTAGAGTTAAAAACATCTCCAAGTAGAATTAAGAATAAATTCAACCATCCCTACCTCTCTATCTCCAAGCTTTTCCTACCTGTCTTTAAACATATGTGCTTAAGTCTATTCCCCCACCCCTCCCAGCCAAACTAAAACCAAACTTCCTAAACTTAGAGCCTACAATCTTATCAAGCCATCATCCTATTGTAATGCCGGAGAAACTGAGGCAGGAGAGAGATTAGAGAGTTTTTAATATTTTATTAATGGGAGAGTAAGATTGACTGGACAGGACTCTCGTCTAAGATTATCCAGTCAGACAGAGATAAGTATACTGGGACCAAGGAATCCATATTGGTCCCAGGGCTGGAGGACCCAAAGAATCCAGCGTCCAGCATACAGCTGCCAGACACCATTCTCCAGCAATGAATGGAAGAACCCCAACTTCTTAAATACCTTTTTGGAGACAAAGAAGAGAAAGGGAGGGAAGGTTTTTTTAGCAGGGAGGGGAAGCCATAAAACTCTAAAAATTCCAGAGACAAAGAAGTAAAGATATCATGGGTTGATCTTGGAATATTCTAAAGGAGTATTGTAAATCCGTAAAAGAATCAGGAGATCTACTCTTTTATCTTGCTAATTTATAACCTGAGAGCTACGTGACAGATCAGTAAATGAAACTGGGACAGGGAAACTGAGTCAAGACAGTTAAAGAAAACTGTGGCATAACACTATATCTAACTACTCTTTTTTTAGACCAACTCCTAAAATCAGTTGTCTACATTCACTTTTCTACTTCTCATCTTCTAACTCAGTCTTAAATCCTATCCAATCTTGCTCCCAATCTCATTATTTGAAACTGCTCATTCTAAACAAGACAATGGGCTTTTAGTTAATTTGCCTAATGCACTAATTCTTAGTCATTCTTTTGGACTTCTCGGCAGCATTTAACATTATTCACTCCCTTTTCTTTCTGGATACTCCCTCCTACTTTGATGATTTATGATTTCATTCTCTTCTCCATTTCCTCCTACTTAGCTAGAGCTAGTCCTGGTCAGTCTCCACTGCCATCTGATTGGCTATGTATCTCCATTCTGGAGCCTTTTTATATTCTCCCTTGGTGACCTCATCAATACTATAAGTTTAATTATCATCTTTGTGCAAATGAACTGGAGATATGTCCAGGTTTAGTCTCCTTGGACCTTTACCATCTAGGATAGATTGTTTACCAAACTCCCCTTCTCTATTGAAAGTACAGATGAGGTCCAGGGTTGTTTAGTCAGAATTACTGTAATCTGAAGTAAGCAAGGAAGAGCACTGATAGGATTCTAAATGAATCTTTTTGATTTCAATAAGGCCTTTTGTTCAAGTGGACCTTTATTCACCTGGGTGGAGATCTCTGGTAGAATTCTTATTAGAATGTCTAGCACTGACAAAACCATCATAAATCCAGTTACTGTATCCAATCAGAAAGCCAAGTTATGATGTCCCAGGAGCTGCAGAGGACATTAGATGTTATTTGGTTTAAATGGTTCATTTTACAAAAGAAACTTGAAAGAGGGGTTTGGCTAAGGTGATATAAGAGATTTGGGGTGAAACAGTAGATTCACCACAGGAACCCACCTAAATACCCAGATTCCATACCTTGTAATCTATGATTCTGAACTTGCACTGATGTAGAATGTTAGGCATGATAAGGGCTGTTCCTTCCTTTAAGAATGAGATCACATTAATTCTGATAAGACTTAGCTTTCCTCAGCAATATAATCATTTAAGAAAATTCCAAAAGTCTCACTAAGGAAAATGCTATCCACTCCAGGGAAAGAATTATGGAATCTGAATGCAGATCAAAGCATACTATTTTCACTCTTTTTTGTTTTCTCTTTGCTGTGTTTTCCTTTTGCTATGATTCTTTCACAACATGACTAATGTGGAAATGTTTAATATGATTGTATATGTATAACCTTTTATCAAATTACAAGTGAGCTCCCAATGATCTTGTAAAGAAGAGAGCCATACCCAAGAGAGGCTTGGGGAGATTGAGTATAGATCATATAGCATTTTCACTTCTTTTGTTGTTGTTTGCTTGAATTTTATTTTCTCTAATTTTTTTTCCCTTTTTGAGCTGCTTTTCTTGTGCAAGATAATTGTACAAATATGTATGCCTATATTGGATTTACATATATTTTTTACCATATTTAACATATATGGGGGAGGGAGAGAAGATCTACTTTACTTAATTCCTTTGCTAACTGTTTTAGAGTGCTAAATTCTTTTTAGTGTTTGCTGGTCAGTCTAACAGAACTTTTCTAACAGAATAATCTCCATTATATTCTTTATAATTTGTTTAGTCATTACTTATATTTCCTTAGTTTCTAATTGGTCTTTATTACTCAAAATAAGTTCCTAAAATTATTTTTTAGATATATAGGTTTTCTTTAGTCTCTTTGGAACATAAACCTGTAAGTGGTATCATTGGGTCTAAAAGCATGCAGTTTACTAACTTTGGTATTACAGTTCCAAATTGTCTTCAAGAATGGGAGGAACAGTTTATGTAGTTCAATCAATGTATTAATGTACCTGTTTTGTGGCTCACTTGATGGCTTAATTCTCTACTCACCAAGCCAAACACAATTCTGTTAGGGAACTTGCCTTTTCCCTTAACTGCTAAAACCACTTTTCCTTGATAAAAACCTTAATGGATTTAGCTCACTCTTAGCAGCATAATAAAATCTGCCACTTAAAGGATGTCTAAGTCTCCAATTTTTTTTTTTTGAGACAAGGGACTATAACCCCAATATGCTTTGGGGATATTACCTTGTATTCCATCATTTTTGTGGCCCCAGTATGGGGAGAGTCTGATTGTACCCCATAACCTCAACACTATTTCTGTCTCCCAGATGCCTCTGTTGGATTTATTCAGGACTCATTTTCCCTTAGTTCACCTATCCAATTAATTCCCAAATACTGTCATTTCTATCTCCATAATTTCTGTAGGCACTGATTTGCCTGCTGCTGATCTAGATTAGTATAAAATACTCTGTGTTAATCTCTCTTCATTCTAACTCCATCCTCTTTTCTTCTGCTAAAGTGATTTTAATTAAATGCAGATTTGAGCTCGACACTCCTATGTTCAATAAACATTAGAAATTCCATACTGTCTCTAGTATAAAACATTGACTCAAACTCCCTTGTTAACCACGCAAGTCTTTGCAACTTGGTCCAACTTATATTTCCAGCTTTATTATACACTAGTTCCCCCTTCCCCAATACTCTGATCTAGTCAAATTGACCTTGTCTCTGTGCCGTCCCCCAAATTGCAAAGTACTTATTTTTTTTATGTTCATTCTTTACATACAAAGAATGTTCCCCCTGACATGTATATAAAATAAAAGATGTTCCAAAGAGTCTAACTGAAGTAAAAAGGTTTAAAAATTTAATTCATTATGCTAACTGAATTATTAACTACATAACTCATACTTAAAGACTATTTAAAATGTAAATTCTTGAGAATAGGAAATATTTTACTCTTTATATCCATAGGATCAGGTCTGATAGTAGGAATTTAATAAATGCTGATGGGCATTCAAAAGCACATATTAATATTTATGTCAGTTAGGTATAAAATATACCTAAATACAGTACCAAATATTAGGGCATCTGAATACTGAAAACAAAATTCGGAAAAGAACAGAGATTTTTTTGTTCTGACTTTTTCAGAAGACACAAAACAAGAAAAACAACACAAAGAAAACAACTTAAGATTTGTCAACGCCATGATTAGCAAAATCCCAATATATTACTTAATATTGTTTTTGCAGTTTAATAAACCTAAAAGCTAATTTAGAAGCCAGATAGTAGAAGGAAAGCTACAACTTTTTTTCTGTTTTTAAAATAATTTTTTTGGCAGATAATTCCCTAAGTATTTGTAAGCAGCCCTGCCCTGTCCCCCCAAATATGAAAATACTTGCATCACACTATGACAAAAAATAAGTTAAAAAATCCACTCATGAAATGTCAGTTACTAAGAACGTTAGGGAGCATTTAGTCTAACAATTTATTTTGCACATAAGAAAACGAGTTCCAGACAATTTCAAGTTCAAATTGTCAATGAGTGGTAGAGCTAACATTAAGTACAAGGCTCCTGATTACTGGTGTAGCACTCTCCCCTAAAAGTAACCATCTTTTTTTGTTTTCACCATTTTCACTGTAATCCAGGACTGACTGTTATGGCCTCTCAGATAAATTTCTTTAGGAATTATTTTGATGATTTTTGATGTCATATCACATCATTTCATTCAATTTAATTCAATAGATATATAGTAAGCCTTTGATATGTACAAGGCACTTGAACTAGCTGGGACAAAAATTGAGGGAAAAAAACACAAAAGACATTAGCACCAAAATATCCATAGCAGTATGTATTATTTGTTATTAAAACTGGAATGCCTCAAATATAAACTTATGTCATAAGAAATAACTACTATGACAAACACAAAGCAATGAAGTGATGAAGAGTAAAGAAATATATTTTTCTTAAAATCTTGTCAAAATTCATATATGTATATATACATTTATTATTATTATAGCATTTTATTTACAAAACATATGCACAGGTAATTTTTCAACAGTGACCCTTGCAAAATCTTCTGTTCCCACTTTTCCTCGCTTTCCCCTTCCCCCTCCCCTAGATGGCAGGTAGTCCAATACATGCTAAATATGTTAAAGTATATGTTAACTGTATAAATATGTATGTATATATTGTATTTTTCTTGCTGCACAAGAGAAAGAAGGTTAAAAAAAAAACCAAGAAGGAAAACAAAAATGCAAGCAAATAACAACAGAAAGAGTGGAAATGCTATATTGTGGTCCACACTCATTTCCCTTAGTTCTCTCTCTGGGTGTAGTTGATTCTCTTCATTACTGAACTAGAACTGGTTTGATTCATCTCATTGTTGAAGAGAGCCACATCCATCAGAATTGATCAAAAATTTATATATATATATATATATATAAAATTTAATTTTTACATGTAAAGATAGTTTTCAACATTCATTTTTATGAAACTGTGTTTTTCGCCCTTCCTTCTTTACCTCCCCCTCTACAAGACAGCTAGAAACCTGAAATAGGTGAAATATCTGCAATTCTTTTAAACATATTTCCATATTTGTTATGTTTAGATACCTGATTTCATCAAAGGCACATTCTCTGTACCACTTCCCTACTTCTTCCTATAAATTCATACATCTTTCTGATGACCAGCTTTATGTTGCTTTTTTCAGATAAAATGGCAATGTGTTACAGGTATCTTATCCCCACTAAGCACTTCTTTATTAAGTAGCTAGTAGCTATATAGTAATTCCTAGTGTCAGGCATTGGGCTAAATGCTCTCCAAATATTATCTCAGCTCATCTTCACAGCAGCTCTAGGAGGAGGAAATGGGGCCAGAAGGGGTAGAGAGACTTCCCAGAGGACCCAGCTGATCAGGGTCTGAAGTCTTCTTGTCTGTCTCAATGCTCTTCCCAGGGTGCCACCTAGTGGCTAACTAGAGTACAGCAATTCATTACTTATCACCATATAGATTGACTGGAATACAGATGTTCAAAAACAAAAAAACCCAAAACTAGGCTTTTTATTTCAGGGAGAATCAAGGGCAATCCAGGCCATCAACATTCTTCTATTCAATTCTAGGCCCAGTTTACCATCCATCTTTATGGTCTGTCCAAATTGGATAGCCAATTGGTCCATAGAATTTTAAAGCAGAGGTGAGACAAAAAGATATCCTTTATATACTGTGCTTTTTCCATGTGAATAGTGTTAGGCTGAACTTTTTGGCCCAGAGTTCAGAGAGATTCCAGTTCAAAAGCTGCAACAGGCTCTTTTCTGCATGCAGCTCGCGGGGAGGGGGGCCCCCGGGAGGCCCCCCCCCTCTCCCCCCAATCCATTATTCTTTGATTGGCCTCAATTTCCACAACAGTAAAATGGAGATAACAGAACTTGCCCCTCAGGGTGGTGAGATAAAACACATAAATTGCATTTGTGAGAATCTCATTTTGTGAGATAATGCTTATATAAAATAAAATAATAAGATAAACTATCTCACAAAATGGGTTAATACTAAACACTTTGCAAAATATATAAGTGCTATTATTTTATTTTTATGGATATCATTTCAGGGGCCCTGTAATATTATAAGGTTTGATGTTATTAACAAAATGTCTTATCTGCAAACATCTAGGGCCTTACCCATATAGCCAGAAGGAATTCTTCCATTTGGACTCTGCAGTGAGTTTTTACATGATGGCATCAAAAAGACTTGGGATGCATCAAAAAGACTTGGGATGCATCTATCTCCCTGTTTTTTGCTTTGTTTAAAAATCATTAACTCAAATTAATCTCTTTTGTTACTTCTTTTAAGAAATCTTATGTGATGTTAATACATGCATCAGAAACATCTTGTTGAAGAGAGCCTTTAATGACTCATTTTGCTCTACTGAAACACATGCTTCATCTCCTCCTCTAGTCAAACAATAAAGTGAGTGACTTGATTAAAAGGCTGTTTTTCGAACATTACTTGGCAGCAATGTGAAGGACAAATTGGAGGGCCCCAGCAGACTGGTGGCAGAAAGACTAGTTAGGCAGCTATTAGAATAGCTTATATGAGAGAGCCCAAAACCTCAGAGTGATTACAATACAAGTACAATGGAAAGGATGGGTATGAAAAATCACTGTGGTGGGATAAAAATTAGGAGAATTTCTGAGACAAGTGAGCAGAATGATTATGAAATAATATAACTGCAAAGCTCAGGCCTCTCCAGGTTCAGGCTTTGTCTTAATCTCCACTTGATGCTGATTATACAAAGATAGGAGGTCTGTTTATCCAACAGCATTGGAAGCCTTAAAGATGGAAAGTTGTGGACTGACCCATGTAACATACCTATTCACTTTATCATCTTTTCTAAGTCACTCATGTACTGTCCAGGCTAATCTAGTAACATAACAGATGAACAGACAAGTACCTATGCAACACAAGCAAAATGGGGGGAAAAAAGAACATACTTCTCTGTAACTATACACACATGAAATGTGATCCTTCTGTGAGTTGTGGTTGTACTGATGGAACTGGTGATGTTGAAGGCTCAGGTGACTTGGGCAGATTTTTCACTGAAAACAACACACCAAGAAAATATGAGAAAATAATAAACCTTTAACATACAATAGACCTGTCATCCTGGGGCTCTGCTGAGATGGTAACAAACACAGTAAAAAAAACCCATAATACAAGGCCCTTCTGCTGTGCAGCTCTCACAGTGATATATAACATAGTATACTGCACACAGTAGGTTCTTGATAATGTACACAGAATGGTTAAGCAGAAATGAATAGATGTGTTTATTTTTTATTGCTACTGTCCAATTCAGGAACAAATTATTTAGATATTATGAAAGCTTTCATTAGAATCTTTGTTTCAAAATTTTTGTTCTGGTAGTTTTCTAGACTTCTGACTGATAGCTAAATGAGTTATTCTTAGGTTCCAAATCTGTCTCATCTTTAATAAATTTTCTAGTTTGGTATGGACAGACAAAACAGAGGAAAAATATCTTTCTTTTCCTAAACAATATTACATTGCTTTACATAAATAGCTACATATGAGATATGTACTATCATACAGCAGATAAACAATTCAGGATTGGAGATCTGTGTTGGTATTTATATACTAGAATTAACAGTCATCGACTGAACAATTTCCATCAAGTAATGTCAAGTCTTAGGGCCCTGGTTTCCTCATTTGAAAAACGAGGATAATAAGTTATAAGAGTAACTAATCTGCTGTGATAATGCAAGTACAGTGCTCTGAAAATGAAGGACAAACAACAACAGACAAGGAAACTTATGAGAAGTAAAATGATTTGCCAAGGGTCAATAAGGATCTGACGCAAGACTCAGGCGTGATCTTTTTCACTCCAAGGGTAAGGCTCTTTTCATAAAGACACCAAGCTGCTGCCAGGCTGCGAATGTTGTAAACCCTTAAGATTCTATAGAAACATGACTGGAGTGAGCTGTTTAGGACAAATTTCAGGAGCCAGTTACAGGTGAAAAATTTTTAGAAGTTAACTAACTTCCTGCTAATAGAAACAAATGAACTAGTGTGAATAACTTGCAGTCAGATCTAAGCAAAGCAATTCAATGTAAGACAATATTTTATGGTCTAACAAGAAAAAATCTTAGTACAGAATATTCTATCTTAGAATGGTAGTGAATATAGGTAACTAGTAGAAAAGTGGCTTTGAGATTTCTAAGTGGCATAGGGTAAGGAACACCAGTAAGAGTGATAAGAAGATGTGGACTTATGGTCAAGGCTTAAACACCTGTGTGTGATTTTGGACAAATCACACAGAGTCCCAGTTTCTTCATCTGTAAACTGGGGATAATAATTCACTTATACCCCACAATGGAAAATGATTCAAGGAAGTATATCCTACTTCTCTCTGGAAGTTTGAAAATTCTCAGTCAGAAAAATATTGCCATAACAGGATAATACAATAATTGTTGAGGTAAGCACAGAGTTTTAATAGACAGAGTCAGGACCAATGAATTCAGTCTTCAGTTTTGGCAAGTTCATTTTCCACATTTTCTAGAGAACCATCTTCTTGTGATAAGTATCAAGAAGACCCATTTTGTAAGTAAAATTGTGACTTTTTTTCACTGAATGAAAATGTCATTTATGTTTTTTTTATCAAGGTCAAAAATAGAAAAATGATGAGAAAATTACATGAAGTATGAGAATAAGAATCAGAATACACATAATGATACTTACCTGCTATTGCTTGATTTCCTCTTGAAATCTCAGCAGTTGATTCAAAAGAAATGATGTTCCCTTGTTGTTCACTGACACTGGTCATTTCCTTTTCTTCTGAGTTGACGTCTGGTTTATGATTTGTGATTAGACTCACAATTTGGGTGCTAATGAACATAGAGGGACATTTTAAAATTTGGTTCTAGATTATATAATGAACATCTAAATACAACAACTGAACTTAAGATACTGATTATTTTTCCTTATGTGAGATTATGAAGTTAAATCTTATTCTTCTTTTCTGGAATTAAAGTATTTTTTTCAAAAGTTCAAAGCTGAAAAAAAGAAGGGTATTATATTTCTCTTTTTCAAGAACTTAAGAAATTTGCATTAGTTCATTTGAGTTAACAGTAAAGAACATAATGAATGAAATTACCAAAAACAGTGAGACTTAAGAATCTAAATAAAAATAACCAAAAAACAAATCTCAATAAACAACTTTTGTAAGATGTAAGTTAAAATGTTAACAATACAATTGATTTGAGGCAATGCTATTTTCATATGTGTAAATTAAAATTCTCTGGTTTCTGGCATTGGTAATTTTTCTAATAGCTAATTTTGTTTTTACCTGTATGAAATATCATCAGATATTTTTTCTCTATCCTTTTGTTTATCCATCATTTCTTCAGAATGTTCTTCTCTTGGCTCAGATTTAAATAGTGTGTCAGAGAATGAGTCATTATCAGTTTTCACTAACTACAAGACAAAAGTTAAAGGTCTTCTTTCAAATCATTCTTAAATGTTTTCACAGATACATACAAAAAATATGCTCCCACAATTAAAATTAGGACTATAATATATTGTCTTCTTTGTGAAGTCACTGATACCATGATGCTTTTTGTAAGCTTTTCCAAAAACACTGAAGTATGTAATGGGATACCAAGATTCTGGGCTCAATAACAACATTCTAAAATACATAATAGATTGTAAATAAGAGTCAGCATTCAGAAAGGGTATATTATAAAGACTTCTCTTAGTCTGAATGTCTATATTTCAGAGTTGCTTTGAGAGAGGCTGAAAGTTAAATTTTAATATAGAGGTAGCATGGGGCAACTAGGTGATGCAGTGGATAGAGAATTAGCCCAGAAGTCAGGAGGACTGATTTCAAATCTGGTCTCAGATACTTAACACTTCTTAGCTGTGTGAGCCTAGGCAAGTCACTCAAGTCACTTAACCCTAATTGCCTCAGAAAAAAAAAAAAGACACGATCAAGGGAATGTTTAAAAATATTAAATCCTGGTGCCAGGGTTTATTCATACATCTGTAAGCCTGTCTGAAAAGTTCTATAATCCCTAGAAATTTGAAGGAACATGGAAAACATTATTTCTCAGATATTGCTCAAATGAGTCCAAATATAATAGTTTATCCATTCAAAATTCATTCAAGTAGAGTAAACATATATTAAATGCTTATTATAGTAGTCTATGTGAGGCATTGGGCATGCAATAAGGCGCTTAAAGGCTACTAAAGGGGATCTCCAGAGATACCAAGGAAATCAAACACAAAATAAATACAACAATGTAATTTCTGGAAGGAAGGCATTAACAAAGAGAGAGAGGGTGGAAACTGAGACAGTAACACATGAGCAGGACCCTTTAGGGACTCAAGGATTTCATTAGGTGGAGGCTAGGATAGTAGATCTGGGAAAGGAACATGCTTCTAAAGGCACAGAGAAGAGACAGACATGCTATTTGGAGACAAAACAAATACCTACTTAGCTGAAACTCAAGATAGTACAAAAAAGAGTAATGTGCAGTAAGCCTAGAAAGATGGGTTGGAGTCAAATTGGACCAGAACTAAGATGGCTGCATCAGTTTGGCAGCTTTGGAGAGAAGTTTCTGAGAGGAAGAGGAGAGTAGTAAAGGAGGCCATGAACCAGTAGGGTGATTCTGTGAGTGGAGAAGAGGGGGCAAATGGGATGCTCCTTATGAATGCAGAATTGATAAGGCTATATGTGACTGGAACTGAAGGACAGAGAGGGAAGAATTGAGAATGACATTCAGATTGCAAAACTGGGTGACTACAAGACGGTGAGAGCATCACAGATTGAAACTGACAGAGCAGTCAACAAAGAAATAACAGTTAAGATGCGCAAGAAAGAAGTCAATGGCCCTGGCCTCAGAAGTCTTTCTGCACATGGCTAACAAATAAAGTCAATTAGGACAACTAAAAACAAGGAGACAAATGAGACCTCATTAGCAATATTGAGAGCCAGAAGGATAAGCCCCATAAGTGCAACATAGTTCAAGAAGGTACTCCCTTATTCAACGGAAATGCTACCAGTAAAATGAGGACATGGTAACAACCTGTATTAAGATGAGATACTTATGTGGAAAAATTTAGGAACCAAAAGAAGGAAGTATGGTAGAGAGCATTTGGATAAAGATCTATGGAAGCAGAAATAGAAGCAATGTTATCATCAGAATATACTGAACACATGGACAGAAAGGAAATACTCAGGTAGCAAATAGTTCACAAGTATGTCAGAGAAGCATGATGCATAAGTGATAGGGAACTTGAGATAGCAGATTTTTAAAAGGTCCAGAATTTTCATTATTTGGTACCTATTTTGACTATCTCATGGTGTCAAGGAGATACTAATGTACTGTATGTATTTCTTGCTGTACAAGTGAGGTTAAATATCAGCCTTATTGTATATTGTATGTGGAATGTAAATCCCTATCTTGGAAAAATGTTTCTCTTATGCAGAAGAAATATTCTATTAAGAAAAATAAGCATTTAGTCTGTTTATTTCCCTATCTCTTGAAAAAAAAGGAAAAGAAAAAATGTACAGAATTCATATCAAATAAGCAAAACAAATTGCTATCTTGGTCACAAACAAAAATGTGCTTCCCATTCTGAATATTGGTGTCCATAATATAAAGGGCTCTTACTCATTGTTTCTCTGTAACAGGGATCCTCAAACTTCGGCTCGTGGGCCAGATGCAGCAGCTGAGGACATTTATGCCCCTCACCCAGGGATATGAAGTTTCTTTATTTAAAGGCCCACAAAACAAAGTTTTGTTTTTTCTATAGTCCGGCCCTCCAACAGTCTGAGGGACAGTGAACTGGCTCTCCTATTTAAAAAGTTTGAGGACCCCTGCTCTATAATAATGATTGATCACTGCATTGCTTAGGATTCTTAAATCTTTCAGAATTACTCATTTAAAAAATACTGATGTTATTCTCACTCTTTTTGTTGTTGTTTGCTTGCATTTTATTTTCTTTATCATTTTCTTTTCTGGTTTGATTTGATTTTTCTTGTACAGCAAGATAATTGTATAAATATATATGCATATTTTGGATTTAACAAATTTTCTACCATTGTATATTGGACTACTTCCCATTTAAGGGAGGGTAGTGGGAAAAGGGGGGAGAAAACTGGAACACAAGGTTTTGCAAGGGCTAATGTTGCAGAATTATTCATGCATATGTTTTGAAAAATAAAAAGCTTTACTTAAAAAAATATTGATGCTAGATTTCTTCGATAAAGAGAGTTAATTCAGATCAAAGATGGACAGAAGCAGCTACACCCAAAGAAAGAACACTGGGAAATGAATATAAACTGCTTGCATTTTTGTTTTTCTTCCCAGGTTATTTCTACCTTCTGAATTCAATTCTCCCTGTGCAACAAGAAAACTGTTCGGTTCTGCACACATATATTGTATCTAGGATATACTGTAACCTATTCAACATATAAAGGACTGCTTGCCATCTAGGGGAGGCGGTGGAGGGAGGGAGGGGAAAAATCAGAACAGAAGTGAATGCAAGGGATAATGCTGTAAAAAAAAAACTACCCTGGCATGGGTTCTATCAATAAAAAGATATTTAAAAAAAAATTGATGCTACATGTTTAACATATATTGGACCACTTGCTGGCTAGAGGAGGGGAGGGAAAGAAGGGAAAAAAATTTAGAACACAGGGCTTTGTAGGGGTGAATGTAAAAAATGTGTGTGTGTGTGTGTGTGTGTGTGTGTGTGTGTATGTGTATGTGTTTTGAAAATAAAAAGCTATAATTAGAAACAGCTAGATGTCACAGTAGATAAGAGTGCTGAAGTCAAGAGGATCCTAGTTCAAATCTAGCCTCACACTTAATACTTTCTAGCTGTATGACCCTGGACACACTTATTCCCAATTGCCTCAGCAAAAAAAAAAAAAAAAAGCAGCAGAAGCTATAATTTAAAAAAATAATAATTTTCCAAGGGGAGAAAAATGTTAATAGTTAATGTTGGAGGAATTATGGAATGATAAATAAAATAATACATTGTTGGTAAAGCTATGAAATGTTATAACCATTTTGGAAAGCAATTTATTAAAATAAAGTGACCATAATGTTTATTTATGCTATGGCATAAATTGTTTTCTTAGTTCTGCTTACTTCACTCTGCATCAGTTTCTATGAGTTTTCCCAGTCTCAAAAAGATCTGCTATAAATATTTTTGCAGTGAGATTTGTTGTCAATTTCCTTTCATCCTTGCCTGTCTCTTGTCTCTTTTGGGGAAGATAAAATGAGGAATTTACTATCCACTTTTTAATAAAAGCAAGTGATATGAAAAATATAGTCCTCTTTTTGGGTTCTATTGTGTATATGAAATGTTCTTTCAGGGCATTTATGTTCAAAAAGGAATTAAATCAATTAAGAAAAGAATATCATATTCCATGATTTTCTCTTACTTAGAATAATTGCTGCTAAATTTTATTTTGTATTTGAATCCTTTCCTTCTGGCTATTTGCAGTATTTTTCTTTGACTAAGAAGCTGTGGATTTGACTGACATTCCTGAGAGTTTTGTTGTTGTTTCAGGAGATGACCAGCGGAGACTATTTTTGCTTTTCCCTCTATTTTTAGTAAATAAAAACAATTTTTATTTCTGATTTTTTTTCATCACTGTACTCCAGGACCTGAAGTTAAATATCAAGAAGTCATATTCTAAAAGGGGGATAAAATGTAAAGGATAAATAAACAGAAGACAATCACATATAAATATGGTGTTTTTTTCTTTCACTGGGGGCATTAATGATGGGAAATATCAGGAATGACATTTTTAAGGAGGTGGCTCTTCAAACGAGCTATGCAGGGAACTAGTTTCCAAGAGATAGAGGCAAGGAAGAACTCCAGGTATTTGATATAACCTGTGCAAAGATACCGGAGATAAAATGTTATATACTGGGTACAAGCAGGAAAGTCTGGTTGGAAATGAAGAGTATGTGTGGGAATAATACACATATAACACCTAACATCAGTCTAAGAAGATACACTGGAATGAAAGACTTTTAATTCTAAGAGAAGGGCTTATACTTTATCTTAAAGGCAATGAAAAATCCACAGAAGTTTCTTGACCAAGGAGTGAATACAGCAAGCTTTAGGAATATCAATTTAGCAGTTGTGAGGAGAACTGGATTTAAGAGGGGAGAGACCTATGCAAGAAAATCATTGAAAAGTCTACTGCAATAATTGTTCAGGGGGGAGGTGATGAGGGCCATGATTGGGTGGTTGAGGTCCAAGTAGAAATATAGATGCAGAGATGTTAATGAGGCAAAATCAATAAGTGGTAGCTTCACAATTTTAAGTTAACTCAAAATCAAGTTTAGGTTATAAATTTGAATGACTAGGAAAATATTGGTGACTGATAGAAACAGGAAAACAGCAGAAAGAGTAATTTTAGGAAATAATGATTTCTGTTTCAGACATATTGAATTTGATATGCATTTGGGACATCAAAGTAGAAATATCCTGCAAGATAGATGGTGATGTGTTGGAGGACAGGAGAGATTGCATATGGTGATATAAGAGATACCTACATATGGATAGTAGTTGAATCCCTAACTTGATAAGATCACTAAGAGAAAGTACAGGAAAAGGATCAGGATGGACTGATTCAAATAGCCAGATCGTGATTCCTGTGAGTCAGAACTTGGTGGATCTTACAGGAAACATCACTCAGAGTCAAGAAGACTTGCATCCAAATATCCCCTATTATAACAACTAATTATATGACCCTGGGAAAGACTCTGAAACTAGAATTTGTAGAATAGATGCTAGTCTCTACCAGTAGTGGGAATTCTTTAGACCAATGAGATCACAGACGTATGTGGTTAAAAACAATCTATAAATCAGCCCAGGCTATACAGTATTCAAAAGGAGGAGGACCCCAGGGTCCAACACTGTAGTGAAGTTGAGAAGGATGACAACTGTACAAAGGAATTGGATTAAGCAATAAAGAGATAAGTAATAAATTTCAACTGACTGGTGGGGTCAGAAGCCAGATTTTAAGGGGTTAAGAAGTTAAGAAGGGATGTGAAATAAGGGCATGGTAAGGGGTAGAAGAAGAGAGAACAAGAATTATCAATAGCTTTTTCTAGAAATGTAATTGAGAATAGGAGGGAGATATTACTTTTGGGAGACTACTGAGTTATATGAAGTATTATGTTTTTAATTGGTTTTTAAGTTTTTTTTTTTTTTTAAAGCAGCAGGGAAAAAGCTTGAAAAAGCAGATGAAGATCAGGAAGAGAGAAAAACATGGTTGGAAGGGACACAAGAGAGGATGGTCCAGGATAAAATTAATTAGGGATAAATATAAAGCTTTATATAACCAAAAAAAAAAAAAACTCTCTATTTACAAGTATAAGATAGGGGAAAGAGAAGGACAGAAGGTAGCTCTGAAAAAGAGCTGCAAGTTTTGGTGGATTTCAAGTTTTTTATATGGTGAGATATGCCAGTCATGAAAACTAAAGACATTTTAGGCTAGATTGTGACAGGGGAAATTATCAGGAGTAATGGTCCTATTGTACTCTGCCTTGGTCAGAAACACATACATTCAGTTTGGAGTACCACCGTTTAAGGAGAGATCTTTTAGAAGAGAACAATTAGGAAGTGAAGAGCCTTCAATTCATGCAATATGAAGAACAACAGAGAATATCTAGTGTGAAAAATACAAGATTTCAGGAGGGTGAGATAGGCCTTTAAAAAAACTGAAGATAGGTATCACACAGAAAAAAATATCCTGTTCTCTTTGGTTCCAGAGAACAAAAATACAGGTAGAAGTTCGAAAGAGGTAAATTTTGGCTGATATACAAAAAATTTTCCTATCAAAACCTATCCAAAAGTAGAATAACTGATGTGAGAGACAGTTCTCATCATCAATTAAAGCTGGTACCAATAGTCTAATGTGTAGTAAGGGAATGCTTGATCAATACAAAAAAGAAAGGAATAAGCATTTATTATATATCTATTACATGCTAGGCATTGTGCAAGCATTTTATAAATCCCATCTCATTTGATCTTCATAATAATGGATGAAATTATTATCCACCTTTCACAATTGAGGAAATTGAGGCAGACAGATGTTAAAAAAAAATTGCCTGTGGTCACAAAGAAATTATATGGGGGCAGTTAGATGGTGCAGTGGATAGAGCACCAGCTCTGAAGTCAGGAGGACCTGACTTTTGACCTCAGACACTTAAGACTTCCTAGTTGTTTGACCCTGGGCAAGTCACTTAACCCTAACTGCCTCAGCAAAAAAAAAAAAAGAAGTGCTCTAACTGTACCACCCAGCTGCCTGGACTAGATGCCCAGTGAGGAGGCCTCTTCCTGTGAAAGTTTTATTTTTTAATATCACAGTTTTTAAGAACAGGTTATAAAACAATAATTACTTCACCAATAAAATGAAAGCACGACAAAAAAACTTTTGTGAGTGGAAAAATGAAAAAGGGAGAAAAACAGAAAGGGTAAAATAAGCAAGGGAAAATAAAAACTGTCACTTTATATGTGCTTATATATATATATTTTCTGAGTATCCCTATTCAAAATAATTGCATACCTCTTTACTGAAATCCTCATCCTGACAGTCAACGGCAATAGTTTCTTTTAGTTGCGCTACTTCTTCGGTAGAAATTTCAAGATTTAATTCAACATTGCTTTCTGTATTGATGTTCTCTGGTTTCTTAACAGTACTTGATATCAAATCATCCCTCTGATTCTGTGCAAAAAAATCGAAATTTATAGATTTACAAGGGATATTACATACACACCTTGTTTAATCACATTGCAAGGCACACCTAAAACTTTCCTGACACATTCTTGGCTCATAGGGGATATGTTTATTTGTTCTGAAATGAGCTCTCACTCCTGCCCAGTTGCTATAATAAATAAGTGAAGAAACTAATGAAAATCAGTCAGAAGAAATAATAGGAACAGTTCCTAATGTTTTTGTTTCCAGTTTTTAAACTTAGCTACTTTGGTGGCTGGCAGAAGTATTCAGACTTATTTAATTCCTACTCTAAAGGACAAAATCCTTGAGAATAGGAAAAATAAGAATAGTCATTTGTATTAATGCATTACCTTAAGGTTTAAATTAACATAATTAGCCACTAGCAACATCTACTTCTAGTAACAAAGAGAATGAAAATTAATTATTATGATGATAGGGAATAACTTTAGGCTGATGATAAAGGCTAATTTGTTGTAACATTCAGGTGAAGCTATATTATGTGAAAACTTGAAACTCAAAACATCTGATATAAACTATAGTAGGCTCATTTTACCTTACTACATTTTCGTGCCTAGGAGGAAAGTACTCTACAAGATGAAAGTGAAAATAAGAAATATAATAAAATTAGAAGGTTAAGGAACCAATAAGAGCAATAATACAAGGTATTTTAAGTATTTGAAGGAAAGTAGGATATTTAGATATGGGAAAGGCCTTTTACTGTCTTTTGCTACAACTTAGATGTAGGGAAAATAAGAATTCAGAGCAAACCACACCATGCTGGAGAGGGAAGAACAGGGGCAAAACATCAGTATTTGTATAGAATTTGTATAGAATCTCAAATTTTTAAATTTTTTAGAAGTGCATTAACTCATAAAACATGGTAAACAAAAACACAAAAAACCCCAAACCAGTAGATGTAAAGTAAAAGGATCAGAGTTTGAGACCTTATTGTACCACTTAGCCCTTTCTGAGACTTTTTCTGCTTCATAAAATGAAGGGATATATACCTAAAATTATGTCATATAGCATTATAGTATTATAATGAACCACTCTGATCTATATGGATTAACATACTATATTGAACAAAAAACTGTCATTTACCTGGGTCACCCTGAATGGATTATCTCTGCAAAGTGATGGACTCTGCAGGGGTGACTGGTCTGAAGCACCAATGACTGCTACTCCTCTTTTCTTCTCCCGTAGGCAAGCTTGTTGGCGTCTTTTTATTCTTTCCATTTGTTCCTCCAGAGTCATACGAGGTCGAGTACTTTCAGCCAAGCACAGCTGTTCCACTGCACTTCTAGGTCTTTCCTTGAAATAAATTTTTTAAACATTAAAAAAAGAGGCAAGAACAGTTTTTGAAAAGCATAACCCTGCTAGTTAGATACTGAAAAGTGTGTTTCAGTTACATTTTTTTCCTGTTTAAAATAAGCTAGTTTTACTATTTAATAACATTGTAAGTTTGAATCAATGGGAGACAACTTTTAACCTGACAAAAATTTTTCTAGCGTATTAGTAAAAAATTAGTTTAGTTTGCACTGGAGATAGGGAAATTTTAGCTGTTGCCTAGGAATATAGCTATTTTTGGTCTTAGGATACATTGTCCTCCTAGTAACACCACTGGTCTTAGGATATGTTGTCTTCCTAGTAACACCATAAATTTCATTTTCCCTTTAGGTACTAAAAATGGAAAATAGTCTCTGAATCTCATATTGTACTTTTAACTGGTAACAACAATGTGACATTAACTATTCTGTTGTTGCCACATTTGTTAGGCCTAGAATAAAGCACCTAATAATTTCTACTAGATGTAAGATCTAATATAATGTTCATTAATTCTTCCCCCCCACCTTTTGATTCTTTTACATGCTGGGATAATTTTAAAACATAAGGTAAATTCTACATGTAGCAAAGATGCTTGAATCTGCTAGTTTTAGAAAGAACAATGATAGAGAAAGAAAAAGGTTTAATGGCATACACCTTCATATCAATGCCAGCCTTTATTTATTTTTATTTTTCTTTCTTTCTTTCTTATTTATTTATTTATTTTTGTTATGGCTTTTTATTTAAAAGATATATGCATGGGTAATTTTTCAGCATTGACAATTGCAAATCCTTTTGTTCCAACTTTTCCCCTCCTTCCCCCAGATGGCAGGTTGACCAATACATGTTAAATATGTTTAAGTACAATTTAAATACAATATATGTATACATGTCCAAACAGTTATTTTGCTGTTCAAAAAGAATCAGACTTTGGAGTAGTGTACCATTAGACTGTGAAGGAAATAAAAAATGCAGGTGGACAAGGGTAGAGGGATTGGGAATCCTATGTAGTGGTTCATAGTCATCTCCCAGAGTTCTTTCCCTGGATGTAGCCGGTTCAGTTCATTACTGCTCTATTGGAGCTGATTTGGTCCATCTCATTGTTGAAGAGGGCCATGCCCATCAGAATTGATCATCATATAGTATTGTTGTTGAAGTACATAATGATCTCCTGGTCCTGCTCATTTCACTCAGCATCAGTTCATCTAAGTCTCTCCAGGTCTCTCTGTATTTATCCTGCTGATCATTTCTTACAGACCAATAATATTCCATAACATTCATATACCACAGTTTATCCAGCCATTCTCCAATTGATGGGCATCCATTCAGTTTCCAGCTTCTAGCCACTACAAACATTCTTGCACATACAGGTCCCTTTCCCTTCTTTAAAATCTCTTTGGGATATAAGCCCAGAAGTAACACTGCTGGATCAAAGGGTATGCACAGTTTGATAACTTTTTGAGCATAGTTGGAACAATGCCAGTCTTTTTAAATAATGGCATTAGAGAAATACTTGACTACTTAATCATGACAATCCAATCGTGTTTCAGAAAAACATGACCATTTAAAATTTTATATGTAATTAAACAATAATATATAACACAGTTTAATAAGGGATTTAATTATACATGTTTTCAATTTTATTTTTCATAATTTTATGCTAGTATTACGGGAAGGAGATAACATCCCTTCTAGATCAGTAGTTCTTCATTTTTTTTTGTGTCTTGGACTATTCCGGTACTATAATGAAGACCCTTCTCAGAATGTCAATGAATTGGCCTTGCAACTAAAAATGCTAGAAAAGGAACAAATTAAACCCCCCCAGTCAAACACTAAAATTGAAATTCTAAAAATAGGAGAGATTAATAAAATTGAAAGTAAAATAACTATCAAATTAATTAATAAAACTAAGAGTTGGTTCTATGAAAAAACCAACAAAATAGATAAACCCTTCATAAATCTGATTAAAAAAAGGAAAGAGGAAAATCAAATTGTTAGTCTTAAAAATGAAAAGGGAGAAATCACCACTAATGAAGAAAAAATAGAGCAATAACTTTGTCCAATGTTATGCCAATAAATTCATTAATTTAAATGAAATGGAAGAATACCTTCAAAAATATAGCTTGCCCAGATTAACAGAGGAAGAAGTAAATTGGTTAAACAGTCCCATCTTAGAAAAAGAAATAGAACAACTCCCTAAGAAAAAAATCCCCAAGACCAGATGGATTTACATGTGAATTCTACCAAACATTTAAAGAACAATTAACTCCGAACAAAAGTGAGTGCAAGGGATAATGTTGTAAAAAATTACCCTGGCATGGGTTCTATCAATAAAAAGTTATTAAAAAAAAAAAAAGAACAATTAACTCCAATGCTATATAAACTATTTGAAAAAATAGGGATTGAAGGAGTCCTACCAAATTCCTTTTATGACACAGACATGGTACTGATACCTAAACCAGGTAGGTTGAAAACAGAAAAAGAAAATTATAGATTGATGCTAAAATCTTAAATAAAATATTAGCAAAAAGATCACAAAAAATAATCCCTAGGATAATACACTATGACCAAGTAGGATTTATACCAGGAATCGCAAGGCTGATTCAATATTAGGAAACTATTAGCATAACTGACCACAAAAACCATATGATTATCTCATGCAGAAAAAAGCATTTGATAAAATGCAACATCCATTCCTAATAAAAACACTTGAGAGTATAGGAATAAATGGGCTTTTCCCTAAAATAGACAGGAGCATATATTTAAAACCATCAGTAAGCATCATATATAATGGGGATAAACTGGAACCTTTTCCAATAAGATCAGGAGTGAAACAAGGTTGCCCACTATCACTATTATTATTCAATATTGTATTAGAAATGCTAGCCCCGGCAATAAGAGTGGAGAAAGAGATTAAAGGAATTAGAGTAGGTAATGAGGAAACTAAATTATCACTTTTTGCAGATGATAGATGATAGAGAACCCCAGAGATTCTACTAAAAAGCTATTAGAAATAATTTACAACTTTAGCAAAGCTGCAGGATACAAAATAAATCCATATACATCCTCAGCATTTTATACATCACCAACAAAATCCAACAGCAAGAGATAGAAAGAGAAATTCTACTCAAAATAACTGTTGATAGCATAAAATATTTGGGAATCTATCTACCAAAGGAAAGTTAGGAATTATATAAGCAAAATTAACAACACTTTCCACACAAATAAAGTCAGATTTAAATAACTGGAAAAATATTACGTGCTCTTGGATAGGCCAAGCGGATATAATAAAGATGACAATACTCCCTAAATTAATCTATTTATTTAGTGCTACACCAGTCAGTCTCCCAACAAACTATTTTAATGACTTAGAAAAGGTAACAACAAAATTCATATGGAAGAATAATAGGTCGAGAATTTCAAGGGACTTAATAAAAAAAAATCAAATGATGGTGGCCTAGCTGTACCTGATCTAATACTATATCATAAAGCAGCAGTCACCAAAACCATTTGGAATTGGCTAAGAAATAGATTAGTTGATCAGTGGAATAGGTTAGGTTCACAGGACAAAATAATCAATAACGATAGCAATCTAGTGATTGACAAACCCAAAAATCCCAACTTTTGGGATAAGAATTCATTATTTGACAAAAACTGCTGGGAAAACTGGAAATTATTTTGGCAGAAATTAGGCATGGACCCATACTTAACACCATATACCAAGAAAAGATCAAAATGGATCCATGATTTAGGCATAAAGAATGAAATCATAAATAAATTAGAGGAACATAGGATAGTTTACCTCTCAGACTTGTGGAGGGAGAAGGAATTTGTGACTAGAGATCATTATTGATCACAAAATAGAAAATTTTGATTATATCAAATTGCAAAGCTTTTGTACAAACAAAACTAATGCAGACAAGATTAGAAGGGAAACAATAACCTGGGAAAACCTTTTTACAGTCAAAGGTTCTGATAAAAGCCTCATTTCCAAAATATGTAGAGAACTGACTCTAATTTATAAGAAATCAAGCCATTCTCTAACTGATAAATGGTCAAAGGATATGAAAAAACAATTTTAAGATGATGAAATTGAAACTATTTCTAGCCATATGAAAAGATGCTCTAAGTCATTATTGATCAGAGAAATGCAAATTAAGACAACTCTGAGATACCACTACACACCTGTCAGATTCTCTAAGATGACAGGAAAAAATAATGATGAATGTTGGAGGGGAAGCAGGGAAAACTGGAACACTGATGCATTGTTGGTGGAATTGTGAATGCATCCAACCATTCTGGAGAACAATCTGGAATTATACCCCAAAAGTTATCAAACTGTGCATACCCTTTGATCCAGCAGTGTTACTACTGGGCTTGTATCCCAAAGAGATACTAAAGAAGGGAAAGGGACCTGTATGTGCAAGAATGTTTGTGGCAACCCTCTTTGTAGTGGCCAGAAACTGGAAAGTGAGTGGATGCCCATCAGTAAGAGAATGTCTGAATAAATTATGGTTTATGGCAGCCCTTTTTGTAGTGGCTAGAAATTGGAAAATGAATGGATGCTCATCAATTGGAGAATGGTTGGATAAACTGTGGAATATGAATGTTATGGAATATTATTTATTCTGTAAGAAATGACCAGCAAGATGAATACAGAGAGGACTGGAAAGAACCAGGAGATCATTATATACTTCAACAACAATACTGTATGAGGATGTATTCTGATGGAAGTGGATTTCTCCGACAAAGAGAAAATCTAATTCAGTTCCAACTGATCAACGATGGACAGAATCAGCTACACCCAGAGAAGGAACATTGGACAATGAGTGTAAACTGTTTGCATTTTGTTTTTCTTCCCAGGTTATTTTTACCTTCTGAATCCAATTCTTCCTGTGCAACAAGAGAACTGTTCGGTTCTGCACACATATATTGTATCTAGGATATACTATAACATTTTTAATATATATAAGACTGCTTACTATCTAGGGGAGGGGATGGAAGGAGGGAAGGAAAAAATCAGAAGTGCGTGCAAGGGATAATGTTGTAAAAAAAATTATCCATGCATATGTACTGTCAATAAAAAATTATAATAATAAAAAAAACAGATACTACGCTCCTTTCAGATTGGCTAAGATGACAGGAAAAGATAATGATGAATGTTGTAGAGGATGTGGGAAAACTGAGACACTGATGCATTGTTGGTGGAATTGTAAACAGAGCCAACCTTTCTGGAGAGCGATTTGGAACTGTGCTCAAAAAGTTATCAAACTATGCATACCTTTTGATCCAGCAGTGTTACTTCTGGGCTCATAGCCCAAAGAGATCTTAAAGAAGGGAAAGAGACTTGTATGTAAAGAATTTTTGTGGCAGCCTTTTTGTAGTGGCTATAAACTGGAAAGTGAGTGGATGCCCATCAGCTAGAGAATGTCTGAATAAATTATGGTATATGAATGTTATGGAATATTATTGTTCTGTAAGAAATGACCAGCAGGATGTATACAGAGAGGCTTGGAGAGACTTACATTAACTGATGCTAAGTGAAATGAGCACAACCAGGAGATCACTATACACTTGAAAAACAATACTATATGAGGATCAATTCTGACAGAAGTGGCTATCTTTGGCAATGAGAAGATCCAATTCAGTTGATCAGTGATGAACAGAACCAGCTACAACTAGAGAAAGAACACTGGGAAATGAATTTGGACTGCTTGCATTTTTGTTTTTCTTCCCAGTTTATTTTTACCTTTCTAAATAGGATTTTTCTTGTGCAACAAGAGAATTGTATAAATATGTACACATATATTGTATTTAAGGTATACTTTAACATGTTTAACATGTATGAGACTGCCTGCCATCTAAGGGAGGGGGTGGAGGGAAGGAAGGGAAAAGTTGGAACAGAAGTAAATGCAAGGGACAATGCTGAAAAATTACCCATGCATACGTTCTGTCAATAAAAAGCTATAATTAAAAAAAAAAAAAAGAAAGAAAACATGTTTCCAGAAGATGATACCAAGATGATAGAAAGATCAGAGACCATGACAAATGAGGATTAATCAAAAGATCTATGTTTAGGCTGTAGGATGTTTATTTTGGAAAAAAGGAGATTCACAGACATTATATCTCTTAAAGTATATAAAGAGCTGTGATGTGGAAGAGGAATTAAGACTTGTTTTTACTTAGTTTAGAGCATAAAACTGGGATCAAGAAAAGGAAATGTTTTAGTTTTAAGACTACCATAAAAATCAGAACTATTAAAAAATATCATGGACTGCTTCAGAAGATTCCCTAATTATATCAAATCTTTCAGTAAAATATAAATAAAAACTTGATGAGTTATTTTGTAGAAGGGATTCTTGGTGAGGATCAGATTGACTAGAAGATGGCTAAAAAAAAAAAAAAAAGCCATCTTCTTTTTTGGGGGTGGAAATGATGGTGGTGAGGCTATAAGTTAAATTACTTGTCCAGGGTCACACAGCTGTAAATATTAACTGTCAGAAGCTGGATTTGAAATCAAGTTCTCCTGACTTCAGTGCCTATTTAGTTGTCTACAGATTCTTTTCAATTCTTATAGTCTGTGACTATAAATCTATTAGACTTAACTCCTTATGACAACACTTTTGAAAGTAAACATTTTAAGAGATCTGTTTAAATAAAATAAATTCTTCCATAAACCTACATTATACATACCTGAACATGATTACATACATACATATATAAAGAAATAAAATAATCTCAGCAATTACATAGATAACTCACCAATGTTAGAATCTATCTTAAAAAGGTAATTTAGATATAATTCCCAGCAAGTGGGGTTAAGTGACTTGCCCAGGATCACACAGCAAGGGAGTATTAAGTGTTGGAGGCTAGATTTCCTCAGGTCCTCCTAACTTCAAGGTGCTCTATCCACTGTGCCACCTAGCTGCCCCTTAAATATAATTTTAAATCTATAGTTTTATAACAGTCTTGATTAGAACTCCAATAATTGAAACAAAGTAATTTACAATCACGTACTTTTTTACATAACAAAACTATAACTGAGTATTAAGAATGCTGCTTCTGAGGGAAGGCTTACATTCTAGTATGAACCTGGTGCTTTGGAAACCTCTAGGGGCCTTGGAATTATCAAACAATGGGCCTCCCTAGAGTTACTGGCATATCCATCAGTTAACGGATTCTGAGGTAGGTTATCTACTCTGCAAACCCCTAGGTCTTGGGGAATTTTCTTTCTACCAATTTATTATGCAGATATTTAGAATGGTTAGTGGTTCAGATTGGACCTCTAAGAATGGCCACTGGAAAAAGCTATTTTTGCCTTAGGCGAACTATCATTAGTCATGAAAGCCTCAGGGAGATCTAAATTGGCCTCAAGATACAGACCACAGTATATGGTAGCAATCAGACATTGGGAGGCTCACATTCCCTTGAATGGTTAATGGAGCAACTATAATTCAGAAATTCCTATGGATATCTTTTTTTAAATGAAGAATGATGTGCTCTAGCTTGGTTATACATGAAAAAATTTCTCCAGGCAAAAACTTAATTTTGTATGAGAAAGTAAAAGATTTCTTTCTGTAAAATTTTTTCTATTAATTATTTTTTAAATACCGTTCTTGTATCAATCATCTTCTTAGTTTTCCTCAAGGTTACAAAAGAGGCTATTGTTGATGACTCAGGTGTTGGTGATTTGGTTCTAGGCGGTACAACTCCAATAGGAAAATGTGAACCTAAAAAAAACAAACAAACCCGAAATAGCAGTAATTCCCATAAAGCAACTGTCATAAGTTGACATTTTTTCTTTTTAACAATAGAATTTCTTTTTCTTTTAAAACAGGCAATGCCAGATCTGACAGAAAAAAGTTCAAGAAAAAAGTAGTAGCAGCACACTATTTTATCTATTTCATTAGCCAATGATACTGATATAGCTGGTTCCATTAATGGGAAAAAAATCCGAAGCCTTATCTTCTCTTTATATTAAATGAATTAAATTAGGATTCCTGATTAAAAGGCAGTTAATGAATTTTAAAATAAGCAAATAAGACCTACCATCATTACTATTTTTTATTTTGAAGAACATCAATTACATTAAAAAAGTATCAATTAATACTTATACATACATATTAAACTTTTTAAAATGCTTTCCAAAATATTAGATATTGCCTTATTTTATCCTCAAAAAACTCTTTAAGGCAGTCTAAACAGTAAGCTATCTACTGCTTATATATAGAATTTGAAACACAAAAAGTTGTGACTCTCTTTAGTCACATTTGGCATGGTGTGTCTGGAATTTGGGAGAAATGAGGAAACTGAGATCTTGAGTTAAGTGATATCCCTAAGTCCTCTGTAGCCGAGTACTTAAATGAAATCTATTAATGGACTAATCATTCATTAAATCATTAGAAACTTCAAAAAGTTGGATAAATGTCACTCTCTCTGCATTTTGGATGTTCTTGTAGTTTCTACAAGTACAGGATTAGGAGACTACTTCACGGAGAAACACAATTAATCTTTAAAATAACCTGAAATTGTTACTAATTTTTTTTTTTTTGATTACTGTTTTTTGAGTTAAGTGATTTTGAAATTGGGGAGCAGAATTGTATACATATATCCTGTTATTTAGAATCAACTTATATTGTGTAAGGAATATTCTCCAGAATACTAAAGACTTGAATGATTCTTGGCCTTCTTATTTGGTCATGGAACCTTTTAGCATTTTGATAAAAACAACTGATTCCTGAAGAGGATAATGTTTTTAAATAATAAATTAAATACTAAGTGTTATAAAGCAAACCATTTAGACAGTTACCAAACATATTAAAACAACAAAATCATGGACTTTTAAAACCTGTGAGTCTGTGGACCCCAATTCAAGAAACTCTATGATCTAGAATAGAACTATCAACCTGAGGGCAGCAATTTAAATTTATGTTAAATCTTGCCATTTTAAATGGGACTATGCTTATTTAAAAACCAATCTCACTGAAAGCTATGTAGCACCTCAAATTTTGAACTTAATTTAGTACCTTCACTGGTCTTATATTCTCAGACCCTGCATCTCTTTTGATTGTGAATAGATTGAATTGAAAATGGGAAGAATGAAGACATCTATCTATCTATCTTTCTTTTTTTGCTGAGGCAGTTAGGGTTAGGTGACTTGCCCAGGGTCACACAATTAGGAAGTGTGAAGTGTGTCAGACACCAGATTTGAACTCAGGTCCTCCTGACTTCAGGGCTGGTGCTCTCTCCACTGTGCCACCTAGCTGCCCTTTTTCTTTCTTTTTTAAAAATGTTTTTTTGAAACTTGGGAAACTACCAAATAGTGTTATTTGGTATTAGACACCTCAGAATGGATTAAATATGCAATTTTTTTTCATACTTTATTTTGTGTAGATCTTTTACTTCTACAGGAAAAAAGAGAGAAAAATGAGGCAGTCATTTTAACACTGCAAAAGAGATTACTTGGGAATTTGAAATATGCCATCTTATTTCCCCATTTATTTATTTTCAGTGTCCTTTCTAGATATATTCTTAAATCTGGAGACCTGAAGATGCTAAACAAATAAATGTTTTACTCAAGAGAATAGAAAAATATTTAAAATAACTTCTAAAACTAGTCCCTAAAACTAAGTATATTAAGTTTAGAATTTTGAAGATTATAGATTAGTAATTAACTGTGAAAGACAATATCTCTGAAAGATCTGTGAAGGATAAGTGGTATCAGGATTAATAAACTTTCATTAATACTGAAAATTACATGGACATTGCTGTATAAAAATTAAAAGCTGACCTTTAGTTACAGAATCTATCTCTGAAACAGGTTCAGACTTTTCTTCTCCATTAGATTCATCAACTTCTGCTACGGTTGTTAATTCTGGTTCACTCTTGTAAAGTCTATAATCAGGACCCTTTAAAGTGAGGGAAAAAAAGTAAAATAAAAGTAATTAAATTTTCCTCAAGTGTTGTTAATTTATGAAATCTCAAGTTAAATTTGTTAAATGAGATTGCTAATCCTCCCTGTCCAGATCAAAACTTTTATAAAATAAATATCTTTTTTTCACCATGACCACTCACTGTTTGCCATAACAGAAGTTGTAAGAACTGTGATTGAATTGTATTAAATTACCAGATACTATATGCTAGATTCCCATATAACCAAAATTCTTTTGGTATGTTTTGTCCCTCAATGGTTTATATTTATAAATATTTATATTTGTATTTCCTTCCTTCCCTGATCTATTCTCCTTGCTTATTAAATCTTACATTTACAAACTAAATATCCAAATCTTGACCTCAATTATTCTGGCAGGAATTCTGCTTCCCATTTTCTGGTCTAAGGACAGAAAAAAAATCAAAAGACATAATCCCTGTGTCCCACATTAGTCTATTTTAAATTTGGCCTCTTCATGACATATAAGATAACATTAAATAACACTTTTCTGGCCTCTTCATGACATATAAAAAAAACATTAAATAACAAAAAATAACTTGAATACATTAACAAAAATTTTAAATATGGGGGGGAACATATATGAAAATGATAACATGAAAAGCAACAAAAAGTACTGTTCTAAACAATACAAAACAATTCTTCAATAGTAAAAGAAAATGATTATGAAAAAAATCAAGAAGAAATTTGTGATGTAAAATTCTGTGGCAATTCTAGCCACTTACACAGTGAGAGCCATTTCTTGGATATCCTTGAACTTGATAAATCTTCTTTTCTTCTGGCAGATGTACTGGGGCCCTGCTATAACAGAGCAAGGAGCTGCTATCACTGGGCAGAGGGGGGATTATGGGAGGCTGCTCTGTAAAGTCATAGGACCAAGGAAGTGGAGGACGAGGTGGGACTACTTCCTCTTCCTAGAGATTGTAGAATAGTCACCTTATTTAGATGAGGATATTGCGTTGAGTATCTAACAAATTTTTCAATAGCACATTAGCTTTAAAAATATATACTATCTCATCAATTTTACATAATGAAAGTAACATTGTAAAAATCACATATAAAGAAAACAAAAAAGTTCATTATATTCATTAAGTTAAATAGAGTTTGACAGAGTATCTAGCATGCTTTGGACTACTAAGTTCAGCATTTTTTGAATTAGAATTTAAAATTCTATGATAAATCCAAAGCAATACTGTATATAAAAGTGCTGCTATTTAGGTATGAGAATAGTAGGGAAAAGTCTTAGTTTAAAACTCTATAAAATGTTGTATTCACATTTAGATTTTAAAAAGAAATAATGCTAAGAATTCCCCACTCCCCACTGGAATCAAAATTGGAAGCTATTTTAATCATATTGTTTTAATCATGTTGACAGTATCTCTTTATTGTTAAATTTTTTTTAATGTCATGCATAAAATACAACTGAATCAAACCTCCTAAAATAAAAGTGTCTACCATACAAGAGTGAAATTCAGTACATTTAGATGACCAGGAAGAAGGAAAATCCTACCTTTTAAATACTGAAATGCATGAACTAACCTAGATTTAATTGTTCCAGGTACAGATTGGGGGAGTGGAACGGGAACTCAGTTGTTACAAATAAGAAATCATCAATATAGCTTTAAACATTACTCTTGCAATACTCCTTGTAACTTCAAGATAATACCATAATAGGAACAGAACATACATAAAACTATTAAAAATATTTTTGTTAAAATATGGGAAATATTTACTCATTCTTTATGGTTAGAAACATATGGATTTGCATTTAGAAATTAAAATAATAAACACCTTACCTCATTTTTGTACTTAACTGAAGAAAAAGTCTTTGATCCTATGATACCTATTAAAATAATTTTAAAAAATTACAATGTATCAGAATGTAAAATTAAGTACAAAATCTTTCTGAATCTAGAGAAAAAACAAAATGTCATGCTACCTTTTCCCTTACATTTATTCATACTTGTGCTTCTAATGACTTTTGCCAACTCAATTAACGAAATGTAATTACATGTTTCATTTATTTTAGATGTAACTGGACAGCTAATAAAAGATAAAAGAAATCTCTTACCAGCCTCTGTGGTGCCACGTTGCTGTTTATGTTTACTCAAACCTTCCATGACATCTTGAATTCTCCAAAGTTCTTTCTGAATCTGTGCACGCTGAATTCCTGCTGACTCCGTCTATTAATTAAGATATTATGTATTAATTCATAAACAAAAAAATAAAAATTAAAATGTTAATATACCCGATGAAAAATAAACAATATTAGAGGTGTATTAAAATTTAAAAAGATAATTTTATCACCTCTGCCAGGTTGGCAAAAAGTAGTGCAAGAATGATCAAGTATTTCAGCTATCTCTGGTGAATGATCCATGGTATTATTCATATGCCACACCTATGAATTCTGCATGCTATCTTTTATGATGATAGAAAGATACACTACAGACTATAATGAATGGAGATACATTGTACTCAAAGAAAAAAAGCAAACCAAATTAAACTAAATTTTTCTTTCTTTCTTTTTTTAAAATGGGGGGGGGGGGGAGGAGGGAAGAGGGGAAGAGGTGGCACAGTGGATAGAGCACCAGCCCTGAAGGGCTGACCTGAGTTCAAATTTGACCTCAGATATTCAACACTTCCTAGCTATGTGACCTTGGACAAGTCACTTAACCCCCACTGCCTTAACAACAACAACAACAAAAACACACCCCTGCCCCCCCATGGCAATATAGGATTAACTTTTTAAGTTCAAAACATGATGAGACATGCAACTGAAAAAAAACACATTCAGGAAATCCAACCGTTCCAAAAATCTTGACTGTGACTGATAACTGGGGAGGAAAGTGAAAAAGTTATAGTACCTGCCCTCAAAGTATTTATATTCTAGAGATAATAAATAAATGTAGACAAATACATTTCAAGAGGAATAAGCACTAATAAATTCTGGTGGTAATTGAGTGGGATATAAGGAAATCAGGAACAGTCCTGAGAAGGAGGATGTATGTGATTTCTTTTACTTGCAAGGCAAATATTCACTGGCTCTTATTTCAAACTTATTGTCACTTTGTTTAGTCTGCTTCTACTATAATATCAGGTAAAGACACACATGGGCAGATTTAAAATTCAACCACAAACAAATGCTCATTAAATAAAAGATGACATGAGAAAAGTACATTTTAACTTTAAAGAATGATTTCTTTAGGGATATTTTGATAAGTTTGTGGTTAATTTAGAACTTGGGAGTGGGGAAGTCCAGATGTATAGCTTCATCATACTTTAGGTCTTTTTTTTTTTTTTTTTTTTTTTGCAGTTTTAAGCATCTACCCATACCAATTTAAGAGCAGCAACAACAACAATAACAAAAAACAATGAATTTATATTCTACTTGGAGTTCTTTTGATATTAATATTTTTGTTAAGTAGAAATGCAATAAAATAAAGAACTGATGCTGCACATCTTACTAGCGTATTTTACAATGGCCTTTAGTGAAAAGAAAATCAATTCTGACATGACTTTTACAAAATTCATTTTTGGGGGCAGGAAATGGGGGAACAAGGAGAAGAAGCAAGCAGTTCATTTCAGACTGGATCTTTTATCATATATTAATCTGAAATTATCTTATATCAAAGTATAATTAGAAGGCCAAAAAAGAATTTGAAATTAACATTTTATACCTGAACTTCACCAAGTCGATCCAATTGTTCTTGCATTTGGTTCCTTGTAATTGTTACATCATATTCTAATTTGTCATATTCTCGCCATGCTCTTTCTAGTTCCTGAAAACATGATAAGCAGCATTTATTAATCTCATTTTCTTATGATATTGCCTCTAAATATAAAGATTAGTTGAACTTCTTTTATGAACCTCCCAGAATATTATGGTATTAAGTGTATAAAAGATGTTGTTATTCAATCAAATTTCAGTTTTGTCTGTTTGAGATTGTTTCTTCTATCTTTGCCAAGAAAAAGATACTAAAATGGTTTGCCATTTCTTTGTCAAGTTAATTTTACAGATGAGGGAATTGAGGCAAGCAGAGCTAAGGGATTTGTTCAATGTTACATGGCTAACATGTTTGAAGTCAGAAAGATGAGTTTTCCTCATATTTTAGGCACTGAAGTTTCTTAAGAAGGATGAACATAGGTGATAGGTATAGTGGGAAAAGATATAAGTGGATGAATGAGAAGTCCAAGTAAAAGATCAAGACATGTTTTAAAAAGGCATAAAATTAACTTTTAACTGTCTTTGATGAGCTCATGAATTCAAATAAATTCATTATTAAGATGACTCTAAAATCTGCCTATTTAGCCCTTATCTTTCTTGAGTTCCAGTCCTTTACCATCACTACCTATTTGATAAACCACCTGGATTTTTCTAACTAAATGCATCTTTCTCTTCAATTTCCCTTTTTCTTTTAAAGGTATTATTGCCATATACCAATTGGTTGTCAAATTTTATTCTACCATCACCTCATTTATTAATCTCCTATATACTTTCTTGCTTCCTTACTGATCTCCTTCCTTTCAGACTCTTTCCTCCATTAGTCAATCAGTAAATATTTATTAATCTATCACTAACTACCAGGCAAGGTACTAAGCACCAGGAATTAAAAAAAAAAAAAAAAGAAAGAAAGAAAGAAAAAAGAAAAAGAGAGAGAGAGAGAGAGAGACAGTTCCAGTCCTGCAGGAGCTTGCATTCTAATGTGGGTAGACAAAACAAAAGGAAGTGGAAGGAAGGGAGGGAACAGAGAGGATTTCCCAATGTAGGGCAGTACAGTTTGGAGAGAAATGAAATTAGGATTGATTTCTCATCATAAATTGGGGCTTCTGAGAAGAACCAGTCAATTACAAGAAGAAAGTACTCTGAAGCAGAAAGTATTTGAGTATGAGAGGTAGTCCAAGGTAAAAGGAAACTCACTTTTTAAGCATTTTCTCCCACAATGGGAGATTCTGTAATTTCAGCTGTCTGAAAATTTCAGTTTCACTGAGTATCTTTAGGCTATAACCTCCCTAGTAGAAAGGAACCTCAATTTTCTGGAAACATGGTATATACAATGATTTATGAGACTTCCCTGAGCTTCTTAAAGTGGGATTAAGTGGGAGATGGGTTTGTCAAGGGAGGAGCAGTAAATAGGACAAAAAGATAAAGGACAGTGTCTGTTTGAACTTAACTATAGGGTTGAAACTGGAAAGGGAGGAGAATGAAATCAGAAGTAATGGCCTAAAAAAACTACCGAAATTGAGGGAATGAATATCACATTGATTCTTTTCTTTTGCCTGAGGCAATTGGGGTTAGGTGACTTGCCCAGGGTCACACAGCTAGGAAGTGTTAAGTGTCTGGGGCCAGATTTGAACTCAGGCCCTCCTAACTTCAGGGCTGGTGCTCTATTCACTGGGCCACCCAATTGCTTCCTATCACATTCATTCTATCACACAGAGATGACAATGAATTACCTGATAAGACAACATTGCATGGCAGTGGACAAGAATAACAGTAGCAACCTAACAATGAAGAGATGCTAGGTGCTAGTGCCTTGTGGTAAGTGCTTTATAATCATGATCTGATTTTATGATTTATGATCATGATCTGATTCTCACAACAACCCTGAATTCGAGGTTATCATCACCACCATTTTACAGATGAGGAAAAGTGAGGGAGGGGCAAACAAGTGAAGTGACTTATCCAAGGTTGCACAGCGAATAAGCACCTGAGATTAGATGTGAACACAGGTCTTTGCCTCTATCTACTGCTCCATCTTGCTACATGGATCCTTTCTGCTTAATTATTTCATCACATGTTCTTGATCCCTCTTTGCCCTTGTGTAATCAGTGTAAACATTCTGGATTAAACAATTAGATGTCTTTGACCCTATGACACAATATGAACATTCTGCAGGCCACATTTTCACGCAAATCTCTTTAGTAGTGATAAGAATATTGGTAGGTCCTCTTCCTATAATTCCTAACATTAGGACTTATTCCCTAATAGGGAACTACTAGGACTAGTTCCCTATTTCTATAAAAAGCTATGAAGTAATAAGTTGGAATGGCATGGAGGACCAAGGATTTACATATTACATATAGCTATTGATCTAGGAGAGATGATAAAAATTTTTTTCTTCCTCATTATACTTAAGGGGATGTCCTTCTCTGATAGCTAATACCCAGTTGAATAATTCCCCTGAAACTGGGACATGGTAGTATCCTTTGCCCTAAACCCATCTTCCCTCATGTTTGTAAAGTCATGCTTTAGTACTCCAGGTATTTCAAATCAGGCCTTATGCCATTTTTGCTTGTATTAACTAAACATATGCCATAAGAAAAGAGCTATTGTTTTACTGTTTATTGGCAGTCTGATTACTTTGCAAAATTTCCTTAAGTCTCTAAATTGATAAAATACTCTGGTACAAATTCTAAATTTGTTTACTCATGTACTTGTTTATTTATTTTTATCCCCCTCCCCACCAAGGTAAGTGGGGTTAAGTGACTTGCCCAGAGTCACACAGCTAGGAAGTATTAAGTGTCTGAGGTCAGATTTGAACATGGGTCCTTCTGACTTCAGGGCTGGTGCTCTTATCAGTGCACTGTACCATCTAGGTGCTCCCAATCAGGATAAGTTTAAACTTCTTCTCCCAAATTCCAGTTCCATAGCTCCAACTACTACTTGTTAAGTCACAACTTCACAGAAGGTCACATTAGTATCTGAAACTCATTTTTAACTCTATTCCTGGCCTTGCTTTACACTTCTCTATTTCTGTTAGAAGTACTGTAGAAGAGGAAAAGGTGGTCAAGAGTACTGAATACAACAAAGACCACTTTAACTGATTATTAGATTAATTAATAAATGTGCTCAGGAAACAAGACCAAGTTTCCTGAGCAATATGTTTAAGGTCTAAAGAATATGGCAGTTACATGTAAATATACTCTCAAGATTTGATGCTGTTAAGTTTGGGGCTCAGTCAAGAACTCTGATTTTATTACTTTTCCATGATAATTTAGAAAAATTATTAGAAGCTTCCAGACAATAAATAATTAAGTTAAACTATGAAATTTTTTCTTCATAATTGTAAAGTGGTAATGTACAAGTTGTGCTTAATATGCTTATTTTAGTTAGAATTAGTTAGCAATGGAATCACATCAAAATCTACTATTATTTAATTGTGCTGGGGAATGTGCCACATAATATATTCCTGTTAAAATGTTATTTTCAAAGTCTATGTGCTTATTTTTTGGTAATTATTTTGCCAAAAAAAAATACATTATTGATTTTAAGATTTAAAATTTATTCTTAATTGTTCCAAGATAATGTTTATTAATGTCATGCAATTTAATATTTGTTTCTTATGTGAAAGAATGAATATTTCAATTGGAAGTAAAAAAAAAAATAAGAAAAACCAAAACCTCAATGATTTTTACAAGAAAAAAAAAACCTACTTACCGCTGTAGCTCGAGACAATTCTCGGCATGTGCTAAGTAGTCCATTCTGTAAATCGTCCCTTTGCAAAACTACATTCTGAATGGCTGCTGGATTATCTGCATTCATCTCTATTTCTTGGCTGGCTGATAGCAAAGCTTGCTCAAGCATGTACTAGTATAATAAAAAGAACTACTTTTAATGTTCTGAATTACTGAATATATATAAATATAAATATATATATTTTACTTCAGTTATTGTCCTGATAAAAATAAAATAAAATAACATCAATTTTAGGTAATAAACATAATCGCCCTACTTTCTCCTTGTGAAGCTGCTGAAGTTTCTCTTCCAATGCATGTACCGCTTTATCTTGTTCACATAATCTGCTTAATTTGGCCTAGGTAAATAAAAGAAAATTTCTATGGTTAATAATACTTTTCAATATTTTCCATTTTGGCTTTAAAAGCAGACAACATAAATTTAAAATAATCATTTAATTTTTAATTAAATGATTAAAATGAACATGATCTGTAATTAAAATAAAACACAGGAAAAAGATTAAATACTTCAAACTTCAACATTTTCCCAGATATATCAAGGTATCAGAAAGCCATCAGTCAGAAAGATTTGGGTCTCAAGACTGCCTTTGACATATATTGAGAAATATCTTAGGCAATTCTTTAAGATAAGAAGCTGAAAACAGTTATGTCTGCTTTGATAGAGGAAGTTTACTCACAGGAAGTTCCCTACACCAAATGTAAAAGGTGGCTTGGATTAAAAGAATAGTCTGCAAAGATGAGGCTATATACATTTCAGTGGATAAAGCCAACTTTGGCATCGGGAAAATCTAGGTTCAAGCTCTGTTTCTCACACATATTAGCTGTGTGCCTGTGAGCGAGTTACAAACTTTATCAGTGCCCTTAAGTACAATGGGATTGTGATTTAAACACTAGATGCTTAATCTTATGAAAAAAACAGGTACAACTTTGCCTCTAATATATAACCCAGACACATTTTCCCCACAAAGTCTATGGAGGCAAAAAGCTAAGCAAAAATTGTAATAACAACTAGGATATGTAACTTTAAATTACACTTCATTACATAACATTAGGGTAAATGCAAATTATGCAAATACAAATATAATGAAGTATACATTCACCTGTCACTATAATTACTCATTTAAATGTGGTTAATATCAATTTTTTTGTTTTAAAATATCGAGCATTTTATACAATCCTTACGATAAAAACACTACTTGAATTTGATTCCCATTAATTCCTCATAAATCCTAAGGAAAAATTTTAAACACAGAATTATTTTTAACATAAAAATAAGAGCTACAGAAATTAGCCATTAGTTCACATATTTTATTAGTTTTAGCCTTAGGTTATAATTTAAAACATAGTTTTAATTTATTCATATTTTCTTTTCACTATAATCATATGAAAAATGTTAGAAGGCACTTTAAACTTTGTCAAAATAAATTTGTCAAAATGAAATTTTGACATTACTTGAAAATCCAAGTTAAAGCTCCTGGGAAAAAATTTTAAGTATCAAAATATATTTGCTCTGATGTCTCAGAACCCAACCTTAGACATAACACAAATAAAGAAAAATATGTCAGATTCTTAACTTCTTATACTTAAAATTATTAAAATAAAGTAAAGGTGCAAAGGTAAAAATTAATTACTCTGCTATTTACCATAGAAAATATTAACAAAACTCTCAAAGAAACTCTGATAATTTATAAAACATATATTTGGAAGTACTAAATAGAGAAAAGGTGAGATAGAAAATACTGGGAGTCAGATTTATGTTACGTTCTCAATTCTGCCCTTAATTAGTGATGTGACCTTAGGCAAGATATTCTGTCCAAGACTCTCAGCTCAAATTTAATCATCTCTAAAATAAGCTATATTATTCTGTTATTCTCAGGATGCTTGATTAGAACAAAGTTATGGAATAAATATGTAAGAACTAAATTGCAAAGACAGAATAGCAATTTGGGGATCTTAGAGGTGAGGATTACCAGTCTAAATTTGGGATCCAAAAGGGATTATAATAGTAATGGAATCTGAAAAATGGATTATCTCCAATTTTTTTCTTTCCCCAATTTGAAAATGTTATTTGATAAAGCATTATACTCTTAGTAAAGAGGAAATCTCTGAATATTGTCCCTAAATCAGGCATGCAAAGATTTAAGACAAGAAAATAGTGAAAAGGCTAATTTTCAACAATCTATAATAATTCTTTTTACTGGGGAAGCCCTTCTGTGCTTACATAAAATGCTCTGGCATGACAAATATGGCAAAAACATCAGTGATAAATGTCATAATGATACTTACATCAATATCCACCTCTTCAGATCTGTACTTGTACAATGTACCTCTATACTCGTCTTGTGATAGCTATAAGGAAGAATACTATTGTCATAAAAACAACTTCAAAAATACAAGAATGAAAGTGTTCAGTTGGTAGTTAACAATTAAAACACATTATATCATTTACATGACCAGTAACAATTTATGGTAAGACAGATTCTGATTTCATTGGACAAACATTTATCAAGTATGGATTGCTTCAAAAAGGAAAAGATATGTAAAATTAATAATTTAATATCTTCACATGACCTTTTAAGTTAATATAATCTTAAAGTTGTGTTTCTTAGGCATGTGTACTATCTCAAAAAATAAGAAAAACATAATCATAGTAAAGAACTATAATTTCAATCAGGTTTAATGATTTCATGTTGAAAAAAAATTTTACATGCATTTTATGTATACACACTTATAAATGTTGTACTTTATATTTTAGTATAATTTTGCGTGTAAAATGAATCTAATATCTATTTTGTAAATATGCCAGAAATATAAGGAAGGAAATGGATTATTTTAATTTAAAGAAAATATTGACTCTTCTCCCTTGTAATCTTTAAGATTCAGAAGGTAGAGTCTAAAATTCTTTTATATATTTTGTATTATAGTGCAAGTGCCATATTAGCTTAATTTTAAGGAATTGCACATTTAGATTTTTTTCCACTTAGCTAATTTTTAAGTGGTTCTCACTACTATATATATACTTGTCCAGAGTCACACACATAGGAAGTGTTGTGTCTGAGACCAGATTTGAACTCAGGAACTCCTGACTTCAGAGCTGGTACTCTATCCACTGAACCACCTAGCTGCCCCTCACCATAGTACTTTTGCACAAAAAAGTCCTTATATCCAGCAGGATTTTTTAAAAAACTAAATATCATTTCTTATCAAATGTAACTTTTTAAAGATTTCTACTGATATGTAAGTACACAAAAGAACAGGTGATAGTCTATGAAGGGATGGCTTAATATCTCCTTAATCTTTTTGAATTACCCATCTTAGTGGAATTATGTTTTGACTATGAAGCACAACTGAATTCTGCTACAAATAACAAAGTTACACACACACACACACACGAAACCATGTGTGTATGTCAATATTATAATAAAAGACAATGAATTGTAATGAAAAGAGCACTTGGAATTAGAAGACCAGTTCTACCACTTCTTAATTTTTATGTTTCCACACTTGAAAAATGGACAATAATTGTAGTACTTTTCCACAAAGCAAATGTGAGGTTCAAACAGGATAATGACATGTAGAGTATTTTATGTTATATAAACACAATGTAATTAATATAACTTTATATGACATCTACCATAGTATCAGTTGATACTGACATTTAACCTAGTAATGTTTGAAATGTCAGACTACTTTTATTTAAACTCAAGGATTAGTGGGAAGCTAAACAAATACACATAGAAATCCACATATGTGTATATTTATAAACATTTCTAAACACTATAATTTTTAAAAATTGAAGTGTTTCATTTTTGAGGTATTACTTAAGAATTATCTGCAAGTGCATTTTGTGATAATTTAAAGGTAGGTATAGTTATATTAAATCATGAAGTAATCTTTATTTTAAAATAAAATTCACTCTTTCTGGATATACTTTAAAAATCATCTTACCTTTAACTTATTTTGAAAAACTCTAAAATGCAGAAAACATTTATTCTAAAAGCTTGATGGTAGTTTAAATATCAAATGTTTAACTATATCTAAGGTATAATTCTGAGTTACTAAAATCTGATAAAACCTTCAGAAGTAAAACATGCTTAGTGAAAACTTTTAGGAAAAAACTTTAAAGGATCTCTGTATATATATATAATTGTATATTATAGTTTTGAAATCATATTTTGGTTAGAAAACATCTTTAATAAAAACTGTCATTTAAATTAAATGAATTAAAACCAATTCATAATAAACTGCTTTCATTTCTGTTTTTCTTCTCGGGTTATTTATACCTTCTGAATCCAATTCTCCCTGTGCAACAAGAGAACTGTTCGGTTCTGCACACCTATACTGTATCTAGGATATACTGTAACCTATTTAACATATAAAGGACTGCTTGCCATCTAGGGGAGGGGGTAAAGGGAGGGAGGGGACAAATCGGAACAGAAGTGAGTGCAAGGGATAATGCTGTAAAAATTACCCTGGCATGAGTTCTATCAATAAAAAGTTAAAAAAAAAAATTCATAACACTAAAATGTAGCCTTGCCACAAATGAGAAAATTACATAATAAGTGAAAAATATTACTGCCTGTTTAATTAATTCTGAGTAATCTGAGTTTTCTTATTGCACAGAAAGGAAGGCAAACATAAAGGGATCTTAGTTAGAGCAAGGAACTAAGCACTTGGGAATGTGATTTTGAAGAAAATATGTCATAGAATTAAAAAAAAAAAGTTCTTCATATATTTCTACCAAGTTTGACATATATTGGACTATTTGCCATCGTGGGGAGTGGGTGGAGGAAGAGGAGGGAAAATTGGAACACAAGGTTTTGCAATTGAAAAATTATCCATACACATGTTTTGAAAACAAAAAGCTTTCTTTTTTTTTTTTTTTCCAAAGTTCTTTTTAAAATTCTGTTTGACATCTGATGATACTGATGAAGATGGATATAGTAGATCTATAGAGGGCAGGCTTTGGATTCAGGAATACTTGGACTCAAATCCTGGCTCTGATATACTAGCTATGTGACCAAAGGCAAGTGAGTTACTCTCTTAGTAACCTAGACAACATTGTAAGACTATAAAAGTTGCAAATCTTCATTCGTTGAGGTAGTTGTGTATCCAACAAGCTCAAAACTAATGAAATCACAAGTTTTGCACTACCAAAAGAAAATCTAGGATGCTTATGAGTGAGATTGTAAGCTACTATCAGAAAAGCAAATAAAAATAAATATAAGTTTTCAGGGTGAGCTATGGGGAAAGAAAGCAAAAATCGGACCTCAAGAGGATTGTTAAATTTCAATGGTCACAAATTCAGTCTTTGAGAAATATATACTAAAATAATACTTATATTTCTCAAAATTCCTCAGTGTTAATATTAAATTCTTTTTGGTCTGTGAGGTACACAATATTAAGACTGATTTCTTTTCCTAGAATGTAAGACTGGCTATGTATGGCTAATGATATCAACTATTTAGTCTTTACCTTGTCTCTAAAGTACCTGTAATACTAAGTAGGTAATAATTTTTTCCTATTCCCCTTCAAAAATATCCGTTTACCCATTTACATAAATTTATGTTTTTTAATAGTTCTTTCTGAATTTAAGCTATAATACTAGAGATTATATTATGCATCATATTATAGTATATGACTTGATGAGGATTCAAATAATTTTTGCTTTATCAAATCTGTATCTGGCTCATATTACGAATTTTTACACACACACACACACACACACACACACACACGCTCTTATATTATGAATTTTTATACACACACACACACACCTTCCCTGCCTCCAAATCTTTCTCTTACTCCCTTCTTTCCTCCTGCCCTGAAACACATATCCCAATACAACAAATAATAATCCCTCCTATATTTAAAGTGCACAGAAACAGAAAAACCCCCAAGTTTTTCTATAGAAAGGATATATACTAATATATATATATATAAATATAAAAATAAAGGATATATGTAATATATTTTCAATACTAATATTTTCATAGTGCAAGTTTTTGAAGATGACAAAGGTTTTTTTTAAATTGGTAGCTTTCTCACTAAGAATAAAAAAAATTTTCTTTGCTTTGAAAGTAATCTTGTTTTAATATTTAATGCTTTAATTTTTATTGTGAATTATATATAACTGTACTAAATTGGAAATTTTATATTTCAATGTAGAAATTATAGGTTTTTTAAAAAAATTAGTTTCACTTTTTAATATTGATTAATATTTTATTTTATTTTTAACGCTTTTAAAAAGTTATTATTAGGACTATTTTTTAATAGGTAATTTAAAGTAAATTATTACCAGAAATATCCTAATATACTTTTTAAAAATCTGGTTACTTTAAAAATTATGCAATGTACAACAAAATTTGAATATAAGTTGGTAGAATACTTTTTTTTTGTAGATCTGTGATTAACCATATTTCTAAGGCTAAGTCTTCTACTCCCAAGAGATACATACATAAATATATACACATGCACACACGCATGTTATGTATGTGAAAAATATGACAAATGGAAAGAACTATTTGGAGAATTACCTGAGAACAACAGGAACATGAGAAAAGAATAACCCCACATTTTTTTTTTTCCCACCAGAAATAGTTAACTCAAAATTTTACTACATTTTATAACATTTTCTTCTTCATATTTAAAAATATTTTGATTTAATCTTCAGAGTTAAAAACTAGATAAGACAAAACCCAACAAGTTGTGGGCTTTTTTAAAAAAATAAAATCATTAAGAAATAGATTAAAACTAAGAACCAACTATCTAGAAAAACCCATCTTAAAATTACTTCTGAAATGTTTTTGCATTGATAGAGACAAATGGAAATTCATTAAAAATTTTACTACAGACCTGTAATACACATGATTTGTCAAATATGTTAGACAAAATACTTTAGGGAAAAGACAGACTTCATATTCAACAGCAAAAACGTTCAGCAAAGCCATGCTCACAATCCCGCAGCATTTCATAAAGCATGGATGATTTGTGGCTTTTCAAACAAAAAAAAAAAAAAATAAGAAAAAAAAAACATTAATGTTATGAGTAAATCTGGGGAACAACCAAAACTGTCACTGAGGGAGTTTTGCAGATGATAAAGCAGTATCATTCACTATCCAAGACCTTACTTGCTGGTACAGTTGGGGTCTTAGCGCCGAGTTCTCAATCATAGTGTGAACCATGGTGATTAAAGGTTCATTTTCTTTCATCTATTTCAAATCAGGAGGAGCATACAGCAAACATCAGTTTACAGCATGGCTAGATTTGAAAGACGACACTGTAAATATAGCCTCTACTTGAATGTCTTCCTAACAGTGTAGTAAGTCACACCCAAGTGTTAAAAGATTATAAGGATAAAAAAGCATTTTATCTAAGTAACAAATGGCATGAAATTTCTAATAATATAATTTAAAAACTATTATTTTCTAATATAAACTTGATAATTGTAATTACATTTCATAAAACTTGTACAATCAACAGTAAATTATAAATCAAAGCATCTATGAACTTAAAAAGGAAAATAATTTTGAGTAACTTAGTATCATGCTATTAAAATGTTCCAAATATTTATAATGAAAAGATAGCAAAGTCAGTCTCTAATAAACTACAATATGTTTCTCAGCATACCTTATTGTCTAGAATAATACATTATTGCTATTTTGATTCAATATATTATATAATAAATGTATTTTTGTTTAAAAATGTAAGATATATTTCAAGGCTAAATATACATGCATAACTAAAATCTGCAGTATGTTGTGCTTTATTTATTCTTCAGATGCAAGTCTTAAAAAAGAATGCTACTTTTTAATCAGCTTTATGTTTAGCATAGTTGCCCATGTTTAGTGTTAATAAAATTTATTTTTGTTGAATGGAGTATGAACCATCAATTACTTTCATTTTAAATACTAATGAAAAGTTTCATTCAATAGATTTACAACATAGGAATTTTGAGATTACATTGCCAATTCAAAGTTTAATTAAGTTATAAGGTTTAAGTCAACAACTATTAGATTTATAGGTAAAATATCTTCTATGTGTGTTTGCTTCTAGAAGGTAAATGATTGGGATCAAGTCTTATTTATATACAAATGGGCTTATTTTAAAGTTAAAATTATACATCAATATGTATTTAGTTTTATCATTATCTTTCCCTATGAATATGCCTGCTGTAAAAATAATTATTACTCTGGATTACTCCAAATGTAGCTTGGAAATAAATAAGTGACCTTTTTGGGAGGGAAGGCTTATACAAGCAGAATGCATATTCTATTGGTTTCTACATGGAGGAAGAAGTAGAATTCAATTCATTCAAGTAGAACAAAATAAATGCTGGAAGCTCTGTTTCTGTTGTCTGAGGAGCAAAATGGCTAGATTTGAAAAGACTCACTATTAGAATGGACAGAGGGTTAGAAAGTTTTTAAAGACAGCATTTTAAAGACTATTTACTATTTTTCAGGTGGAAGGAGGAACCATATTAATAAAGTCATGGTTTCTTGATGCAATATATTTAAGAATTTTTCTGGCAAAACTTGAGGGACAAAAGCTTTTCTATGTACAAAAAATCAAGTTTTCTTTTTCTACCTTCTAGCCCACAAAGGAATGCTAGTAATTTTACGATAACTGTGACAATAATATAACCAACTTAAAACAAAAACAAAAAACTCCAACCTCAATATTGATATCCATTTGCTTTAATCTAGCAATACCACTATTAGATCTGTATCCCTAAGAATTCAAAGAAAAAGGGAAAAGATCTGTTTATACAAAAATATTTATAGCATCTCTTTTTGTGATGGCAAAGAACTAGAAATTAAGAAGATGCCCATCAATCTGGAGAACTGCTAAACAAATTGTGGTATAAGAAATGATGAGCAAGATGGTTTTAGGAAACTCTGATAAGAGTTATATGAATTGATAAAGAGTAGAGTGAACAGAACCAAAAGGACAATGTATAGAAAAATGAAAATTTTTCTAAGGATGATCGACTTTGAAAGACTTAGTTACTTTGATAAAGACAATTAAGATAATTCCAAAGCATTCATGACAAAAAATGCTATCCACTGCCAGATGTACTCTGAATGCAGACTGAAGCATTTTTTCAAAATTTTTCTATTTTTTCCTTTTTTAAGGGTCTGGGTTAGTGTTTTCTTTTAAAGCATAGTTAATATAGAAATATGTTTTGTATGACTTCACATGTATGCTCTCAAGGAGAATGAGGTAGAAGGGAGGTAAGAGAATCTGGAATTCAAATTTTAAAAGAATGTCAAAAATTTTTTACATGTAATTGAGAAATATCTAATAAAATAAAACACATTGAAAAAATATTGATATCAGTTTGATATTTTCACATCAGATTGATATACCATAAATACTTAAGTCAGTTAATTGAAATTAATACTCTTCTAAATTTTCCTTAGAAAAGAAACAATTTCCAATGCTAATTTCCTTTAAAAATAATTCTACTTCCAAGAAGATATTAATTACTTTAACTAAAACAAACTGACAGATAAATGAAATCAGGATAAATAAAATCCTTCTCAGACTGAAGAAGTGATAACGGAAGTATGTTACATAGAGGAGAAATGAAAGGGCAAACATTGATACGACTGTGTCTTAAAAATAGAGTAAGAGCTAAAGGAGAAAGAAACTGCTTGCCCTCCCAAGAATGATATATAGCAAAACTACAAAAATTACTAAATGATCATCCAGTTATTGTTTGTCCTTTGTTTTCAAAAAGGATCTATGACATCATGGATGACATCCTGACTTCTGTGTAAACTCTGTAAGGCAGAGTTGCACTATCTTCAGCCTCACTCTCTCTTCCAGAGTCACTGAAATTCAGTGGCAAGACAAAAGTCAAGACTGGTGATGACCCTGGGGAATCAATAATGACCTTTATGTCTTTGATGTCTGACCAAGCTTGAAACTCTAAATCCTCCACAGTCACTGCTCCAATCCCTTCACTGCTGATAGAACAAACTGTTCTCATCTGCCCTTTCTGTTGGGGGAAAGTCTCACATGGCTGGATAGATACCTTCCCTATCTCACGGTCTGTTGTTGCTTACCCATTGACTTAGGGTAAGTTTCCAAGATATAACAGAGAAACCCTCTAGACTTATGAAAAAGATAACAGGGGGCAGCTAGGTGGCACAGTGGCTAGAGCACCAGCCCTGAAGTCAGGAGGGCCTGAATTCAAATCTGATCTCAGACACTTAACATTTCTTAGCTGTGTGACTCTGGTCAAGTCACTTAACCCCAACTGACTCAGCAAAAAAAAAAAAAAGATGACAGCCACCTTGTTCTGGTGAATCATATGGGAATAAATGATACTTGTAGAAAGAATCTAAAAAAGTATTTCTAATGGTCATGATGTCTTAGGCAATAAAGACCTTAAGGGTACAAGTTTTTTTTTCAAAAAGGCAAGCAATGAAAAGGGGAAAAAATTTGGGAGGTTAACTAAGAAGGTTGTATGTAAGCATAGGTCTGCTCATCTTTCTTAATCAGTTCACAATATAAGATTGAAAGATTCTTGGCCAGAGGAAGGATATGTAAACAAAATGTTTAAAGACACACAGATGGACTTATAAATCAAATCAAAAGGCTTTAAACCAAAAAGGATAGGTACTATATGAAAACACACACAAAAAAAGAACTATAGTTGAGAGAACAAGAAATTCATAGAAGCTAAAAAGAAAAAAAGGAGTCAGTAGTAAAAACCAAAAAAAGTCAGTAGTAAGTGTCCCTACATCAATGTTCTAAGTTTCAGGAACAAACATAATAGTCCTAATGCAAGGAAGCAAAATTGCCCTTATGGGTCTTGTTGTTACTAAGAATAAGCTTATGGCTGAAAAATGACTCTGGATTGGCATTGTGTCTTCAAAAGAAACAGGATGTGGAAATGGTGGAAGGGCAGTATTGTTTACTAAGAAGCTATACTCATGTGAGGAAATCCAAGAACAAGGAAAAAGTATCATGGAGAGTTTTTCAGAAAAAAAGATAAAGAGAAAAAAAAAAGTTTTTTTTTGTTTTGTTTTTAAATCATTGTAGTATGCTACAGACCATATGAGCAGAAAGAGGAAATAGATGAGAATGGTGAACATCACAGATCTGGCAAAAAGATATATTATAGTGACAAGGGAACTTTACCTAGGTTTCTTCTGGAACTGTCAAAAACAGAAAAGCTAATTACTTTTGATTGACACTGAAGACCACTTCATCACTCAAAACAATAAATGCTTTTTCATTTCAACATTTATTCATTCATTCAAATGGTTAGCCTGAAAATGGTGCCATGGAGGATGGAATATAACTACACATGTTACATGAACATACTGGCAGAAGAGCACCAGGTACAGATATATGTTGTATAAGAAGGGATAGCCAGAGATGCAGTGTATTTTGGGAGAAGCCTTATCTTTTTGAGAGGCAAAATGCAGAAGGTATATTAGAGGGTAAAGTTTAAGATGAAGAAAAGTTTACTAACAATAGAATAGAGGATCCAAGGAGCATAATAAAAAGAGCAAGAATATATAGATTAGTAATTAAGAGTAAAATGTGAAGTCAAATATGATAATGATGTCATTATTACAAATGGATAAGGCTAAGAGGAAAGTGTTTGGGGGGGGGTAAGTTTGTTTTTTGTTAAAGGAAAGATGGTGCTAAGTTTTAGATATAATTAAATTGTGATGCCAATTATATCTCCAGGTAGAAATTTCTAGTAGGTAGCAAGAATTGGAGCTGTGACCAGAGATGTAGGATAGCTGCAAGGTTTAATGAAAAAAGAATGGGATTCAAGGAAGAAAAAGACCAAAACCAAAACCCCCTTTATATATCAATTATATATATCCTTATATATATCAATCTAGTAAAGAAGAACTTTTGTGGTAGCAAAGAGTTAGGAAAAAAAAGTATTGTCCATCAACAATTGTTGTTGAGAAATTGTTAAAAAAATATCTAAAACTACACATATGTGAAAAATTTAGAGAAGTATATAAAGACTTAAATGATACAAAGTAAGCAGAAGGTAGGGGAAACTCCCTTTCCCTTGCTTCCTAAGCAATGTAAATGGGAAGAAAGTCACTGCTGTCTACTTACAATGACCAAGCTTTGGACCCAGTGAAGAATCGAGAAAATGTACCTCACTTTTTTCACTAGAGAAGTGGAAAACTAAGAAGGGAGAATTCTTCATATATTGTCAGATATAATATGTTGATTAGATTTAAAAAACTTCTTTCAAAATCTGTGTTAAAATAGGAAAGCCTCACTGAAGAGAGGAACCATATATTCAGAAATTAATGTGTTCTATAATAAGGTATCAAATAAAACAAATAAAGGAAAGATAATGAATGCAATTTAGGCAAAGGAAATAAGTTTAGATCCCAGGTTTGCTTGTATGACCTTAGGCAAATCCCCATCTCTTCCCTGGCCTCATTTTCTCCTGCAAAATGAGGAAAGAGATTAGACTAGATTGTAGAGCTCTCTAAGGCCACTTCTGTTTTTAAAATTCTAAAACTGCAGGGTCCTATAGATATAAATATATATTCATGTAAAGATAACTAAAGCCTTGGAAGTAAAGGAGATTGTCAAGAAAGAGACTGTTACTATTTGAAATTAACTTGAAGGAAAGTTTCAATGGAGTACTTATGCAACTATCCTCAGTTATGTTCAACATTTTAAACGATGTACTAGATGAATGCATAAATATCATGCTTATTAAATTTTCAGGTGACAAAGCTGAGAGCTGGTTAACATTTTCAGTGACAAATTAAGGATCCAAAATGTTTTTGGCACCCTATGATCTGAATCCTAACAAGGTACTTTAGAGAAAAAAATACAATCTTACATATCAACCTCATAAATATAAGATGGTGAGTCAATATTACTGTCAAGACATAAAGCATGGGTAGATACCAGTTCATATGAAAAACCGATCTGGGGAGAAAGTCTTGTATTATGATCTGCATATTCAATGATTCCTATTGGATGATCAGCTGATAAGATTGCCAAAAAGTGTAATACAATCATAGGCTACGGCAAGTGACGCACAATGGCTAGAAAGAGGGAGGTGATAGTACCAATGTATTTTGCCCAGGCCAGAGATTTGTAAATGAGAAAATATAGAATGTGAAGAAAAAGATTCGAGATCTAGGTTTATCTTACTACTTAAACGATCTCAAGGTAACTTTTAAGTATATATCCCTACTACTATCATCGTCTTAAAAAACATCTAATTTTTTCCATGTTTAATTGATATTTTAAAACAGAATTTATTCTGAATATAATTTTTTTCTCTGTGTAGAATATTAAGTCAAAGCTTTTATTTTCCCATTAGGTCATTTTACTTAGCTAATATTTTTACCAATAATGTTTTAGAATGCTGAAACTATAGTTAAATTTCAAGATCATCAACCCCCAAATTGACAATTTTTAGTAACAAATGTCAGAAGTACTATTTTCTAGACCATTTAGATTGGTAAAACACAGCTTTTACTATAAAAATCTCAGAGTAAATATTCAAAAATTAGCATTTTTAATGACCACAAATAAAATTATTAGATATAAAATACTCTTTTTTGTTTCATGTGGCACAAAATATTTTTTATTAAATAAACTAACTTATTTTGTTCCAAATGGAACAATGTAATTTAGTTTTCTAAATTTTCTTCATTAATATTTTTTTTAACAAATACTTCACTACTTTTCATAAAGCATTTTAAAATTTAAGATATTAAAAAAATAAGATAAGCACAACTTTCAGTTTACACTGTAATGACACATTTCCTGAAAGATTATGCTCAAATAAATTTTATGTCTGAAAACAGACTAAAATGTTATAAATACTTTGGCATCTTTAATATTAAAATGTGCTTAATAATGAATTTGAATATTGCCAATAAACTACAGAGAAGACCCTTCTTGTGACATTCCCTAATTTCTACAATTGCCTTTGTTTTGATTAAATACAAGCTGATACAAAATCACTTGCTCAAGTAAAGAAGGGGAGATGGTGTGGTGATGATTCTACATATCCCATTATAAAATAGACTAAATTGGGAATGGAGAAATTAAAGAAGGCACTCCCCTCAAAAATATTCCATATGTATTTCATATAGTAAAGATTCCTTTCAATAAGTTCCATTTAGAAACATCTTTTAGGATGCTTATTCTATTTTAAAAATAGTATTCTAAAATTCTAAAAGTAGAACAGCCCCTGAGAACCCAATCCTTTCTAAAACACCACTTAAAATCTGAGGGTGTCCTTTTTTTATGCTTCTAAAACATACCCTGCATATTCAAAATGTCTTAAGTACTAACAAGCAAGAAAATTCCAGAAATCCCACCTGATAATCCAAATATAGGGTGTTCTTTTGAAGATGATGTGAAAGAATCTCATTCTAGTAGATGCCAGTCAAACAGAAAAAGGACAGGGACAGAAAGTCAGGACAGGAGTCATAAAAAGGTCAATTTCTTTTAAAATAGGAAAACGACTAGTTTACTTTTTACTAAAATTAGAGTACATTATCATTTTCATACAAGTTTCCACATGTATTGTATAATGTACAAGAAATGACATGCAAAAGCTGCAAATTATATCTAAACATAAAATTACATCTAAACAAATACATGTTTAAATTGAACAAGAAAAATATTAAATGAGTTCAACTAATAAGCTATCAGTTTTAACATGGAAATAGACATTTTTTCCTGAAATATATTACTTGTTAAACATACACATAGTCAAGAACATCCATAAAAAATTTCCATGACTTCTCAAATCAAAAGAAAAAGCTATGAACCCTTTGAGAATTTGGCCATATAATAATTTACTTTTTATAAAAAATATTTTACATCTTGAAATGGAAAGATGAAATAAGAAGGTACTATTAAGAATTTTTTTTTTACTCAACATCTTGTTTTCTAATCACTACAATATCTCTCTTTTAAAAATTAAATATGAATATAATATAGTACATCTTTCAAGTCTATTATTAAATGTGATTTCAGAAGGTCTGGTTTGTATCCTATTGGTGTTTTGTTTTGATATAATAAATAAATCAACAGGGCTCAGAGCTCAAAAGGTTAATAGCAGGATATAATGTTTATCACAGTGATAGCATTACGCTTGGCAACAATGGCAATGTAGAAAATGTGATTAATAAGTGGTTCAAAATTAGTGATGATGATAGGTGATACATATTAATTACTTTATAGCTGACCTTTGGACAGTGGGCCTCAAGTTTGAGTTGCATGAGTTGTGCTAATGTATTTTCCCGGATACTACTCAGTTCAGCTTGCTGCCGTCTCAGCTTTATTAGCAGCAGTGTGAGCTCCTCTGGCTGAAGGAGTGTAATTTAAGAATCCAAATAGTGGAAAACATTAATTATTTTTTTAAATGACAGTTACTTATACCAAGATTTCTTGGAAAGTTTCCTTTGGTGGTCAACAAGCTGAAACATCAATCATAACACCTAGATAATATAGGTATTACTTAAATGAATACATGTATATATATATAAAATAATAGAAATAGCATTACTTTTTAAGTTACAAAAAAATACCATTACAAAACAGTATCAGAAATTTCACCTACAAAAGCTCTCTTCTCAAAGCAATGGAGAGGGTATTTCAATATTATATATACCATGCACAGGTGCTGAGAAAATACAGGCCTACAATAAAAATTAAAAAGATTTACAGTGAGGATGGGCTAAACATTGAACTGAGCATAAAAAGCTTAGTTCACTGTATTAAAGATTTCCTGTAAGACAGTGTCTAGTTCAGTGGGAAGAACACTGGGTTTAAGGCTGTGGGTTCAAATCTTGTCTCTGACACTTTCTGCTTGTGTGACTTCGGGAAAGTCATTTATAAGTCATAGGCTTTATTTGTACAAACGAAGGAATTAGATTAAATATGACCCAGAGGCCTCTTAATATTTTAGGTCTGTGATCCTATGAATAAATGATCTCACATTACATAATATTTCACAAAATGAAAAAGTTCTCGAGTGATTAAAAAAATTATTTTACAGTGTAGAAAGTAAATGAAAAAATAAAAATTTACATTTTAAATGTTCTTGATTAATGCTTTCACTACATTTTCCAAATTTAACATTCTAATGATCTTTAAAATGAAAATACTGCCTTTCACTGGCAGAAGTATCTAGTACAAATATGTACACTGCCACGTACACACATGGAAAATGACTTTTCTTCAATATACATAGATGGAACATTTTATCACGAGTTTCCAAGGGAACATTCCCATACTGTTTTTCCCTCAGAGAAATGTAGAAAGGTGTAATCTTTGGCAGTTGTATATAGAATAATAATTGTAACAGTGATTCTAAAGCTATACTGTGCTTTAATAAAAACAAACAAAAAACTGGGCTAGACCACAGAAAGAATATTCTCCCTTAACATAGGATACTTTTATATCTCGTAGAAACAAATTGTGAAAAATTTTGCAAAATACACATGGGGTTTTCAGTAGTGACACAGAATTTTCTGTTTAAGGTCTTATTTTGTTTTCTGATGTCAAAACATAATCTTTTTTTTTTTTTTAAGTTTCTTTTTACTATTTATTCTCTATCCCAAAACAGTTCTTTGAGAATAACCATTTCCAGATAATTGGAATATCATTAAGAATTAACAAATTTTGGTGGGAAAACACCAAAAAAGTTAAGGTTGGCCAAGTTCCTCACATACATAAAGGGAGTCTCAAAAGTCTAAGTGAAATCTTAAGCTTTAATAGTGTACCACAGGCATTGTTAAAAGTTTTAATTGCTTTAAAATGCACTAAGATTTTTGGGACACAACATATACTCTTCTGAACTAACATATTCCTCAAAATAGCCATCTACTAAAGAATTCTAAATTAGTATTCCAAAAACTCTTAGGACTTTCATATGCTAGGATAGCCTACAGATTATGCCAATGAGGAAGGAAGGAAGGTAGGTTATGAGATTTTTATATTAAAAGAAAAAGGGACAGCAAATAATTTTGGAATAAGAAATAAAAGGAACAATCTTAGATATATGAGGAACATTCTGTTCGACTAAGATGATGAAAAACAAACTTTGATGAAAAGTTTAGTCCCATATAAAATTTAACTAAATGATAACATTCAAGTCAATGCTAAAGGTAATTCTTATTGGAAAAGAACTGTTGGCAAATCATTTTATCTTAAATGCCCACCAGAGGGAGCAAGGAGCATTAACTTCAATAAATGAATAATAGATACAAGAAAATCATACATCAAAAGATGTAAATCCCTCAGGATTGAGAAACATTAGGGTCCTTGAAGAGAATTTAGAAAGGTTCACAGAAATAAGTTCACATAAAGAGTAAATATTAGGAACAGAATTCAAAATTAGGTTATCTTTTAATAGAGTACATAGAGTAGGACAAAGTTGGGCAGGGCATTTCAACATGCTATTTTTAACCAATCAATTTATAAGGACCATTCAATTGTTCTAAAAAATGACCCTTATCCACCCACTTCAGCCCCATGGTCTTTTTAAAAGCAACAGATATGCTTTTGCACTTCTGAACATATGTGTTCACAGCTCAGCAGGAGGTGTGTAATATAATGACTTGGTTAACCACAGGGGTTTTCATCAAGGCAATGAGTATAGTGGAGTGATAGGAGGACTGAATTTGAAGAAACTGAATCAGTAGTGACTGTAACCACTACCTAAACATGTAACTTCAAGGAAATCAGGATCTCTCTAAGTATCAGCTGCTATATATTTAAACTGAGGAAGTTGAACAAGACAATCTCAAGATTCCTCCAAATTCAACTTTAAAAATAGGTATGATTCTATTGGTCTTGACTGATAAAATGCTTTTCTTAGCATACAAAACATTAAACAAGTTAAAATTTAGTTTTCTAAGAAAAGCACCGAAAACTAGATGGTAGAATGAATAGTGAAAAAGGAATTTAAATGATGAAAAATAATTTCTTTTGAACAAAACTGTCATTGATAACTAACAAAAAAATTTCAAATAAATTGTTATGTATGCTGAATACTAAAGCTCCTAAAATAATGCAGCTTTCACAACTACTGAATAAAAAATGTTATTTGTCTTCTAGGATTGTAAATAAAGAAAACCATGAGTATTATGAAGATAAACATAACATATACATAGATATTTATTTTTTAGAGACTTTCATTATATTTTTTACTGAAGTTTCTTTCTTTCTTTCTTTTTTTCGTAGATGCAATTGGGATTAAGTGACTTGCTCACAGCCACACAGCTAGTAAGTGTCTGAAGGCTAGACTCCAGGGCTGGTGCTTGGTACTTTTTACTTTCAAAACTATTTAATATGGTTCTTTTCAGAAGTGGTCCAGCAGATAGCAAATAATTCATAACTATGTAAATAACCTGAGTCATACATTAGGTAAGAGTTACAAAGCTTCTAAGTGTCAGAGGTAGGATTTGAATTAAATAATAAAAAAATAGCTGATATTTATAGTATTTATGGTATGCAAAGCCCTTTATAAATATTATTTTATCTTCACAACAATCCTAAGAGGTGGGTGTTATTATTACCTCCATTTTAGAGATTCTAAAGCAGACAGGGGGTGGCCAACTTGCTCAGGATAACAGTTTCTAAGTGACATATGTGAGATTTGAAATCAGGTCTCCCTGAGTCTGGATCTAGTATCCTATCCATTGAGTCACTTAACTGTTCTTTAATCTAAGGCCAACACGCTTATCCAGTATCCCCAAATTCCTTCATGTGTGATAAATATTATTCTTAATGGAAATTATTCTACATATTTATAAAAACTCCAAAATTTGGATATAAGACACTGTGTTTAAAATTTATGTATTATGTTTAAATCTTGCACATTAACTACGGACATACCACAAATGAAATTATTTAAGTGAATACCTATTTTGCTTGTAATAGAGCCCTTACTATATAGACATAGAACACACTTATCTATTATATTCTGGAGCTTGTTGTCTGCCTATACAAGCATGCTTCTCACAGAAATAAAATATACTTCATATGAAGTATATAGCTTCAGAATCAGTAAGATCTGGGTTCAGATCCCATTTTTAACATAACAGATGTGTGACCCTGAACTTAAATCTCTCAGTGTCTAAGGCAATTCTCTGTAAGATTACAAATGAGAGAGCAGTTGCTGACATTGCTAGATTCCTATGTTGATCACACTGCAAGCCTCTCTGGAACCTCAACCCAAAATTAATGCTCCTCTTCCAATTCTCTAATACACTTAATCTATATAAAATAACAAGCATAATTCATATGAGCAAACTTGTAAAATACAACAAAAATACAATAAAGTGATAATGTTGATTATTATTTTTGGCTTATGGAATCTCTTATTATATTACGTCTTTAAAGATGATAAAACCCAATCTAACAATTGTTAAAATGTAACTAGTTGTAGAATACTATATATTTAGATACTGAATACAAACAATTTGAATCCTGGTTTTGTAGTCATGAGTCACATACTTAAAATAACATTTACTATATGACAATATAAATCATTTTCAAAAAAAACTTACAATCCTCCCCTAAAAGTAACTATTTTGTTGCAATACACCTCTAAGAATGAAAAAAAAAAAAGAAAAAATAAAATTAATGCCATCTGTACTTTTGTTGTTATATATCATCCTTAGATAAAATATGATGTGCCAAAAAATTTCAGCTCACCGTCTTGCCTTGGAGGCTTTGGGGATTAACTGGCTGTAAAGTCAAGCCTGCTGGCATCGACCTTCGATCAGGTACAAAAACATGCTAGAGAAATAAAGGAACAATATAACCCCTGTGTTGAGTTGTTTTTCTGTAGTTTTTCTGGAGGGTGGGGGGGGATAGAGGAGTGCAGAGGGTGTCAAGGTCAGTCACTCAAAATATTAAGTAGAGTTACACTGTAAAAACATTTGAAATTATTCATAGTGTTGGTGAAAGGAGCCAGATACTAAGCCAACTTTTGTTAATTCAAAACCCAGATGCTCAATACAGGCTAATTCTACCACTTCTATTTAATATAAGGATTATGGTTTGGTGGAATTTTTGGTGCAGACATTTAGTCTGCTGGGAACTGGAGAAAAACCACTAATTCACCTCACACAGGCTGCTCAAATACCAGTTAGTTAAGTTCTGCTTAGTAGTACAAAGAAGACAGAGATGTATATAGTATAAACTTAGAGCAGATAAACCTTATTTAACATGATTTGACTCAAGAGAAAATTAATCGACTTTACCAAAGAAAGATTTATTGATAAAAATATAATAGAATGAAATGGGAATGTATTATGAGATCTTCTGGGAGCCACTTAAAAAAAAAAAACACTTTAGACATATGCTTTAACTAAGTATACTTTTAGATGAACAAGAAAATATTTAATGTTCAAAACTGCCAGAGAGCAAATCAAAATCAGAATAAAATATTTTTAAAAACCTAGTGATATTGTGACATTTGTGCTAGGGAAGACTTATTTATTGTACTTAATCTGACTTGTGGTATATATATTTTTGTGAAACATATAGTCTTTAGTCTTAGGTCTTAAAAGTCTACTTGAAAGTAAAAATACTGACTACTTAAAAAGGTAAATACTTGTGCTGATAGTAAGTTTCAAAATCTTATATAGTAGTGAAATGCATATATTTCAACACATTCAAAATGATTAATAATTAGAGATTAATCACTATAAACTCCTTATAGACAAGGACCATTTTCACTTTTATTTTTCTCTGACACCTCTTGTTGAGTTTTGGGTGTCATAATTTGTGCCATTCATAAAACTGCACAAAGGGCTGTTACCAAATATTTATTTTCCAAAGAACTTTCTTTGTGATCCTAGGGGATAAACTTTCTACCCTGGATTTGATATTGACTTTGGAACTTTAACCAAAGCAATGGAGCATTACGTATGCAAATAAAACTCAGGATATTTAAATTAATAAATTAAATATATACTTAGTGAATATTTTACCTTTGGGTGATGTGCTCTGTGCCTGCGATCCACTGTTATATCTCCTCTCTGTATTGGTGAAGAGACTTCTGATCTGTAAGTTCGTTGAGGAGAATATCCTTGATAAGCAGCTATTGAACCATGGGAAGGTGATGTAGGAATAGAGTGCATTGTTTGGTCAGAAATATTAATCATAGTTTTAGGACTGTTTAAAGTGCTATGTCTAGTGAGAGTATTTTGCTTATTGTAGTACTGACGCTGCTGCCATTCATAGAGCTGCCACATTGTGTCATCTCTCATGGATCTCCGTTTTTCTTCTGGTGGTAGTCCCATTGTCCTGTCATGAACTGATGGGGTGATACTGCATATGCTCTCGGGTCTTGTCTTGCTATTTCTTGGGAGGGTTCTGTAGCCTTCAGGATAGCGAGGGACAACATGTGTCCTGTGGCTTGGCATATTTCTTGGTAATGTCTGGTAAGATATCACACTGAAAAAAAAATTAAATTTAAGAATGATAGAGCCAATCTATAAACTGGAATGTATTAATTATTACTTTAGTTAACTTCAACTTTGTTACTCCATATAAGACTGAAATACAAGACAAAGAAATTACAACTAAATTATAATTATAAATTACAACTAAAATTCATTTTAATTTATTCAGAAATATCCTATAACTTAATTCAATTCACCTATAACTACAAATAACATTTTAATAAAATCTTATGGATGTGTTTTGTTTTTTATAATATAAACATTTACAGGATACTCCTACACTGTGAGAAGTCTCTTGTAATAAAGTAAAATAGCTAAGTAAAATTAATAGTATAGTGACCTCATCTGAAAGAGCACCCCTCATTTCCCATTTGTTGCATCCTGTCTGGCATCTTTAAAAAAAAAAAAAAATATATATATATATATATATATATATATATATATATTTCCCCCCCCCAACTTCTCCCCATCACTAGAGAAAAAAATAAATTTCTTGAAATAAATATGTATAATCAAGCAAAACACCCCTGAAATTTGTCCACAGAGCTTAAAGATTTTTGATTAGAACAGTAGCTTTTTTTTCCTATATGTTTTTTCTGTTACAGTACAGAATGCATGTGCCCATTTTAATATGCCTAGTTATTTTGCTTGAAATAACTTTCAGGTATTAATGGTCACTTGTCCCAACAGTCCCATTGCATCCAGATCCCCAAGAAGATAAAGTTAAATTCAGAATAATTCAAACAGACTACTTATTAAATAGGAACTAGACTTACTACATCATGAAGCTTCTCTTTAACTGGGACAGCTGGGTGGTACAGTGGATGGAGTACCCAGTTCTGGAATTAGGAAGACCTGAGTTCAAATTCAGCTTCAAGATATTTACTAATTGTGTAACCTTGAGCTACTTTGTTTGCCTAACTTTCCTATTCTATAAAATGGAAATAATAATAGCACTTACTGCTTAGGATTATTTTGAGGCTCAAATGAGATAATAATTATAAAGTGTTCAGGATAGTACCTGGCACATAATAATGCCATATAATTGTAAGCGATTAACATTGAAATACTGTTGAAAAATACATTGATGTCATGACAGTACTTATGAGGTACTTTAGCAGATTGCTGAATCAGTCTGAGTCTCAGTGATCAATAGGGACAAAACAGGTTAGGGAGATCTAGCCTCACAAAACTGAAAATGTAAGATAGATTTTGTTCGACAATTTCTTTCTCGATATAAGTTCAATCATACTCCTATCTTTGTAGTTCTAATGTCCAATTTATTATGTAATAGATATACCATTTAATTACCAGAATACAAATCCTGCCTTTTAGCAAAGGCAAATTAAAGTATATGTCATTTCTTAATATGCTAGAATTGGGAAAAACATTGGAAATAAGAGTACAGGCCTAACATTTTTTAGAACTTTTCCGCGAAGCCTTTTTTTTTCTTAAATTCATTTATTTATTTATTAATTAAAATAATTTTTTATCGATAGCGTGCAGCCTTTTACATGTGTGAGAAAGTGTCAGCTTGTCTGGGGATCATTATTTAGAAAAATTAGGTCACTATTGTGTGCTGCTAATTATTGATTGTGTCAATGGAAATGTTATTCAATGTGTTATTGATTGTAGTCCCAAAAAAGCCTTGTGAAGATATTATGCACTATGAAACAGCAAAATAGCATAAAATAAAATTATATTTTATAAACAACAACAACAACAACAACAACAACAACAACAACAACAACAACAAAGAAAATATAAATAGCCACTCTCAACTGGTTAGCCTCAGAAGTAATTCTGGGATAGATTTTTAGACCATTCAATTTGAGACTGGCTAGTATTACTGATTATGTGAACTGACAGTTGTGGAACAAAAATATGGAAAAGTATTATCAGACAGAGAAAGGAGTTTTAACGTACTCAAGCAAAAACAATCAAATGACCCCTGAAAGTTATCCTTATAGCTCTGTCTTATGAATTAATGAAAACACATTTATTAAAAGATTACTATGTGTTATGTGTTAGGAATGCAAATAGAAAAAAAAGACAGTACCTACTTGTAAGCTTACACTCTAATTAAGGAGATAACTCCATATAGAAAAGTTCAGTTGCAGTGGAGACAGAAAGGTCCTTAAGTCCTAAAGATCCAACAACAAAGTAGACAGTAGAGCCCAGAGTTCCTTAAGAGTGTACTAGTGGATTATATGGGACCTGAAGGGCAGAGCAGCAGGGAAGGCAGAAAAAACTAGAGGACTATCTTTTCAAAGGGACTTTTCTTCAAAGCTCTATGAAAATTTAATTGTATTTTACTCATATTATTTATTTTTGGTATAAAGACATCTGAAGTCATGAGTATTATTTCTTATCCTCTTCATCAATAGTTAATATACTCCTACCATTTATACATTCCCCACCTCAATTATCCTGAATTCAAAAATGTTCAAAAACTACTCACTACCCCTTACTGCCCATTCTTATTTCTACCTATCTTGACAAACTCTTCAATAACCCACTTCATATCCCTTTCTATAAAGCCATTCACTGATAAAACTTGCTTTCATCTTATATCTTTTCTTTTCTCATTCTTTTCAACCTCAGATTCTCAGACCAGTTCCCTCCTGAGATCACAGATGTGTTGGTCACTCTTTCCAATACTTTTTCTCATTTCCCTCTGATTCTCTGGTGGGAGAGCTGCACTATTGCTTTCCACTTACAAACTTACTCTTTGCCACTATCATCTGAGAATTTCTTCTCCTTTTGGTTTCAATCAATCCACATATAACACTCAGTGAGAATTCTAGTAGGTGTTGATGACCAGTCTTCAAAATACTTTTCTTAGTAAGTCCAGTGCTTGACGTAGTGTTTCTTTCCTCGACTCCTGCCCTTATATTATGAGACTTCAACATGCCTTAGCTTCCTTATTTCCTATGACCCATTCATCCATTTCACTTCAGTTACAGATATGGTCATGCCAAATTCATGAACTCTCAGAGTCTTCTTTCTGATCACAAGCTGCTGTCATTCTACCTTTCCGTCCTGTCTTGCAATTCCAAATCCAGTCCTTAGTTATCATCGTGACTCCGGTCTTTTGATACTTTAGTTCTTTTCTAGGCCACCAGCTGAGAAATGTAGTCACCTCTACCTAGCTACACTTTCCTCCCTTACTCGTTTTGACACCTCAGTGAACTGGTTCAACTCTTACATTATGATTTTCTTTTGGGTCTCTTGTCATAGTATCCTATCACTAATCTTGTCCTTCTGAGCTTTAGTTCTCAATTACTCCCCCCATTTGCATCTTCTACCTTGACTTCTAAACAAAGCTAAAGAGAATCAGAAAACTGAACTGAGTGGATCTACAACAAATTTTTGTTAACTGATCTCAAGGTTTATGCGAAAATATTAGAAAGAGTAAGAATTAATGGACTGAAATACAACTATCTAAAACCAAGGGCAAGGAAGACAGCCAAAATAATGCAGCCTATTTCCTATTACAATTATCTAAGAAAATGCTGGTCAAAGTAGTAGATGGGAAATCAAAGGAGAAATTGCAATGGAAGATCTAAGTCAAGATCATGTATATGGTCTATATGCAAATAACATGGGCAAGAAGTATGGCACATGGGTAACCTGGAATCATAGATTATGCTTTTGGAACACTGAACTGTGCCAACAGTATAGGATACCTAGAACTGATCAAAGACTCAGCCTAAACTTGAAATAGTAAGAGATTTGTCTCTCAGGAGTCAGGTACATAGACCCAAGTCTAGAGCTCTGAGCTATGCCTGATGTACAGAGATACCTGGGATCGATCTTGGATACGGTCCACAACTCCAAGCACAGACCTGCCCAGAGTAGATCACGAATTTACTTTTCTTCCTAGGAAAGCAGTTAGAGGGGCAGATAAAATGATCATTGATTCAGGTTCAAAAGACTTTCCAGTTAGGCTACCAATGATAATTTGTTCAAATCCCTGGAAAAACAGCTAAGCAAGGAGAATAAAAGAGTTTTAGAACCAGCAATATCCAAAGACACAAATCCAATAGAGGAAAATTACCCCAAATTACTCAAAGAAGCAAAATCACAAAGAAAAACATGACTTACTCATAAGATCAAATATAAATGCTAGAAGAAATGATATTAAGGGTTAAAAAATAATAACATGTGAAATAAGAATAGACAAAGAAATGGAGAAAAGAAATGAGAGTTTGGAATGAGAATTAAAAGTATTTTGCAAGAGGTACAAATTCTAACCCAAATTACAGTTTCTTTTAGAATTAGAACAGATCAAATAGAATTAATCACATCATGAAATATTAAAACAAAATCAAAAGACAAAAAAACCCACCAGAATATATTTCACAAAATAATAAATGTAAAAAAACCTAACATGGAAAATAGATCAAAAAGAGCTATTTAAGAAGTCACAATAATATAGACTTGAAACCAAAAATATCTAATATTTGATAACAACTGAACTTTTAACAGAACAGAGCTTCCAAATATTTTGACTTTGAAATAAAAATACAGAAGTAAAGAAAAACAGAAAAAAGCTAAATAAAATGAGTAATTGGAAAATAATTTTATAGGGATGAAGTGATACAAGCAAGTGTTAAGAATTGTAATATCAATAGTGGTCAAAGAAAATAAATAAGTAGAGAGTTTAGATATGATTTTTGCTATATTTTGATGACTTAAAAAGAAGGAATAGAATATATTTATATAATTGGGGGTGTAAGCAGAGGTCTAAAATAAGGAAAGGATAGAGGAACACTCATATTGACCTATGTTACATGAAGTGAGCAAAATGGAAGAATTTTATGTCTAATATTTTCCCCCACAATTACATTAAAACAAATTTTTTCATTCAGTTTTTTAAAAATTGAGTCCCAAATTTCCTCCTTTTCTATCTTCCCTCCCCAAATGGTAAGCAGTTTTATATGAAATTATGCAAAACATATTTCCTTATTAATCATGCTGTGAAAGAAAACAGACCAAAAAAGAACAAAAACAAAAGAATAACAAAAAACATTAAGAAAATGAAAAATTGTACACTTTAAACTACATTCAGACTACCAGTTCTTTCTCTGGAAGTGGACAGCATATTCATCATGAATCCTTTGGAATTATCTAGACAATTGTAATATGGAGATAATTTAAAAATATATCAACACTGTAAAAACAACCAATTTTGAAAAATCTTAAGGAAATATGATCAATTCAATTATCTATCACAGTTTCAAAGGACTGATGATCTCAAAGAGAGGTGATGGATTCTATATATAGAGGCAGACATTTTTGGACATGGACAAAGTAGGAATGTGGATTACTTTGCTCTGCATATTTACTGCTAGCATTTACTTTTTTTTTTTTTAATTAAAGCTTTTTATTTTCATAATATATACATGGATACTTTTCAACAATCACTCTTGCAAAACCTTGTGTTCCAAATTTTTTCCCTCCCTTCCCCCACCTTCTCCCTTAAGACAGCAAGTAATCTAATATGTGTTAAAAATGTGCAACTCTTCTATACATATTTCCACAAATATCATGCTGCACACATTTACTTATTTCTCCCCTTATGGAAAGGGAATGCCAGAGAGCAGACAGATGTTTGTTAACTGAAAAAATATATGATTAAAAAAGAAAAACAAAACAAAACAAAACCAAGAACAATCAGCTGTAATGGAAAAATTAGAAGCCTTTCTAATAAAATCTTTCCAATAAAGATAGGTCTGATATCCGTAGCAACATTATTTGTTATAGTTCTGGAAATACAAACTAAAGTTTTATGCAGACAAAAGAAATTGAAAGAATAAGTATAGGCAAAGAATAATCAAATTACTGATTTTTGCAGATAATATGCTAGTTTCCTCAGTCTTTCCTAGAAATTCAATAAAAAATTACTAGAAACAATAACCTCAGTAAAAGTAGGATATGCTTACAGAAATCAGTCTTTCTGTGCATTAACAATAAAAACATCTATAGAAGAATTAGTCATAATTGAACCATTATAATATAATAAATGATAACAAAAGGAAGGTGAGTAGCTTATTAGACCAGAAATCAATCACAAACTTATAAAACAATCTGGTTTGGGTTACAAATTAGAAAAGAATGCCAGAGGGAGAGATCAAGAACACAATATCTAAAAGCAAATGAATACAGAAGATATTGTTCAATAATTCCAAAGAGTCCATACTCCTGATACATAGACTGGCATAAATTAGATTTAGATGAAAAAAATCACAATGTATGAATGCCCACAATAAGCTCCAAATGAATATATGACCTGGATCTAAAAGGTCAACTCCATTAGTGGAAGTGGGAAGTAGTTACCATCCATAGTAATAGAAAGGAGAATCTATCTTTATGACCTGGATCTAAAAGGTCAACTCCATTAGTGGAAGTGGAAAGTAGTTACCATCCATAGTAATAGAAAGGAGAAACTATCTTTTTTTTTTTTTTTTTAAATTTCAATAGTATTTTATTTTCCCAATGACATGTAAAAATAGTTTGCAACATTCATTTTTTTAAAAAACTATAACTCCTTAATTTTATTTTTTTATTTTTTTTAATTTAAATTTTATTTTATTTAATAATAACTTTGTATTGATAGAACCCATGCCAGGGTAATTTTTTACAGCATTATCCCTTGAACTCACTTCTGTTCCGATTTTTCCCCTCCCTCCCTCAACCCCCTCCCCCAGATGGCAAGCAGTCCTTTTACATCAACATTCATTTTTGTAAGATTTTGAATTCCAATTTTTTTTCTTCCTCCCTCCTTTACTTCTTCCTTCCTCAAGACAGCAATCTGATATAGATTTTTACATGTACAATCATTTTAAAAATATTTTCCTATTAGTGATGTTGTGAAAGAAAAATTAAAAAAGGGAAAAAGCATGAGAAAAAAAAGCAAACAACAACAACAACAACAAAAGGGTGAAAATAGTATGCTTTGATATACAATCAGTCTCCACAGTTCTCTCTGGTTGCAAATGGCATTTTCTATCCCTAGTCTAAGTGAATTAAGTATTGCTGAAAAGAGCTAAGTCTATTATAGCTGATCATCACATAATCTTGCTGTTATTAGGTACAATGTTCTCCTAGTCTACTCACTTCACTTGGGGTATTAGTTCATGTAAGTCTTTTCAGGTTTTTCTGAAATCAGTCTGCTCATCTTATAGAACAATAATATTCCATAACATTTATATATTGTAACCAATTCAGTCATTTCCTAATTGATGAGCATCCACTCAATTAAGGAAAAATTATCACTACCAAAAAGGGATAGAGAGGATTGCAGGCAATAATATGAGTAATTTTGATTATAAAAAATTGAAAAGGTCTTGCTGAACTATCAGACCCTATAATCAATCTTTTCTGGTCTCCAAAATCTTGATAAGAATACACACCTTTCAGAAGCACAATTATTTATGATGAAAGATTGATATAGGGAACAGAAAAACTTATACAAACCTTATTTGGTAGCAAACCATATATTTATGGCCCATAGTCAGTTGAAAAGTACAGAGGATACACAAGATCCAATTATGCGATAATTCATTTGCTGACTTAAAGAAAATACTGGTTTCGTTAATGCAAAATTCTATTTTGAATGTCTTTATCCAAGAAGATTTTTTTCATCTGCACACATTAAAATAATACAATATTCCATGAAAAATATATAATAGCAGTAACTCCATGGAAATTAAAAAAATATATATAACATAGTATTATTAAAGAAAAACAGCAATACATCAAACAAAATTTATAGGATATATGAGGAGTTTAGATTTGTAAAGTATATAAAGAATATTTGAAAAGCATTCTCATTCTACAATTAAAAGTTCAAAGGATGTGAAGAAATTTTCAAAAAAGGAAACACAAGTTCTTAAATCATTATAATAATGCTTGACCATATCATCAACAAAGTGGTACAAATTAAAACAAACCAGAGGTATGAATTGACATCCAAATATAATTATAAATTATATTCTACTAAAAGAAGGTATTCCTTTACCAAGGGTTCTTTGGACCACTGAAGTTACAATGACATTTGTTTCAAAACAACATCAACACTCCAAATTAAAAGAAAAACAAAAATATAATCCAGTTTCTGGCACACCATAAAATTAACAAATTTGTCAGACTCACTTCAACTAAGACTGAAGTTATGGACGAGAATAATGATTATGACCATAACAAGAATCAGAAAAAGTAAGGAAGGAGGTGGATTTTGAGGACAAATACTGAGTTCCTTTTGAACTTGTAGAATTGAAGATGCCTATGGATATATATGGACAGGTAGGTGGTACAGGATAGAACAGTGGGCTTGGAATCAGAACAACTCATCTTTAGAAGTTCAAATTTGACCTCAGCTACTTATTAGATGTGGGAACCTGGGCAAGTCACTTAATCCTGTTTTCTCAGTTCTTCATCTGTAAAATGAACTGGAGAGGGAAATGGCAAACAAACCTATTCCTGTATCTTTGCCAAGAAAATCACAAAAAGGGATCAGCCATGACTGAAAAACAATTAAACAATAATAAAACATTATATGTAGTTAGAAATGTCCAACAGGCAATTGGTAAAAGAAATTGAGAGCTTAGGAAAGTTTCCAAGGAAACAACTTGCTATTAATAAAGGATTTATTCTTAAATCAGCTATTTGTATCATTAATTCATTTATATAATTAGACCACCAACTTGTTGGAGCAAAGAACAAAATTATTACAAGTTAGAAAAATAATATGGCATATAATTATAAAACAACTCCAACTTGACCTAAGTTATCAAAACTGAAAAATGGGAAATGGACAGAAGAAAATATTTCTATATTGATCATATCTATTCTGAAAATTTCTTTGCATGCTTTGAACTTTTAATTGTAGAGAATGCTTTTCAACTATTCTTTATGTACTTCACATATCTAAACTCATATATCCTATAAATATTTTTTTGAACTATTGCTTTTTTCCTTTAATAACTTTATTAAATCCAACTGTCATGACAAGGTAGTAAAAAGAGCTTTTTATGCTTTAGTCAGAAAACACCAGACTTATTTGCCAAGTGAAGAAATTTGGCAGCCAGGACAATAATGATTTAACAATATTCAAACAATTTTAGAAAAGAATGGTGAAGGGAAAAACCAGGTTAAAGATATCTAGAAAACAATAAACTATGACTAAATTGAATTCATAGCAACTAAGATGATTCAACACAAGGAAAATGAAACAGTCCACAAAAACATTAAATTTCAATATAAAAAAATGACCAAACAAAGCACTTATAAAAATCCTAAAAAGACACAGACAAAAAATATCTTTAATATGATTAAATACATATATTTAAAACAAAAGTCAGCACCATTTCTGATGGAGGAACACTAGAAACATCCCCTGTGCAAACAAGGATAAAGCAAAGATCTCTCTCCTCACCCCAATTATTTGACATAGTTCAAAAAATATTAGCTTTAAAAATAACACAACAAAAACATTGTTAATGGTAACACTAGCAAAGGAGGCAGAAAAATCTCTATATTTGGATGACAAGATGCTACATGAGGAGAAGCCCAAGAAACTAGCAAAGAAACTAGTAGGATAATAGTATAACAACCATGTAGCAATTTATAAGATAAACTCATAAAAATTATTATCATTTCTATATATTTTTAATAAAGAAGAAATAATAGAAATTTCTTTAAATAAAATCACAGAATGTGTAAAACATCTGGGAATTCACCTATCAAAAAACACAAGATTTCTATAGATAGAAAAATTACATATTAGACATATTAATGCTCATGGTTAGGTCATGCTACTATAATGGAATATGCTTTAGAAAAACAAAAAAGGAATAAAATTCATTTGGAAGAACACAAGGCTTAAAAAAGAAATAAGAAAAAAGTATAAATAAAGGGAGTGTAGCATTACTAGATCTTAAACTACATTATAATGTAGCAGTCATTGAAAACTGTGTAGCATTGATTAGAAACAGTAAAGTAAATCAATAGGAAAGACCAGATCAGTCAGTAACTAATCCCAAAAAAAGCTCAGTGCTTAGCCAACCCAAGAACATAAATTATGTGGAGAAAGATTTCCTTTTTGCCAAGGTCTGATGGGAAAACTGGAAAGCAATTTGGCAGAGATTAGGTTTAGTATTAGTGACACATATCATATGCCACAATATGCTTCAAATAATAAGGCAAACTTTTGAAAAAGAGCAATGAAAAAAGAACAAGACAAGGTACAATTCACAGCTATGGTTGGAAAAAATTCTTAACTAAATAAGAGATACTGGAAATAATAATTAAAAAAAGAAACTGATTATATAATAATTTAAAAGTTCTTACACAAATAAATCAATGTATTAGAAATAAAATCAACAAAATTGTAAACTCTTGGGTGAGAAAATATTTAGACAAAATATCTTCTATAAAAAAAAACCTGATGTTCAAAATGTACAGAGAATTGTTCAAAATGCATAAAAACAACAAAAGCTACTACCAAAGAGACAAATGGTCAAAGGACATGAACAAAATGTTTTCAAAACAAGAATTGCACAGTATAAAATAACCACAAGAAAACATGTATCAAATCATTAAGAATTTTAAAAAGATATAAATTAAAACAAATCTGTGGTTTCTCCTCACATTCAACAAAATGGGAAAGATGACAAAATGTATAAGACAGTTGACAAAGCTGAATTAGTTCACCCAAATCTGATAAGCAACTTGGTATTATGCCACAAAAGGAAAGTCCAAGGAGACTTAACTAAGTAAAGCCATTTCAATCAAGCATATTCAAGAATGAAAAGTGAAAGAGGAGAAAGTATATTCTCCAGCCTCCCTGTTTGTCCCCAAAAGATGGTCAACATCTTCAGAGATTACTATAAAAAACTCTTCATATCACTTAAGATAGTAGAACTAAAACTTTTGATCTCAAACATTATAGTACTGCATTCAATTTAGAGGAAGTTGGAATGATATTGAGTAAAACAAAGCAACTGTACTAAATCAAATATATAAGGAGGTTTGTACTCAAATAATACTTTGTGTGAGGCTTTATGTCAGATGCTGGGGGCAAAATGAATTATTTCTGACCTTAAGACCTTTCTGACCTTTGGGCAAAAATCCATGTATACAAATAAATCAATGCAAACTATGCATAAAATTTAAAAAAAAACATTTTTGGGGGTTTGGAAAGATTAGCTAAAGGGAGAAGAGATCATGTAGGATGACACTTGAGATAAGCTTTGAAGGAAGCCAGAGGGAAACCAATTTTGAGTGTACTGAGGTTAATGGCATCTCCCAAATCTGTTCTTTTTTCATTACTAGTCAGCCAGGCTGTTTCAATAGTATTCTCTTTGGTTTTCCTACTTCTGGTCTCTGACTTGTCCAATTTATGCTCCACATCGGTGTACAAATAATCTTCCTAAAATAAAGGTCTGACCATGGTACTGCTTTGGGCAAATAACTTGAGTGACTATCTATTGTGGGTAGGATAGAATAAAATGCAAATTTCTCAGATTAGCATTAAAGTTTCAAATGGCCTATACAATTCTTTTGTGAAGTAGCATGAAATAGTGAGTAGAATATGATAGAAGGATAGACTTGGAGTCAGTAAGATCTGAGTTCAGATCCTGCCTCAGATCCTTACTAGCTGTGTCACTAGGAAATTAATTTAACTTCTCTATGACTTAAATTTTCTCATTTGTAAAATGAAGGCATTGTACAAAATTTCTAAGGTTCTTTTCAGTTCTAAATCTATGATCCAATTCAGTAATCATTTATTAAACAACTATATAAAGCAACAAGCATAATATACAGATATGCATAAAATAGAAACGAAGGATTATTACTGGGAGAGAAAGAAGCATTAACAACTGGAAGAGGATGTAAAAATTCCAAAAGCCAGATGGCAGAAGAAAAAGTTTTCCAGTTAAGGGGACAAGCTTGTTCAAAGGGATATAGATGAAAAGATAGAATATTGTGTACTGGGAATTCCAAGCAAGCCAGTCTGCTGGGCATCTGGAGTAAATAAGAGGGCATAACGTGAAACCAATAAGGGAAAACAGATGTTAGCAAGATTGTGAAGGGTTTTAAATTCCAAATAGGAATTTGTACTTTATCTAGAAGCAAGAAGTCACCATGCTCCTTGAGTCAAGGAGTGATATGACCAGGATTGTGCTTTAAGAATATCAGTTTGGCAGGTATGTGGAAGATGGCTTGGTTTGTCTGGTTCTAGAAGAAGTTTTAGGTGGTACAGTGAAAAGAGTGCTGGGTCTGGACTCAGGAAGACAAATCTTTGTGAGTTCAAATCTGGCCTCAACTATTTAACCAGCTGTGTGATCCTAGGCAGGTCATATAACCCTGTCTACCTCAGTTTCCTTATCTATAAAATGATTTGGAGAAGACAATGGCAAACCATTTCAGTATCTTTGCCAAAAAAATAAATTCCAAATGGGGTCACAAAAAGTTGGACACAACTGAAAACTACTGAACAAGTCCCACTTTTTGTTACAACATAGGTTTATAACAGATCATGAAATAATTACAACTCATATTGGTATGGAAAGTATAACATTTTAAGTATTTGTAAATTTTAGTAAAGAATCTTGCTGTGATAAAAATTATCTGACCAAATGGAGAATTCATAAAAACATAATAGGAAACTTACCCCCTGGTCTCCTCCTCATGACCTTTGCCCTTCTGGATCTTAATCCACTGCTCCAGTTGCAACATTGAATTAGTTCTCTGTATAACTCTATCAGACTCGATATGAATTGGCATAGTATTATGATGACTTCCACTTCTAAGATCTGCAAGGCTAACGTTGACTGCTTTAATATCTGAACCATTGGTCTGAGCTGGCCTGTAGCGTCCGGGCTGATTTGTGTTGGTTGTTAAACTCTCATATTCGGAAGGCAAAGAATTCATTTTTACACTATTAATTTTTGTTAAAGGTCTATCTTGACCATCCTTCTGAAATCCATATTTTTCAGCTTCTAAGGCCCTTTTTTCTTCATTTTTTCTTACTTCTTTCTTTTTCTGGTTGCTCTGTGTCTCTGGTTTAATTAGCACCCTATGGTTGGAAATATTATTGACTTCTCTAGTTGGCACCTTCTCAGATGTTATTTTATCCACTCTGAAACCAAAAAAGAATTATAGGTGATTTAGTAAAAACAGATATAATAATAAATAGTATTATTGTTGATGTGAGATTCAAATTAAATAATTTAGTGAACTATTTAACAAACTTTTATGTGTTATATACATGTAAGTTATCATCATTATTTTTTCCCTACGACATGCTCTAGGAAAAAAAAACAACTAAAATCACTTTTACTAATATGCCAAATTGATAGATACATGATTATAATTTGTGGTGATAGTGGTGGGAAGTATTCATGGAAGAGGAGAATTCATAGTGGATAACAAATTTGCATAAATGGAATTATATTAAAATATAAGTACAACATAGTAATGCTTTTATTACAACAATGGTAAAAATGTTATACCCAACTTCAAACATATGCAGAAAATTTGGATGAAAAATGTTTAAACCAAAAATGTTTAGAAGCAACAAAAATGGTTTAAAAAATTGGACTGAGACTAGTGAGAAAATATGAAATAAAATTATGGAATAGTTTACATAATTTAATGAACAACATTTTTAATTTCTAAAGATGATAAAACAAAGGGGAATGACATTAACATGTGGCAAAATGATTTTGTCTTTATTTGGCAGTAAAAATAATATTTTAGAAAATGTTTGGAAAATGATTTACTAATGGAGACTGTGTAAGCCTTCATCCTTCTCCTCCAGGACAGAGTAATCATCCATTTTTCTAGTGCTGTTTCCTGTGTTTTAAATTACCCAGAAAACTTATATTCCATGTTTTTCCTTCAATTTATATTATTGGAAGTTACTTAGAATTATTAATTACTTCATTATTTATAATTACTATTTTAAAACCTTTCATTTTTTGATTGAAAACTTTGATTATGCTGATGTCTAATTTATGCCAAACATTTTCTTCTTTTAGAAGATGCTAAATATAGCAGATTACTCATTAAGACAGTTTTCTTCTTTTGTTAGATACTGTGTATTCTTCACTTTAAATTTCAGTGTTCAATTTATGCCACATGGTTTTTCAAATTCCAATATACTTAGTGGGAAAAGAGTTTAGGCTTTTTAAAATGTCAGGGTATTTATGTGATGCTGTGGCAGAAAATGGTATTTTTACAAACAAATTAGAAGGGTAATATTACAAAAATTCAGGGAAGCATTTATATTGGCAAGCAAGCCAATGCTCTTTTAAAATATTATTTTCTTTAGTGGTTCTGCTTCTTGAAAACTGGTTGTTAAAAGTCAGAAAGATGTTTTGTATGTGTTTTTTCAGGCTACCTGAGTATTTAAATATCTGCATTATTGTAATATATTATGTAATACTGTAAATATCCATTATGTAAGTAAAAAAAATTCTGAAAACTACATACACTGACTTATCTTTAAAAAAATGCATGGAACAAAGACAGTAAAACAAACAAAAATATTTTAAAATGTAAGCTCTAATTTAAGATTGAACTTAGTCATAATCACAGCAACCAAAGGAAGGATGGGAAATCAGTTAGAATTAGAAATTATTTACATAAGACAATTTACCCATTACTGGTCAAAGAAATTTCAAATTTAAAAGAAAACATCAAGCTCTAACTGGTATCCTTGTTTCCATTCACTATTTTCCTTTAAAGCCAACCTGCATGATGTGGCCAAATTTATTTCCCTAATCCTTAAGCTGAATCATACACTTCTATTAAAAAAAAAACTTCAGTATCTTTATTGTCTGTAAGATAAAATGCAAACTTTTCAACCTGGCAAATAGAGATGTCCAAAATTTAATTATATACAACCATTTGATCTTGATTTAATTCTGTTCCCCTTCTTGCCCTCTAGGTACTAACCAAACGAGATTCTTAGCTTTCTCTTGATCTTATATTCTTGTCCTCCCTCTGTGTTTTTAGAAAATGAGCATCACATAAAGGTCTCATTTCCAAAATATCTAGAGAATTGACTCTAATTTATAAGAAATCAAGCCATTCTCCAATTGACAAATGGTCAAAGGATATGAACAGACAATTCTTAGACAAGGAAATTGAAACTATTTCTAGCCATATAAAAAGATGCTCCAAGTCATTATTAATCAGAGAAATGCAAATTAAGACAACTCTGAAATACCACTACACACCTGTCAGACTGGCTAGAATGACAGGGAAAGATAATGCGGAATGTTGGAGGGAATGTGGGAAAACAGGGACACTAATACTTTGTTGGTGGAATTGTGAATACATCCAGCCATTCTGGAGAGCGATTTGGAACTATGCTCAAAAAGTTATCAAACAGTGCATGCCCTTTGATCCAGCAGTGATTCTACTGGTTTTATATCCCAAAGAGAACTTAAAGAAGGGAAAGGGACCTGTATGTGCACAAATGTTTGTGGCAGCCCTCTTTGTAATGGCCAGAAACTGGAAACTGAGTGGATGCCCATCAACTGGAGAATGACTGAATAAATTGTGGTAAATGAATAATATGGAATATTATTGTTCGCTAAGAAATGACCAGCAGGATGATTTCAGAAAGGCCTGGAGAGACTTACATGAACTGATGCTGAGTGAAACGAGCAGAGCCAGGAAATCATTACATACGTCAACAACAATACTATATGATGATCAATTCTGATGACACTGGCCGTCTTCAGCAAGGAGAGGAACCAAATCAGTGAGCAGTAATGAACTGAACTAGCTACATCCAGCGAAAGAACTCTGGGAGATGACTAAGAACCATTACAGAGAATTCCCAATCCCTATATTTTTGTCCGCTTGCATTTTTTTATTTCCTTCACAGGCTAACGGTACACTATTTCAGAGTCTGATCCTTTTTGCACAGCAAAATAACAGTTTGGACATATATACTTATTTTGTATTTAATTTATACTTTAACATATTTAACATGTATTGGTCATCCTGCCATCTAGGGGAGGGGGTGGGGGAAAGGAGGGGAAAAATTCCAACAAAAGGTTTGGCAATTGTCAATGCTGTAAAATTACTCATGCATATAATTTGTAAATAAAAAGCTATTAATAAAAAAAAAAAGGAAAAGAAAATGAGCATCATATCTGATACACATGTTTCCACGTCTTCCTGTTAAAATCCTTTTCTTTAGTGGTTCAGATTATTTATGTATCATTTCTTTATTAAACATTTTCTTATCATCCCAAGTAAAAATTGCATCTCTCCTTCCTTATACATTCTGTGCAGAACACCTCTTGCTCCTTATCACAATCTACATTATAGTATACTTTTTCTGCAAATGTTTTAGTTACTACTTCCAACACTGTAATATAATCCTTAATGCCTTGTATGAGTAGTAGGTGATTAATAAATTCTGGCTTAATTATTTTATGCTTAACATATTTGTTGTATAAAACATGTATTCAATTTGTGTTTATGTACTAATTAAAAATATTTATACATATCATGGGTTTCCTTCAAATTATTTCTTCTCTGATATATTTTCTTTTCTTTTCTTTCTTTCTTTCTTTTTTTTTTTTAAAGAAAAATTATTTATTGGGAATAAGTACAATTTGGAAATGAATTATAGCACCTCTCCAGTCCTATATGTTCTTACTATGAGCCATAGGGTGAAGGAAACAAAAACCTTGGGGATGGATCTGAAAACAACTCCACCCTCCTGGATGTCCTTCTACAACTCTTAAAATGATTCCAGACACAAAGAGAATCCTCCAGAAAGATTTTGGTCTGAAGGCTGGATGGCAGAATGTAAAGAAGGGAAATGAGCTGATCCAGAATGTTAATTCAATTTGAGGTGCCACACTCTTAGAAGGGCAACTAATGAGTTCAAGCTTCTCTTTCTGTCAATGTTTTTTTACCTGTATCATATTGTTGTTATTGTACAAATTGGTCTCCTAGTTCTTACTTCAGTCTGTAACAATTCATATCTTTCTCCAAAACCAACTTCTTGGTTATTTCTTAAGGCATAATAATATTGCAATGCATTCACATACCATAATTTGTTCAGTCATTCCCCAATTGTTATGCACCTCTTACTTTCTGATTCTTTGCCATAACAAAAAAACCCTACTATAATATTTTTTGTATCTATGGGTCTTTCCCTTTCTTTCTATGATCTCTTTGGGGTACAGAAGTAATAATATCATGGAGTTGCAAAAGGTACACATAGCTTAGTGACATTTTGGAAATAATTCCAAATTGCATTCCAAAATGACTACCAATGACAATATATGTAACCACCAACAGGGCATTAATGTGTCTGTTTAATTTTCTTTTTTTTTAATTAAGGCTTTTTATTTACAAAGCATATGCATGGGTAATTTTTCCAACATTGAACCTTGCAAAACCTTTTGTTCCAAAATTTCCCCTCTCCCCAATATATTTTCAAAAGACTTTTATTTAATTTATGGAGTTTAAGAAACAGATTTCCTTCCATCACTTCTCGAATTGTATACTAAAGTGAATTATAACTTCAAGTTTAAACAAATGAGATAAGAAGCATTTTAAAAATAATTTGTTTGGCATTCTGTGTGTATATGAGTGCATATGAAACCATTATATACTGAAAGGAAAGAAATTATGAGGAAAAAATTTTAAAAATTCATGAACTTATAAGAAAATGACAAATATTACTTAGATGTGTCATGAAAACACTTGATATTAAAATCACAAGCAAAAATTAAGCAATTTACCTTTCATGTAGTGAAATTACATGAAAAAATAATTCCCTTTTGGGGATTTTAATCCCCAATTAAAAGAAATTATCTTGATGAAAAACATCTGAGTAGAATTTTATTCATAACAACTAAAAATTTACTTACCTGAAATTAAAGGTAATTCTGAAAGAAGAAAAAACATTGAAGTTTGAACATTAGGAGTCTGGACTCATCTCTAATATACTGACAGGTGAAAATGAGTCAATAGGAAAGATGGAAGATCAAGAAAAGTTCTCAAGGATGGTAAGCTGGCACTAAGAATTGAGAAAAATCTACTAATCCTCATTAACTGAGGACATAGATTTCCTAAGATAAAGATGAAGCTATAAGGTACTTGCACACAGATACACATGCACACAGAAGCAAATACAATTATAGGGATACCTATTCAAATGAATGGAAGAAAACACAGATTGAGAATCTGCTATTTCTCCTATGTGCATTTACCTTTTGACAGGTTCTGTCTGTACAAGTGCAGCATCTAGCATGGCTTTCATCCACAATTCCATTTCCTTTCCTGTATCAGTGCAGAAATAATAGGTCCGCATGTTTGGATGGGCAGCCTAATTGGAGATGACATGGCCATTTAAAATAAAAACATGAGGATCTGGTAAAAGAAAAACGGGGGGAAAATGTTAAAAGTTTTTCTTCATCTAGCTTCCTTTTATTTTTAAAAATATAAATTGTCTATTAACAACAGAAAGTTTATTTTTATTTCAGGAAGAAATCAATGTTACTTTTAAGATAATGCATTTGCTTTTTACCTTGTTTATTTTGTATTTTCAATATAAAAGTAAGATATTAGGTTAAAGGGAAGCAGAAATTAAGTAGATGGGTTATAATCTGAGTCTAGGCTTAGCAAATTTTATTGCTGGTTGAGGACCTCACCTATTTATTTTAAAGAACACTCACTCACTCTAGGCTAGCCAGTAATCCAGTGGCAGAATACATTGAGATTCAAATTTCCTAACATTCTTCCTTTCTTTAAGTAATTTCACTCAGTCATGTACAGTTCTCCTTAGTACAAGTTGTTTTAAGTCAGATAGTTTTATTTCAAGTGGTCTATGAACTTGATTGGAAAAATGCATCTTTATTTTCATTAACTTTTAATTGAAATTTATTATTTTCTTCAATTACGAATGTAGGCAACAAGTGTAGGGATCCATAGCTTTGCCCAATCACCAAAGACATCCATGACATAAAAAGATTAAGATCAAAGTAAAGCAATGGAGAGAAATATAAATAATTGAGGTTATATGTATATTTGGGATTTGTTTACTTTTCAGGCTTGGAATTTAGTGAAGGGAAGACTTATCAATTAATTGGATACATTTATTATGCTAGGAAGTCAAATTTTAAAAATTAAAACCCAAACTTAGCTTAGCTTATTTTATTTTATTTTTTACAACAATCAAATTAATTGGGAAAGCTCTTTATTTTGGGTTCAACAAAACAGTTGTGCATGAAACTAGCAATTGTAAAATCTATCTTAATGCATATAAAATTTGAACAAAACTTTTGAGAAATAAAGTAAATGATATCAAGATTGAATTCTGACTTACCATTTTGACATGCAGTAATATGTAGCTCAAAGGCTTCTGAGATTGCTGAGTGGCTCATAATTCCAAATAAGCAAATAAAACATTGGAGAAAATTGAAGCATAAATTATTGTTCTTATCATGAAGATACAAAATATACAAAAAACTTTAAGTTCTGGATTTTGAATAGTTAATCTTCAATGTCCTTTCTTAAATTGTTATCCTGAAAACTGAATTTTCCTATAATAATGTATTTAAATATTATAAAATATTCAGTAATTAATATAAATCTTTGTGGTAACTAAATTTCCTAAAAATGAAGAAAAAGAAACATAAAAATTATCCCCAAATTTTATTTTTCTAATAAAAATCCAAAAATAGAGCATAAAGCATGTATAATATATTCCTTACCTTAAAAGCATGTTTGCGATTAATGTGATCTTCAGAGGTAAGCATGGCTATTTGAAAACTAGGTAAGAGAATGCTTCCCAGTATACCTTCTTCTTTTTCATCTAAAATATATTTAATCAAAATTTAAAAAGTTTCCCTACAACAAGGTACTTCTCAAAATGGCTTAACACATATATTTATATATAACAAAAGCATATGCATATACATCTAAAGATTTAATTAAAAATAAAGACATTTAAAGACATATACATATATATAAAATATTTAATAATTATATTAATTATATCCAAAAAGACATGTTCTTTTTTTCTAATATTTTAAAAGCTTAATAGAAATTCTATAAGACATTGGATGATTCCATGGTTTAGTGGAAACAGTGCTGGGTTTAAGAATAGCCTTAATTTGAGTCCTAATTTTGGTATGTAACATTGAACACGTCACTTGTTCTCTAGTTCCTTCACCTGAAAAACAAAGAAGCTAGATTAAGTAATTGAACCTCCAATTCCCTTTCCAACTCTAAATCTATCAGAATATTATTCATTTAGGCAGAGAACTTAATGTCATTATCTTTGCAATAGCCTTTAAATTTAAAGGTTCTCTGTACTCCAAGTTAAAGTGAGGATCTTGATTGTTGTTCTATGATAGCTGAATTTTCTGAATTCTTATAGCACCTTTTCTTTGATGTGAAAAATGTGGAATTGGACTACAAGGGTGTTCCTGAAAATCTTCATCTGGCAGTTTCTTTCAAGAAGTGATTCCTAGATTCCTTCTATTTTCACCTTGTCTTATGAGTTCTAAGTAATATAGGCAATTTCCATCTGTGATTTTTTCAAAAACAGTATCTACTATTTATGGAGTAGTAGTAGTGGTTTTCAGGTAGTTTAGTGATTCTTAGATTATCCCTCCTTGATCTGTTTTCCTGGTCAGCTGTTTTGACAAGTGATATTTTATATTTTCTTCTGGGTTTTCAGTCTTTCAATTTTGTTCAGGCATTTCTTATTGTCTTGTAGAGTCACTGACTTTGTTTGGTCCAATCTAATTTTGAAAGTCACTTGAATAAACTTTGCAGCTCCTAAATCAAGCTGTTTGCTTTCCCTCCCAAATGTTTTCTCTATGGATCAGATTAAGGGATCTTTAAACTTCAGCAAATCTTTAAACCTTCAGCAAAGTTGCAGGATATAAAATAAACCCACATAAGTCATCAGCATTCTTATATATCACTAACAAAACCCAACAGTTAGAGATACAAAAAGAAATTCCATTTAAAGTAACTACTGATTGTATAAAATATTTAGGAATCTATCTGCTAAGGGAAAATCAGAAACTTTATGAGCAAAACTACAAAACACTTTCCACACAAATTAAGTCTGATCTAACCAACTGGAAAAATATTAAATGCTCTTGGATTGGGCGAGCAAATATAATAAAGATGACAATACTACCTAAATTAATCTACTTATTTAGTGCTATACCAATCAGACTCCCCAAAAACTACTTTGATGAATTAGAAAAAATAACAACAAAATTCATATGGAAAAAGAAAAGGTCAAGAATTTCAAGGGAATTAATGAAAAAAAAAATCAAATGAAGGTGGCCTAGCTGTACCAGATCTAAAATTATATTATAAAGCAGCAGTTACTAAAACCATCTGGTATTGGCTAAGAAATAGACTAGTTGATCAATGGAATAAGTTAGGTTCAAAGGACAAAACAGCCAATAACTTTAATAATATAGTGTTTGACAAACCCAAAGACACCAGTTTCTGGGATAAGAATGCATTATTTGACAAAAATTGCTGGGAAAATTGGAAATCAGTATGGCAGAAACTAGGCATTGACCCACACTTAACACTGTACACCAAGATAAGGTCAAAATGGGTTCATGATCTAGGCATAAAGAATGAGATGATAAATAAATTGGAAGAGCATAGGATAGTTTACCTGTCAGACCTGTGGAAGAGGGAGGAATTTATGACCAAAGAAGAGCTAGAGATCACTATTGACCACAACATAGAAAATTTTGATTATATCAAACTGAAAAGTTTTTGTACAAACAAAACAAATGCAAACAAGATTAGAAGGGAAACAATAAACTGGGAAAACATTTTTACAATCCAAGGTTCTGATAAAGGTCTCATTTCCAAAATATATAGAGAACTGACCCTAATCTATAAGAAATCAAACCATTCTCCAATTGATAAATGGTCAAAGGATATGAACAGACAATTCTCAGATGAAGAAATTGAAACTATTTATAGACATATGAAAATATGCTCCAAATCATTATTAATCAGAGAAATGCAAATTAAGACAACTCTGAGATACCACTACACACCTGTCAGATTGGCTAGAATGACAGGGAAAGATAATGGGGAATGTTGGAGGGGATGTGGGAAAACAGGGACACTGATACATTGTTGGTGGAACTGTGAACACATCCAGCCATTCTGGAGAGCAAATTGGAACTATGCTCAAAAAGTTATCAAGCTGTGCATACCCTTTGATCCAGCAGTGTTTCTACTGGGCTTATACCCCAAAGAGATACTAAAGAAGGAAAGGGACCTGTATGTGCCAAAATGTTTGTGGCAGCCCTGTTTGTAGTGGCTAGAAGCTGGAAAATGAAAGGATGCCCATCAATTGGAGAATGGTTGAGTAAATTGTGGTATGTGAACATTATGGAATATTATTGTTCTGTAAGGAACGACCAGCAGGATGAATACAGAGAGGACTGGCGAGACTTACATGAACTGATGCTGAGTGAAATAAGCAGAACCAGGAGATCATTATATACCTCAACAATGATACTGTTTGAGGATGTATTCTGATGGAAGTGGACCTCTTTGATAAAGAGAGCCTTAATTAATCAAAGATGGACAGAAGCAGCTACACCCAGAGAAAGAACACTGGGAAATGAATATAAACTGCTTGCATTTATGTTTTTCCTCCCAGGTTATTTATACCTTCTGAATTCAATTCTCCCTGTGCAACAAGAAAACTGTTCAGTTCTGCACACATATATTGTATCTAGGATATACTGCAACCCATTCAACATGTAAAGGACTCTTGCCATCTGGGGGAAGGGGTGGAGGGAGGGAGGGGAAAAATCGGAACAGAAATGAATGCAAGGGATAATGCTGTAAAAAATTACCCTGGCATGCGTTCTATCAATAAAAAATTATTAAAAAAAAATTACAACTAGAGGTAGTGAGAGTTAGGGTATTTATGTTCCCTCAGTCTGTCATAATATGTATGTCTCCAAAACAATTTCCCTAAAGCTCAAATAAGTCCAGGTATCTCTCTTCCTCCAGCAACTTTCAAGGATCACATATAAACTCCAAATATGATGTTTGCTATTTAAAGCCTTTCACAACCTTGATCTAACCTACCTTCCTAATCTAATTATGCATTCCTTCTCTCTGCTTACACTATATCCAGCAAAACTGGTCTTCTTATTGTTTCTCACATCGAAGATTCCACTTCCCGAAGGCAGACAATCTCAGACTCACAAAATCATAGTGTCTCATCTCTACTTAGCCAAGCTAAGCCAAGGCTTATCTCCCATGCTAGGAATGCACTTTCGCCTCATCTCTTTCTCTTAGAACCCCTCACTTCCCTCAAGACAAAGCTTAAACACCAAGTTCTAGAGGAAATTTTTTCTGACCCATCACTTTGTAAGCATCCTGCATGTTGCTTCCTTTGGTTAAAGAGGGATTATTTTATTTTACTCTTTGAATTCCCTCAAGCACTGTGCTTAGCACATGAACAAGGTCTTAAAAATTTGATGATTAATTGTATTTACCACAGTACCTATACACATTGTCTTGAACATACTGAACATATTAAATGCTCAATAAATGTTCAATATAAATCAAAATATGGGCCCAGTCCTACATTAACACTGTTTCATTTCAAAACAACACAACATTGTTTTAAAATTACACCATTAATATATTAAATGAGAATCAGTCTTGGAATTACAAAGCTACAAGTAGCTCTTTAAGACTGTTAAGTTGAAGAAGTACCAAATTGCACTAACAGAAAGTTTCCTTAGTTGGAACCAAAAAAATTGGACGTCTGGTTGGAAAAAAAAAATTAAGAGCATTAAGCAAATTCTAAACTAATGTAACATAAAACTTCTAACATCTTTCTGGATGGCAACTGGCTTTCCTCTGGCCTGTCTGTCCTCCAAACAATGGATGTTTTAATATCTTTCTGTGTCACAGAAACAGAAAAACAAGATATTTATTAAATTGCTGAATTCATTATGACATACAGAATATGTAATTATGAATACATTTTCAACAACAATATTGTTATTCTTTCCTACATAATCATGAATTCCCATTTTAAGTCTCATGAAATAATACTGTCTCAGGAAACAAGGAATAAGATTCTAGGGCAAACTAATAGAAAATAATCATGAACATAGAACAAATACAATTAATTTTGGTATTATTTGGATCTCCACATATCTGCTATCAAGAAATACAAGATGTTGGTTAAATTTGTTTTTCAGTATAGCAACATCTGGAAATGCAAGTTAGCAAATATGAATATTATGTTAAGAAATGTGACACAGAAAACTACCAACAGCTTGTCTAAAAAGAACTTTCTATTGTTCCACTGGCTAAAATTTCCAAAGAACATGAGGGAAAAGAGGGAGAAGAAAGCTGAAGTTTAGTGACAATTAGTTTCTCATAGTTCACCAAAAAAAAAAAAAAAAAAAAAAAAGAAAATCCCAAACAAAAAAAAAATCAAAAAGCCCAATGACAAAACGTCTTCCAATGTGCTCTCTTGGTAAACATACAAAAGTGTAGGTCATCAGCTAGAATTTTCTTTTTTAAAACATTTTATTTTTTATTCTGAACTTAAGAAATAAAAGAAGCATTTCCATAGCAAAGTGGGATAGAAAACAAAGGCTTACACCTAAAATTGCAGATCCATTATGTACAACATACTATTCCTTCAAAAATACATGACTCTTCCCTTTCCCCCCAACTTGGAGATGGCTACCACCAGAGAGATACAAATCTGCATGAGTATATACTATGCAAACATACACACATACACATACATGCCAGTGTTGTTTCCCTGGATTCAAATAGCACTGTCCTTCATAACATCTTTGTGGTCAATTTGCATATTTATAATGTAAATTTATAAGATATATTTACATGAGTACATGTAAACATATAATTTTATTTTTATTTGTAATATACTTACATATATTTATATACTCATAATGTTATAACTACACATTATAACGCTATATAATGTTCTCTTGGTTCTGCACATTTTTTTCTCTTCATTATTTCATGGAGGTCTCTCCATGCTTTTCTGAAATCAATGAGATCATCATTTCTTATAGCACAGTAACCTTCTATTTGACCATTCCTCAGTTGACAGGCAACCTCTGCAATTCCTAGTTCTTTGCCACCACAAAACACATAGATTTTATTTTCATGCTCCCTAATCATTTTGGGGAATAGACCTGATAGTGGTATTGCTGAATAAAAGAGTATAAGCAGTTTACTAACTCTTTGGGCATAATTTCAATCTCTCTTTAAAATGGCTGGATCTACCAACAATTAAAGTCCCATTCCCTCCCCAATTTTTCAGTTTCCTCTTCTATCATTTTAGCTAATTTTAATGAAATATCTCAAAGTTGTTTTAATTTGCATGTCTCACCTTTATAAGGAGTTAGAGCATTTTCATATGACTTGCACTCTTATAAATTTGGTAAAGTTCTTTATATATTTGAGATATAAGATCTTTAACTTGGGAACTGTCTATAAAAAAGCCCTCCATTTTTTGCTTTCCTTTTGGTCTTGGCTACATTTGTCTTATTAGTACAAACCATTTTTAATTTAATATAATCATTTATCCCATTTTACATCTTACAATACTCTTTTTTGTACATAAATTGTTCTCCAATCCATATATCTTATATATAACGTGCTCCATGTTCAAATTGTTTCATAATAATCTCCCTTTATATCTAAGTCATATAGTCATTTTGACCTTACCTTGGTAAATAATGCTAAATAAATGGTAAATAATGTTAAGATATTGGTTCTATACCCAATTCTTCCAATCTGCTGGAAAGCATCCCCAATTTTTTTTTTTTTTTTTACCAAATAATGAATTCTTATCCTCCAAATTTAGGTCCATACTTGTCAAATACTAGGTACTATATTTGTTTACTGTGGGAGATCACACGTCTATTTTATTCCACTGATCTATCTTTTCATTTCTTAGCTAGGATTAGATAGCTTTATTAAAGCTATCCTATTAGCTATCCTAACTACAGCCTTGTTATATAGTTTAAGATCTCATACTGTTAAGCCTCCTTCCTTTATATTTTTCCACTAGTTCCTTTGATATTTTTGACCTTTTGTTATTATTTTTATAGCTCTATAAAATAATTTTTTGGTATATGTAATTGGGTTTGAAATTGAATACATACATTAAACTTAAATAAATTGTCACTTTTGGTTATATTGGTCCAACTTATCCATAAACAATGAATATTTATCCATTTATTTAAATTTGATTTTATTATTGTACAGGGTTTTTAAAAAATATTTTTGTTCATATAGAACCCGATATATTCCCAGGTATTTTGTACTGGTTAGAGTGATTTTAAAGGGGGTTATCTCTAGCTATCTCTTCCTAAAGAATTTTGCTGCTGATATATTTTGATTAACTTTTTAGTTGAGTCTTTAGGATTTTCCAAATACATCATCATACCCTTTTACAAAAAGAGATGCTTTTATTACTTCACTTACTATTCTGATTCCTTCAATTCCTTTTTTCCCTCCTCTTATTACTATTTCTAGGATTTCCAGTACAATATTGAATAATATTGGTGAAAGTGAAATTTTTGTTTCACACCTGATCTTATTGAGAAGGCTTTTAGTTTATCACCATCACAAATAATGTTGGCTTGTAGTTTAAAAAAAACAACAACACCGAAAAACAGCTGAACACTTAAACAGACTGTTATTAACAGTCTAGATCAGGAATTGAAATGTTGGAAAACGTCTCTTTTCTCTGTCAACTAGGTACATGGAGTGTTGTGATGGTTTGGCTCATTAACCTTTTATTTGTCATCAGGAAGTGTTCAAAAGACAGGGGAGAGTAATTAACAGGAAAAGGGTATACAGCATTAAAAACAACAGGCATCACCAAAAATTTTAAAGCAAAATATTTTGTCTAACAGTGATAAGAATAAATTAGCTGGAATTTACATATGACTTTGAGATACACCTTCTTGAGTTCTTATCTAGCTTCAGATACTTCCACTTGTATTACTCTGGGTAAGTCACTTAACCTTGTTTGCCTCGGTTTCCTCAGCATAAACAACCAAAATAGCTAAGATTTTCATTATTGTTGCAGGAAATAGAATTAGACAAAATTTTTATTTTAGAGGATTAAAAATCATAGTTAAAACAATTAGAATTTGGATTAGAGAAAATTATCAAAATAATCAGCACAGAGAGCTACCAATTATAAGATTCTGTATTCTGACTCAGTGCAAACACTATGTGAGAGTAAAATAAGAAAAACTGGTTTTGGAATTCACGGGAGCTGGAATACATGGGAGCCACTTGACAGTGCTGCTGGAGTCCAATCCAGAATGGATCTCCTCTTGTGAGAGGATGATATAAGGAGAGGCAATTGCTGTTCTGTGACCTTTCTTACTAAAAGGCTGTTGCACTATCTGACCTCTCTCCTCTTCCCTCTACCTCCAATTTATCTCATTCCCAGTCCACAAAACCTGTGTCAGCAAAGGCTGTCTTGCAACTCCTTCAGATGTTATGGTTCGTAGTTGTGGAGGCTCTCGGAGAATTGATCTGTCCCTTAATAAACTGAAATGTGTCAACATCTTAACAAGAAACTGCTCTTTCAAAAATCCAAGTAATTCAGACCTAATCATGGTTTCATAAAGCTTGTGGAAAAATACAATATCTGTAATTATAACTTTATGTTAAATATATAAGATAGGAAAGCTATTTTAATATATGTAAATATAAAATCAATAACCAAAGTTTTATGATAAATACAAATTATAAGATAGAAAGATAGTACTTATGTTAACATTGTTCAGGGTCAGAATGGTATTAAGATCTAAGGAGATATTTGAATCCACAGCCAATGGATGTTCTTTCTATTGTGACATTGCCTCCATTTTGTATTACAAATGAAAGGAATTTTCATTTTTCTATTGGAAAATATTGATAGTTAACCCTTAAGTGCTTTTATGCATGTCTTGAAGTTTATATTCTGCACTTCATATTACTGATTTTATAGTTTGATTTGTAAAGTATAACTGTAAGTCATCTGAATACAACTATTTCATATTCTGTCTTCTTGTTTATAATTATGTTGTTCCACAGGATCAAGGATTTTTGACCAGTTTAACATGGCTTTAAATATTTCATCATACTAAAAAACCAAACTGAACAAAACCCAAGAGTCAGGAATATAAGATTACCACAATAGCAAAAAAGCTTGTAATTTTGTATTTATATAACAGCTTTGTTTTCAACTAAAAAAAAAGTTTGACTATTTTTTTCTTTTACATTACAGTCATTTCTAGATATTTCAGCTGCCTACTAACCCCTCTTTTACTCTATGCAGGAAAAAAAGAGTAAACCAAAACCTACCATATCTGCCAGTATATTTGGTTCAAATTAAAAACAAACAAAAATAATACAAGAAAAACACTCTCTACATTGGAGACTCATTATAAAGTATCTTTGCTAGAGAGCACAATTTTGCACATGGTGGTTTTGGACCTAATCAGGAACTGTGAGAAATACCAAAGGGTCTCTCACCATGAAGCATTTATATGAGACTGTTTTATATGAAGCGGCACGACCCCACAAAAACAGAGAGTGCCAAATGAGATTCCTGAGTCCTTTACATTAATACTCCTTTTATAAATTTGGGATTATTGAAATCAGGTTAGTAAAATGAGATTTATTAAATTGGGATATTTAGAAGCAAAGATATTTTTATTTTTCTGGCTAATGAGGGCTTGCCAGTTCAAGGGCTGCTTCTGAATGTTTGGTGTCCATCTCATTCATCTGACTCTTACCTATAGCTCTAAGAAGCCCTAGCATATGTAATGGTCACACCCCAGTTTACCACCCTGGCAGACAGATTAAATCAGGTTGAAGATAATTGACAGGCCTCAAAGCAGTCAGTAAGTTAGGGGGATGTTTATCCTAGAGACTTCCTTTGGTGGAATGGATTGATGAAAACCATCTGTTGTAAGGGCCATAAAAGTGCCTGAAGCAGACATTGTAGAGTGTCAAGATCATTCACTGCATCCTGAATTTTGTTCTGTTCCTGGACTTTGAAGATTCAAGAAAAGAGAGTGAGGTTTATGATTTCCCTTTCTTCTTTTGAGATTCATCTCGAACTTGAAACCTTTCCTAATCTCTCATAACTACTGGTGCTTTACATCCCCAAATTACAAAATTCATTTTGTATATGCTTATATACATGATACAGCTACACAGTAAAGTGGAAGGAGAGCTGAGCCAATACTCAGGAAGATCTCAACTAAATATAGTTGAGATCTTCCTGAATATAAATCTTGCCTCAGACACTTATTATCTGGATGGATCCTGGGCAAATAACTTAACCTTTCTAAGCCTCAGTTTTCTGATTTATAAAATAGGAATAATAAAAGCACCTACTTTGCGAGGTTGTTTGTTGGAAGGTCCAAATCAGATAATATTTTTAAAGTGTTTAGCACATAGGAAATCACACACACACACACACACACACATGCAACAATGATGGTGTTGGCTAATGCTGCTGAGAGAAAGCAACATGCATGATTGTTGAATGCTTATTTTCCTAGTTATGTCCCTGGTATGTAGTATGTACTTAATAAATATTTTTCAAGTTCTGGATTAAATTGGGAATGTTACATTTTATAAAGGACACTGATAAAAGGAAGAACATATCCAGGAGCCTAAATAGTATGGTGAAGGATCTAAATATGTGGCCAAAGGAAGATTGAGGAAGAAACTAGGGATTTTTGCCTGAAAAGACAGTCTTAAAGGTATCTCACATGAAAGAGACTTCTGCATGGCCCTGGGAGTTTCAAATAGGATCATAAATAGAATTTGAAAAGAGGCCAATTTAGACTTATTCAACAACTTTCAGGTGACTTTCCTTTAAGGAAAATTTAGGGCTATCCAGAAGAGTTGCCTCAGAATGTCATACATAGTTCCAGAGATTTAGAACTGACAAGCCATAATTATCCCAATCATAATTTCTATCATCTAACCCCCTTGATATACATATAACAAATTCCCCCCGACGAGGTCTTCAAGCCAAGATTTGAGCAATGAATGGATGTATGAATCAATCAATTAATTAATCAAAAAACATTTAGTAATATATGCCAGATATGATTAAGTGTTGGAATTACTATTCTAAAAAAATACTGAACCCAGGAACTATATGAACATAATACCAAAACATTTTTCACAGAAATAATCAGATCTAAACAACTGGAAAAATATCAATTGCTCATAAATAGGCTGAGTTAATATAATAAAAAAAATCAATTATACCTAAATTACTTGCTCAGTGCCATACCAATCAGACTATCAAAAATTATTTTATATAACTAGAAAAAATAATAACAAAACTCATCTGGAAGAATAAATAATCAACAATATCAAGGGAATTAATGAGAAAAAAATGCAAAGGAAGGCAGTCTAGTTGTACTTACTGGACCTAAAACTGTATTATTAAAAAATATATATAAAATATATTATAAAGACATCAAAACCATTTGGTGGAACAGTGGAATAGATTAAGTACAAAAGATACAATAGTCATTGACTATATAGTTAATCTTTTGTTTGATAAACCCAAAGACTCCAATGGTAACATTCAAAAATAGCCCTTGGATTGGCATAATTGGAATAAAAACTCACAATTTGAAAAAAGTGATGGGAAAACTGCAAAATAGTATGGTAGAAACTAGGCATAGGAATGCTGCAGAATGGATTCTTGTTCTTTTATGCTGAATAGGTTGTTCTCTGAGGTGCCATCTATGTCCAAGATTCTGTGACTTTGAACCATGCATTAACAGGAAAAAATAGCAACATGTTGCTATTAAAAATATTTTTTCTTTTTCTTACAACATTTCTTCAGAGTCAAAGATTTTCTGAGTTAAGCAAGAGAATATCTGCTCCATACTATGAATTTATGTAACAAAAATTAGAGGGGAATCTAGTTGAAGTGAAATAACTGTTCATGGTCAAACAGCTGAGACTATACATAACACAGACTCTTCTGACTCCTAATTCACTTATATTTATAAAGTAAGATTTACTAAACAATTACAGAATCACAACTAGGAAACAAGAGACTCTGGACTTCTGGATACTCACCTCTATAATAGAAGAGGCACAGGTCAGAAAGCACAAACCAGCGTTTCTTCCACAGCTTCATACCAGTGCTATCCTGCATTAAATTAACATGTTTTCAGAATAACTCTCATTTCCAACAATTTAAGATGACTTCTGATACATTTATAATAATGCCCAGAACCATAAACTTAAAGCTCAAAAACAAAGAAAATTCCATAATGAATTATACATGATCCTTAAAAAAACAAAAAAACTAAGCTGAAGTTTAATATATAGTCTTGTCATTAAAGAATCCCACAGTCAGAAGTTTTCCCAAGCCTACTGAACTCTGAAGTAACTTCTATAAAGAAAATGGTATTATTAAGCAATTTTAAATACATTCTTTTGGGCATGATTACTGGCTGGCAAGAGGATAATAAGCAACATGAGCTTTCTGGCAATCTAGAAATACTAAGTTGCTAATACACAACAGGAACAATATAACTATTTAAATCATACCTATAGATAATGGAATTTGAAATGATAGTGAATAGTATCCTGATGTGACAGATAACACAAATTCTATCAACACTTTTTTAAAAACATAATTTCTGATCAACATTTGCTCAGTTGGAAGAACAGTTTTACTGTCTGGCAACATATTTTTTGCCTGAATGAAGTTCATAAAAATGTATCAACCTTACACAAAATGATGCATTTCCTTCTTAAAAAAAAAAAAAAAAAGTCACAAAACCTACATATTGTAAACGGCAAAACCAAAGAGAAAGAATATACACTGACCCTTGAGAGAACTTATCCTTCAAAAAGAAACAACAAATTTTAAATGCATTTAAGAATATAACCATTAAATAATTTCTTTGTTACTATAACCATTAAAAAACAATTCTGAAATTAAAGCAATTAATTGGATATTTGGAACTATCTTGACAAAATTGTCAAGTCACCTAATAAATAGGCTCTGAATGGTCATTTAGCACATTTACCACAGTTTTTACAGAAAATCACTTGTACTATCAAATAAAGGGCATACATGATAAACATATACATATAATAAGATCTTACTCATAAGATTAAACTCAGCAATCTTATGCAGGGCTGAAAACCAACAATGAACCTTAAAAACTGACCAGTTTGAAAAAAAAAGCTTCTATGTGTTAACATTCATATACTTTAATTAGAGAAAACTCACTCAGACCTTTTTATTTAAACACAATTATGACAATTGATTATTTAATTTTCTAGTGAAAGAGAAGAATGGCAAATGTGTTTGTCTAAAAAGTGTGTGTGTGTGTGTGTGTGTGTGTGTGTGTGTGTGTGTGTATTCAGGGGCTGTTATTTCACTGGTAATCCTGACGGGGGCAGGAAGGGGAGGGGCGTAACAATGAAAGTGAGCACCTTTTCTGAAATTCTAAAGTATAGAAGTGGTTACCAAAAGAATTCATTTATATTGTAATATGTATCAGAAATAGAATTTGAACAACCTGACTTCAAGGTCAGCTTTCCATTTCACTCTTTCTCCATTTGTGCTGATAAAGAAAATATACTTCAATATTCAATATTCAAATATATTCAATATACTTCAATATACCATAAGATCACCACTGTACCATTATTTCCTAATTATAATATTCATCCTATGTAGTTAACTCCATTTAAGAAGGCAGTAAAACAAATGCTGAACCAAAACAATACATTTTGTAAAAAAAATTTTTTTTAACAATATTAAAAAATACTTTTGCGTACCTAAGATTAATTTCTGTCTACTCTCCATTTGTACAAGGAATTAACTGGTCGTTGTCCTTTGTCCTCAAAGAGGACCAAAATGACATCTCTAAATGTTGGAGTTGGGCACAAACATGAAGAGGAAGTACCTACACAAGATGACTGATCTTAAGTATTTTGACAATCAATTTGTCAAACCTGAAGTGAAATTGTATATAGGCACAAGTACACATATATGCTTAGATATTTACAGAAGAGAATAGGACCTCAGGCACATTTTTCTTGAGGTATAAGAATTTCTGATTAAATTTATATCCTAACTAGGTAATTCTGATACATTTATCCTTACATCTTCCAAAACAAATTAATTTTCATCTTTTATTCTCTTCCATAAAAAACCCTCAAAGAAGAATCTATTTTAAAACGATGAAAATTCTGTTATAATTTTCATTGTTTCCCTAATAGACTTGACAATCAGAAATCAAGAAAAGATAACCTCTGCAAACTTCAAATTTCATTTTTACACCCATAAGATTGAATGTTTCACCTAATATTGCATAAAAAATTAAAAGGTACCTGTTTGTAAAGCCAACCTCGTCTGACAACAGGTGCATTGGGATTCCTTTTAATTGAGTTTGATCTCTTTCCAAAATTATGAACTTTTTTTGAAGACCGTGAAGACTAAATGGAATGAAAAGTTAGAAAATGAAATGGATATAGATGTGATCAAAACATTACTCTATGATTATGAGAAATTTTCATTTATTTTCTAGCTTAATGTTTAGTGCTTAACACATTGTTTCACATGTGGCAAACATCCTAAATGTTCAATGAATTTAAATAGATAAAAGTACTAGAGAAAATATTTTACAAAATATTTTTTAAATCTTGGAAAAATGACACGTGAATAAAAGTTCTTACTGACTGAAAGACAGAGTAGTAAAATAAAGAATATGGGATATGTACTATTAAGAAAATTTGAACCAGAACTTTGGCTCAGCTAAGTTATCACTGATGTGATTAGGGCAAAATAGTTAACCTTTCTGGGATTCAAATTCCTCATCTGTAATATTCAAGGTCTCTTTCAACTCTAAATCTATGATTTCATGGCAGTGGATTTTCATGATACTTATAATATGGAAAAATTTTAATCTCTTCCTCATTTTAAAGAATTACAATGAAGATTCGGTTGTATACCAAACATTTTTCTCAAGTATGAAAAAACTTTTAAAAAAGTAATTAAAATTTTGACAATTCAGGTAACTTGCTAAATCCCTCTAAGTTGCTGAGTGAAATGAGCAGGATCAGAAGATAATTGTTTACTTCAACAACAATACTATATGATGATCAATTCTGATGGACGTGGCCCACTTCAATACTGCGATGAACCAAATTAGTTCCAATAGAGCAGTAATGAACTGAACCAGCTATACCCAGGGAAAGAACTCTGGGAGATGACTGTGAACCACTACAAAGAATTTCTAATCCCTCTATTTTTGTCCGCCTGCATTTTTGATTTCCTTCACAGGCTAATTGTACGCTATTTCAAAGCCCCACTCTTTTTATACAGCAAAATAACTGTTTGGACATGTATACATATATTGTATTTAACTTATACTTTAACATATTTAACATGTATTGGTCAACCTGCCGTCTGGGGAAAGGGGTGAGAGGAAGGAGGGAAAAAGTTGAAACAAAAGGATTTGCAACTGTCAATGCTGAAAAATTACCTATGCATATATTTGTAAATAAAAAGCTATAATAAAAAAAATCCCTCTAAGTTAAATCAACCTATACTTTAATTATAAGGACTTTCAAAAGTGGAGTACAGGGGAGAATGGTAAAAAAATTTAAAACAACATACAAACAAAATAAATTCAAGGTCTGAATACTACAAAAAGATGTGAAAACTACACATTTAGATATACATACGTGTGTGTGTGTGTGTGTGTGTGTGTGATGAATAATTTAAGAAAAGATTTTAAGATCTTATGTATGGTGAGCAACAAATATCACCAAAAATAAAACTGAGTATGTTTTGAAAGACAAGAAATGACTAGTTACTTTAATAAGTAATCATTTCTGAATTAACCATCTGGGTATAATTATACCAATTAACTTTTCACAACAAAGATCAAAATCATTGCTAACAAATTAGAATAAAGAATAAAAAATATAAAGAAAGGGCATAAAATTAAAAGAACTTCAACAGGATCTATTTACACAAGCTATCGAGATGGGAAAAAAAGGGATATTGTAAAAGAGATCACCATTTCCTAAGGTGTTTCAGTCACCTCAAAGAGGACAATGAGGGAGGCAAGAAACCTGTATAATCAGCAAAAATTTGCTCTATTTGATAAGTGGAAAGAGAAGATTGCCAAGGATCATACTAGTGAGGAACAGAACTTGTTATCAGGAGGAAAACATTGAGAGATTATCAATAATACCTCATAAAAGAGTAAAAAAAAAAAAAAAAAGAAAGTGGAGGGAAAAAAATGAAGTATAAAGATTGATGAGCCAAATCATTCTTAATGCATTTAAGAAATTGGAAGACAAGAGATAAAGGAGGGAAACAATCTGTCAAGATTTTTATAGCATCCCTCCCCCCAATCAAAGACTGTGAAATCACATTTGGCCCTTAACATTACAGTTCTTGTTGAGAAAACACCATAGAATTATAGATATTTTAGTGGAAAGAATATTAGATGTCATATAGTCCATTTACAGTTGTGAACAATGAGACCCTAAAAGACTAAGGAACATATCTGTCACACCTGTAAAGTGATAAAAACAATACCTTAATTGAGATACGCTGATTCTAAAATCTAACTCTTTCCAGTTTGATTAGGCTGAGCATTAACCAAGCAAGTCTTTTCAGATTGTTGAAAATTCTCAGCAATTCTGGGAAGGTAAAGAAAGTGAATAATTTTGGAGGAAAAAAAAAGTCTCATCATTATTATCAGAGAAAGCTGAGACAATGTGAATAATTATCAGAGTGTGTTTGTATTTTCCTATATCTATAAACTTAATAAGAAAAATTTCTTCATCATTATATGCCACTTTTAATGAAGGAAGGATATGGCTTTTCTATACTAGATCACAGCTTTTTATGGGGGGGATGGGAGAGGATGATAATTGGAGTTACGTAATTTGCCCAGGGTTACAGTTAGTATTAAGTGTCTGAGGTCACATTTGAACTTGGGTACTCCTGACTGCAGGGCCAGTGCTCTATGCCAACTAGCTGCCCCCAGACCACAGCTTTAAATTTACACTTGACTGAAAAGTAGAAAGAATAAATGATTGCATTATAATTATTGTTTGTTGACTATGAAAAAACAAAACAAACCATATTTGACTGGGTAGAGTAAAATGATGTTCTCCTTCTACTAAGAATCCATATTTACTATATATAACATATATAATTTAAAATTAATTATATTAATTAATAATGAATATTAAGAATTTTCAAGATCTTTGAAAGACCTAATATATTAAACTTTATAACTTCTTTTTAAAAATATCAACAAGGACATATGTTCCTTAAATTTGCCAATAAAGAATTACGATGGGGAAAGAATTCTTAATGAACAGTGAGAACTCTGAGATTTTTCTAACTGTGGACAGCACAAACTTTCATAGGATTACCTAAATGAGAGCCTCAAATACTCAAAACAGATCACCTTAACTTTCCACGTAGAAGAGGAAACTGAGGCAAACAGGGTAAAGTGACTTGTAAAGTCACACAGCTAATAAAGGCCACATATGAACTCAGAAAGACGAGTCTTCCTGACACAGGCTCAGCCCTCTATTCACAGAGCCCCCTCAAGTGTTAAAGTGGATGGGGAGACTGTGGGTATATGCGTTGAATGAAAATGCCTGGGTTTGAATTCTGGATTCTGGCACTGAAGGGTTATGTGAATCCTCTTGAATAATTTAATTTCTCTTAAACTCATCCTCATCCCTCAAAGGGCTTTTCTATAAATTTTACAAGCATTTTCTAGGCACCTGCTCCATTATAGAACTATACAAGATTTTGCTGAATGGTGGAAGCAGAGGACAGTATGGAACTGACAATAAGAAACAAGAAGTTTGTAGCTCCTCTTAAAGAATGGAGTGGCTCTAGATTTTATAAGTGGATTAAAAAAAAATAAATGGGATTGCATTTGGCTAATTGAACAGAATGTAATTTCAAGTTTCACATCCCCATGGGGAAAATATTAAATTCAATTTGTTTCTATTTCAATGAACCCCTCCCACACACACTCCAACATCAGTGTCACCTCCTCTGATAATCAAGAAGAAAAGAAAACCCAGTTAAGCAATAAAAACAAGCTTAAGAATATACTTAAATATTATAATGCAGCATTCTATGTTCAGTCATCCATCTTTGTAAAGAAGAGTGAGACTGTTTTAAAAAACAAAACAACAAACAAACAAACAAATAAAAACCTCACCAACATTGTGCCAGTGATTTTACATGGCTACTAAGAATAGGATACCACATCCTCCAAAGAATTAAAGTTTTAGATCAATCAAAGGATAATGGAAAAACATATGTTGTACTTGAATAGATTGAAGTATATTTCTATGAAAAAAATGGATATGAAAAGCAGTACAATGAATGTTATCAGAAAAATGGGCCCTGATAAGGAGATGAGTTGGTCATGAAGCAAGAATAAATAATCACTGATGAAAAGTCCATATGCTACTGACGTAATGCAATTTTTAAGAAAACAACAGAAATTTCCCGACTGCCTGGGAAAGATTTATGATAGGATAGAAGGCAACCAACTGAATCATGCCTTCTCATCCTGTGGAACTCAGCTAAACCACTGGAGGGAGCACCTTTATCATGTCATAGATCTTTTAAAGTACTGAAGTAATGGCAGAATCAGGTTATATTTTAATGACAAAATATTTTTCTACTTGCTGTTAAAACAATTGAGAATTTAAAGAAGAAATAAACAGAACCAAACAAAGCTGCAAGGAAAAATGAATGATTATGCTTTTGGTTCTTTATCAATGAAAATATTTTTCAAGCAAGAAACCTATAAAAATTCAGACTCAGCATAATTAATGTTACATTTAGAAATTTTTGTTTTTTAATAACTTGTTTCATAGGATTGATATAGGAACCACATGCTATTTGTTGTGTTGTTTTTTTTTTTTAAATAACTTTTTATTGATAGAACCCATGCCAGGGTAATTTTTTACAACATTATCCCTTGCACTCACTTCTGTTCCGATTTTCCCCCTCCTTCTCCCTCCATCCCCTCCCCCAGATGGCAAACAGTCCTTTACATGTTAAATAGGTTACAGTATATCCTAGATACAATATATGTGTGCAGAACTGAACAGTTCTCTTGTTGCACAGAGAGAATTGGATTCAGAGGGTAGAAATAACCCGGGAAGAAAAACAAAAATGCAAGCAGTTTATATTAATTTCTCAGTGTTCTTTCTTTGGGTGTAGCTGCTTCTGTCCATCCTTGATCAATTGAAACTGAATTAGCTCTCTTTATCAAAGAGATCCACTTCCATCAGAATACATCCTCAAACAGTATCGTTGTTGAGGTACACACATTTAGAAAATGTGAAGACCTTATAACACAATCAAAAGAGGACAGAAGAGATCTTCTTTAAAGTCTACTAGTCTTTCTCAACCTTTATTAGAAAGGTTAACTTTAACCAATCCATATGTATAGTATTTATTAATGCTTTAAAAAAAAAAAACTAAGTAAATCAGTGCATGCAATGTTCACTTCTTTTTGTTTTTCCCCCCATTCTCCATTGGTCTTTCCCTTTTGTTCTGATTTTTCTCTCCCAACATGATTTATAAAGTAATGTGTATTAAAAATAAAATTAAAAAAACCTAATTAAGAATAGATTATAACCTTATTTATAATATTAAACTTTAACACTTATTTACATAAACTTTTAATATGTTAGCAAAGCTATTTCTTCATTAAGACAATCTTAGTTTCCACTATGCTTCATTAACATTTTCTTAAAATACCAATTTCCTTAATAAGAATGATCAATTGTGGGAAATAATTAAGGTATGTTATGCAGTGGAAATAGAAACTATTTTTGTATAATTTTTAAAATGCTTTGGAGTAATTATTAACAAGATGTAAAGTTCTTTCCTATATAACTCTCATCATTTCTATAGCATCTTCTCTGTGCCTAATCCAGTTCCTATGGGAGTTTTTTATTCTATTTTTAAGACCCACAAATGCTCAAGAAAAGTCTGAAATTTCCATATTCTTGAGTTCTCCTATTACTTCACTTCAAAAACCAACCAATAATTTTATGAGTCATTTAATGAAAATTGATTTTGTGTAAACTTTTTAAAGGTTGGAAGGAATATTGCTAAATAGTTCATTTTATTTAAAACAACACATATTTTAACTCAAGTTCTAAATCCCAGTCACTTCTTTCATGAATTCCTTTCCTGCTCACTAACCTCCCAAAACACTAACTTACTCACTCATCTCTTTCTCTCTCTCTGCGAGAAGAATCACCATTCATACAATGGAGTAATGAGGGGCAAAGATATGACAAGGACTCAATTCAGTAAGTAATATGTTATCGCCTTACTAAAAACAATAAAGTTTTCAAAACTGAAATGGGAATGCTATCTGCTAAAAACTTCCCATTTCAAGATTATTTTCTTTCTCTTCCCCTTCCTTCTTCAAGTTCTGCTTTAGCTTCTAGACCACCAATTTAATTTTTTTATTTGAAAACTGTCACTGTCGTATTTTCCATTTTCTCCTGACATTGATACTGAAATGCAGCAAGTTTATTAACACCCATGATTTTATTCAGCATTTTAACTAAAGTCAGCATTTACTTTAAATCATTGCTCTTTCTTTGTTATTTTTTAACTTCAACACAGCTGCACCATTATTATTCTAGATGCATGTGACTTTTTGTCCTTTGTAATTATGACTAGGGCTACTCTGATATAGCTGGAAACAAGAATTTTCACCCCAGTCAATGTACAGTGAACATCAAAGTAATGTTTCCCTTTAAACTGAATATAAGCTTTGTTTGAAATCACAGTGGGATAATCAACTGCTTATAAGCAATAGTTTACACATACAACATTTTTGATCAATAAGTTTTAAGTTCATTATCAGAGAGCATTAGAAATTGTGTCTGTAAATTACTATTGATCAAAGAAATGCAAATTAAGACAGCTTTGAGATACCACTACACATCTGTCAGATTGGCTAAGATGACAGGAAAAGATAATGATGAATGTTGGAGGGGATGCGAGGAAAAGTGGGACGCTGATGCATTGTTGGTGGAGTTATGAACTGGCCCAACTATTCTGAAGAGCAATATGGAAGTATGCTTAAAGGGCTACCAAACCATGCATACCTTTTGATCCAGCAATGTTTCTACTAGGCTTGTATCCCAAAAAGATCATAAAAAAAGGGAAAAGGACCCACATATGCAAAAAATATAGCAGCCCTTGGAAATAGTGGCTGTCCAATAGTTGAGGAATGGCTTAATAAGCTATGGCATATGGATATTATGGAATAATATTGTTCTATAAGAAACATCCAGCAGGATGACTACAGAGAGGCCTGGAGAGATTTGCATGAACTGATGCTAAGTAAAGTGAACAGAATGATGAGATCACCGTACACAACAGCAAGATTACATGATGATCAATTGCGATGGACTTGGCTTTTTTCAACAATGAGATGATTCAGGCCAGTTCCAATAGACTTGTGATGGAGAGAGCCATCTACATCCAGAAAGAAGCCTGAGGAAACTACATGTTTTCACAACATAGTATTTTCACCTTTCTTCTTGTTTTTTGCTTTTTGTTTTCTTTCTCATCTTTTTCCTTTTTGATATGACTTTTCCTGTACAGCATGATAATTATGGAAATATAATTGTACACATTTAACATACTGGATTACTTGCCACCGAGGGGAGAAGGTGGGGGGAAGGGAAAGAGAAAATATTTGGAACACAAGATTTTACAAGGGTGAGTGTTGAAAATAAAAAAGCTAAAAAAGAAAGAAAGAAAAGATCACTTAACTTAAAAAAAAGAAATTGTGTCTGACACACTGATCTTGTCTATCTTTTCAGGAAAAAATATTACCAATTAGGTTAAAGATGTTGTGGGTTCTATTCAACTAACAAAACTCAGTCATTAGCTAAAATTTTCAAATATGTCCAATGGCTAACACTGATTATATAATTAATGTGGTATATAAGTGACCTTCCTGTGAAAACATTGGTTTTGGATCTATAATCTGACAAATTTTTAATATATTACTTGGTTATAAGATTCTGAGGGGATTGTTTCTTCTGTTGATACTGTCCCCAAACAGACCAAAAAAAAAAAAAAAAAAAAAAACCAGAAAAAATATATCAAGATTTCTCTCTTCCCCACCAAGAACAAAGATGAATATCAAGTGCTAAATAAGGGAATATAAATGGCAACACGTTCCCCAACAATGGGAAGAATAGTTGGAATAAATCAAGTATATATAGGAAAGGTCTATGTTGGGAGGGGAAGTGATAAATACTTATTTTTAAAAGGAAATTGAGAAAAAAACAACTATAAATTCATGCCTACTTTTCCAACTTTGCAAAAAATTTCATGACAATAATCTATAAATGTATTAAAGACATCACCGAAAAAGACATGAGAAAGGTACAAAAATGTTTTTGCAAATACTCTTCTACAGAAGATATTATGGCATTGTACACAGAAAACTGGGCTTGCATCAAGAAGACAGATACAAATTCTACTTTCTGACAATTATAGGCTATGAAACCGGGCAATTATCAACTAATATATCAATAAATTGCTTTTATCTACTTTGGTGAAATGAGTTCTCTATGAAAATGATAGATCTTTTGTATATCCACTTATTCTCAAGAATACAACTGATTGAATTTATGAGGATGCCAGCTGCTACTTTGCTTACTTAGCATATATCAAAGAACATTTGATTCAGTACAGCAAAATGTTCCTTTGCAAGCTCTTCTATGCATCCATCTCAATAGCAAAATAATCTTCCTGGATGATGTAATAACAGAGATAACTTTGATTATCCTCTGCTTATTGAAATAATTCAAGGGGAAAAAAAGAGATGTATTTTACCAAAGGTGTTTGTTTCTTATAGCTTTTTCCAGAAGAGAGATGTTAAACTTCAGGCCCCAACCAAATTAATTTGTAACTGGAAAATAGTTAACAAATTAATAAAATAATGCAAAATAAATAATGTAAATTTTTGGTTTTCTAAGCCAACATGCAGCCCACAGAAATCTCCTTCTACTTGAGTTTGACACTGCTCTAGAGGACTGAGATGAATGCATCAAGTTTTCCAACTTTGTAATCTCCTAAATGAAATCCATAATTACTCAATAAAAAACCTAAAACAATAGTGGAAGGAAAATGTCTCTTGTCCATATTGTGATATATAGCTGTATAATCAGTTTATAGAGTTGATCCATTAGTAAATACAACTTCAAGAGATATTTTGGGAACACAATGAATTGGCCCCAGAACCAAACTAGAAGAGGAGAGTGAGTTGGATTGTATTTAAGAAAATATATAGTGCTTTCAGTGGTCTAAAACATCTTCCTGGAAAAAGGAACTCATGCTTTTAAAATCAATGCTCTTCTCTTTGCTGCTGTATGGATTCCATTCTTGGAATTCCATAGTCTCTGAAGAATTATGACTGAAGGTCATTCAAAGGGCAATAGAGGCACAGCAGATGGGTGTGGGTCATCTGCAATGATGACCAACAAAGAACTGGTTAGGAGAAGCCAAATAAAGGACATCATGGAGAAATCCATGCTCAGAAAAGGTCATTTAGTGAGACTCAGGTGTAAGATGCTTCACAGCTCCTTAGCTGCAAACCAAACAATCTCAAGATAATTACAGGACAACTTCTAGCACACTGGGTAGATCCTTTAAAAAATTATGGGAAGATATGGACCAGTCACACAAGATAAGAAAATTAGACAGTGGACATTACATGCAGAGAAGGGAGTGCCCATAAGTGGGATTAAAGATACACTGAAGCACCATTAAAACAAAAAAAAAAAATTTTTTTTTATCATTAAAAACATGATACAATTCTTATCTTTGATGGGTAGTATATCCACACAATTAATGCTGTTTTCTATATGTAAGTATTTGGCAAGCAGAAGAGACCTTAGTAGTTATTTGGTCAAAACCCTTATTTGACAGTTGTAGAAAGAGAATTTAAATGATTGTCACAAGGTTACATTGCTAGTTTGTGGCAAAACTGGGATTAAAGACCACATTTTTTGACTTTTACTTCAATATTCTTTCCATTAGACCATGCTGAAAATGATGAATTAAATAAATTTCTGCTAGTGATCATCATAAAAGAATTACAAAAGACAGCACTTTTACGTATTCATTTAACTAAACCACAATGATGTCAGAAAAAAATTACACTAATCTTAAAAAAGTATAGAAATACTCATCTCTTATTCAGCAATAAGAATTCTGTGATACAGATTATAGGTTTGTCAAAGAAAAAGCTACAGAAATATGGTTAGTCTCTAATTTATCTCTTCTAAAAATCTGGAACTAAATCATTTCTTTATAGTAAACACAAATTAATTCCTGGCTTCTAAAAGAAATTGTAACAGCAAAACTTTAAACATATTCATTTATATACAAATTTACATTAAAATTTCATACTACCAGGACATTATAAATATTCAAATCGCACTATATTTTAGTTTCTTGTTGTCTTCAAGTGTTCATAAGAACTATTTAATTGTGAATTCTAATTATTCTTAATATGGTATTTCTAGTTACATAAAAATATGCTGTGAAACAACAATGAGCTTTGCTAACCAATAATTAACAGAAAGTATAACTTACTCTGCCCACAGGGCTCACTGGATGCACTGCATAATCTGAAGTCAAATTATAGTTAGCAGCTTCATTTATCATGCTTATGGGTCGTTCCTTCTTTTCTTCAGAGGTCATAGCTGTAGCAGTCCTGAAAATACAATATGCCAAAGTACTAGAACTTGCTGTGTATGGAGATAACTTGTTAATGAAAGTTTCCTAGTTGTGGCAATGTAGCCTGCTTTTTTCAAAGTTTTGAGGCATTGGCTATTGTGCTCCTAAGATTTAATCATTCGCATCTAGCTTAATGGAATTTTTACTTAAATGACCATAATGACACATTCTATGAACTGATTTAATTCTTGATTTGAGTATTGTGCACCATCCACCCCCAAGAGCATTTGCAAATTGAGGTTTGGCAGTACCACTTTTCTCAGTAAGTAGGCCATGTGAGATATTTAAGACTCAAAAATAATTATTAGATACATTTTAAATTAATGAAAGCTGAAATAGAACTTGTCTGAAAAATATCACTATTGTCAGTACACAAGATGGCCTTCTCCTATGAAGTATCTTATTAAGCAACATAGTCTCCTTTTCCTTCTCTCTGTTCTCTTTTTTTCTTCTTGCCACTTCTCCTTTTCTATAATGTGCTTCTTATTTCCCATGCTGTGAAGCAGAAAAGTCTTCTATACAACATTTTTCCTTTTTGGTGATGTAACAAAAGATTACTTATCCTAGGCATGCTTTGTCTGGTAGTTCAAAACAGCATGACCACCCTACCACCATCCCTATACAATTCCCTTAATGCAGATGCATTTCTCAATCTGAATGCTTCTAGAGCAGAGGATCTGGGTTAATTGTAGTGAATAGAGCATAAAGAATACAGAGAACATGCATTAAGAAGTAAAAATCTTACAAACAATAACAATCATGTTTTAGATTGAAATTACCCTGTAAGGCTCCACACAAAATAAATGTATAATATACTGAAACATACATGTCGCTTTGGAAATTATTTTACACATTTAAAAGTGATACTAGGAAAAGTCTTAATATCAAAGATCAAATTTAAATTTTATCATGACATTCACTCACCTGGAAAAGTTGAAAAGCAAGAAATGAAGGGAAAAGTCCCCTATACCATCAAAATACTTGTCTCAATTTCTATGAACAAAAGTTTGTTGTTAACTTTATTCAAAGGAAAAAGTCCCTCAGAAACTCATTCAGAAAGTGTTTACTCTGATTATAGACACAGTTGTGACAAGCTTAGCTATTTGGTTTGCCAGCCCACAGTAGATTAGGAATGGTAAATTAGAAGTGTGCGGGAGCTACTATTAATAACAGGCACAATGGCCTCAGAGATCAAATGAGCTGCTTCCCCGTATATTAAAAGATTGATCGATGAAACTACTGTCAGTGATTCCTGAAAGATCATAGAGAATGAGCTGTTATAGGATCAGGGATGGAAACAAGTTCATATTTTTAAAAAGAAAGAAAGAGTCTGTAAATTAGAAGCGTATGAACTTGATTTTGACTGCTGGTGAAATGATAGACTATTATTTTTGAAAAGTTACTGAATATGTAATATCTAGAAAAAGATCATTAAAAGTCAGCACAGTTTTGGTAAAAATAGGTCATGCCAGCCTATTAAATTTCTTTGTTGCAAGGATTACTAAGCTGAAAGAAGGAGGATGTAGTCATTATGATTTACCTAAATTTTAGCCACACATGCTAAAGACTTTCCTACCATTCTTGTGGAAAAGATGGGAAGCAATGGGCTAATCAAAAACATAATTAGAGAGATTTTAAACAAGTTGATTCACAGGATCCAAAGAACGGTCATTAATACTTTGATGACAACTTGGAAAGATGCTCCAGAAATTTTGTGCTTGATCTTATGCTGTTCAACATTTTCATCTATGATTTAAATAAAGGCTGAGATCATACATTTTCACATTTTGAGATTTGAGGTTTCTTGTACAGCATGATAAGTGTAGAAATATGTTTAGAAGAATAGCACATGTTGAACCTACATTGAATCTATATATTATTGCTGTCTAAGGGAAGAAGGTGGGGAGAGGGAAGGTTTTGCAAAGATGAATGTTGAAAACTATATTTGCATATATTTTGAAAAATACATACATAAAAAAGGGACAAATGTCAGAGACTAGGTCAATGAAAGACTCAATGTACTTTGCTTTGGTCAGATTATATTTGGAGTATTGTGTTAAGATCTCATTTTAGTGCCACATTTTAGTAAGGACACCGATAAATTAAACATTAAAAGGATAATAAAAATATCAGCTTCATTCTATATGAAAATGAAACTGGGATGGTTTATCTGAAAAGACAAAAACTTGGAGAAAGAGAAGCTATGATAGCTATATCCAAATATTTGAGGGGTTATCCCCTAAAAGATGGGGCAAACTTGTTCCATTTTATCCCCCAGAGGGCACAAATGGAAGCATAGGTAAAATCTGAGGAGATGCAAATTTAGACTTGATGTAAAGAGAAAGTTATGGATTATCTAGGTCCCATTATTTTAAGTTTTTAAAAGACATTGTGAGACTATACATCATATAGCCCATGAAGATATCATATTCCATCAAGTATTGATCACAGATATTTAAAAAGCCGACCAATGAAACATAAACAAATATAAATTCTTTAAAATTCATTCTATAGGATAACAAGGGGTTATCCATTTTAGGAAAACAAGTTTTATTAAAATGGTTTAAAAAAATTGGTCTAAATAAATATTTAGAGTCAGGAAGGATTTGAACCATCATCCAGTCCAATATCTTATTTTATATATCTAGGAAATAAAGTCCTAGGAACTTAAGGAACTTGCCAAAGATTACTCAACTAGTAACTGACAGAACTAGGAAGTAAACAGTTACTCTATTAACTCCTATTCTTTCCATTACATCAAGCTGAAGAGTAAGTTTCAGGTATACAGAAAACTTATTTGTATGAACCAGTTTCATTCCTTTAAAAAAACAAAACAAACAAAAAACTCTGAACAAAAGCATTTTATATATTTCCTGGGTCATATAACTGGTACAAATTCATACTTAATCTTCATTCCAATATTTTAGATTTTTTTAAAAGGAGCTTGATGTAATTTTAACAAAATTTCACATTGGTCAGTTATAGATCTCAAAATAACAACAAATATTAAATTAAGCAACCATTCCATACTAGTACTGCTTTAATTAAGATATAATGCTGAGAAGCAGCTGCTCAGATTTGAAATGGTATCAACCTCCTAAAAGGACAATAATTTCTTTTTAATAAGTGTGTAATGGGCAAGAGTCCTTTGTAAGTAATTAATAAAGCAACTACACTGTGAATCAAAGGAAGAATTATGTATTGGGAATAAAGGAAAAATTAGAGAAAAAGATAAAAGATAAGAAAATGAATGTATACAATAGAATCAATTGAAGGGCTCAAGGTATGAAATAAAGAGTAGAAAGGCAACCCAGTTCACTTTTTACTTATATATTATAATACACATATACTTTTATAGTAATATAGATTACAATATATACTTATATATTAAAAGTAAACTTTTTAAAAACCATGCTTTATGGAACTAAATAGATTTGTTTAATATTCCATTCATATATTACAGAACCCTAAAGTTGTAAATGATAACAGTAGCCACTTGGTCCAACCCTAAAGAAGATTCTACCCTACAACACATCTGAAAAAGTATCCTGCATTTCTTTAAAGACTTCCAGTGAAGTATTTTTTTTTTCCTTTCTTGTGTTTTCTCCTCTTTTCCCTAATTTTTCTTGCACATTAAAGTTTTGGCAATATGTTTAAAAGGATTGCACATATTTAACCTATATCAGATTGTCTGGTGTTTTGGGGAGGAGGGAGGAGATAAAGGAAGGAGGAAGAAAAATTTAAAAAACAAAATCTTACAAAAATGAATGTTGAAAACTATCTATACATGTATTTGGAAAAAGACTTCCAGTTAAGAGGAAACTTTTGTTTCTCAAGGCAGATCTCCTTTTTCACCTATCCATAGCTCTTAATTGTAAGAAAATTACATTAGATATATATTTCTCTTTTTCTTCTACATGCCATTTCTAATTTTTCCTCCAGGGCCCAAACAGAACAGAATCCCAATCCTTCTTCCTTGTGATCTGCCTTAGTATATACTTAATAGATAAAATGCTCACCTTCAAATCTAAGTCTTCAATTCCCCAAGCTAACTGGTGGCAGCTTTTTCAAATAATTTTTCATAGAGGATCATTACAAAGTATTTTTCTATTCTAAGTGTTCTCCTCTCATGACTCTTCATCTTACCAATGTTTTTTCCTAAAATGTAGAACTTGAAATTGAATAAGAGAGGGCACAAAGAGGATCCTCCCCAGTGCTAGACATTATGCTTCACTTAATTCAGCTTTAGATCACTTATTTCCTTCAGTTTCTGTAACTGAAATTAGTTTTCTAAATTCAGTGAAAATTCAGTATCTATTAAATTGTATCTCATTAGATGTGTCCTAATTCTATGACCAGTCAAGATTTTTGTAGATCCTGACTCATCAAAAAAAAAAAAAAAAAAAAAAAAAGTTTGCACATTGATATATACAAATCATTCATGAAAAGATTTCTAAATGCACAGGGCTAATAACTCACTGAGTTGCCTCTGAAAGAACTTCTAAGCTTACACCAATTAATACTCAAGAGTATTGAAATTAATCTAACCGAATTATCAATTAACCTACAGCTCTGTATCTTTTCTACAAATGGTATCCACTGATGTTATGCTCCAACCCACTTTGATTTCTGGGAACATTCACATAAATATATCTTTCAAATATGCAAAAATTACCCTATCACATTTCTTTTGAATAAACTATACCATTCCAGTCATTGGTATTATCCCATCCAAATCTCAACAATGCCAATAAATAATTTTAGGTTAACTTAAATATTCCCTTGCACTTTGATCCTTAATTCTTGTTTGTTAGCCATACTTTTGTGATTTTTTTGTGTGTGAATATTTTGTGTATATCAAAATACAAAGTCATGGAATTTTACTGATTCCTTTCTTAGTTTTTGCTTCTGTTAACTTTTATATGCTTCAACTGTTCTTAAATAGTTTTTCCTTCCTTGTAGCTATTCCTTAAGATTATCAAGCTTGGTAGATTTGTTTAAGCCATTCTCTTTCTCATTATTCTTCAGTTTAAAATACTTTTGATTAGGTTTATACAATATATACTTTCTTGTTAGGTGCATTTCAGATCTGGTATATGCTTTACACTTATATACTTTAAGCCAAAGACTGTACTGTCATTTCCAAAATTTGCTTTTTATTGTAACAAATGATGAAAAGACTGATAAGAAAAATGTGTACCTAAGAACTTCAATTTCCTGTCTGATCCTTCTAGAAGTATAATTTGTGCTCACAAAAATCATATTTGGTTGTAGTCATCTGTCTTGACAAGATTTGATGAAATATTGAATAAATATCCCTGGAAGATAGCAGATCTCTCTATTAATACCACCAGGAGGGGAAAACATGCCTTAATATCAATCTTCTGAAACTTTGTAGATGATTTCTTATGTGACAGCATCTGTAGTTTTACATTGTCATTTCCTGAACAAATACTTGCTTCCTTCTCAGAGCAACAAGTTTCCTCTATGTAAAGAAAGCCTCAATTTTTCCCCCTTTGCTCTAATTGTTCACAGTTCTTTAATAGCTCTTCCCTTTTTTCTCTACATGATATTCTTGCCTTCTTTCATTTCTTCTATCACTTGGCCAGTCTTATCATCCACTAAGACCTAGAAAAATTTGCCTTTCATATTTTCTACTCTTTTCCTGCTTGCATCTTAAGCACCCACACTATGGCTTCTGTCCTCCATTAATAATGTCTATCCAGTACATGATTTTAGAGGTGGAGTGCAAGGCAAAATGGATAGAGTACTGAGCCACAAATTAATAAGACCTGAGTTCAAATATTATCTCAGCTACATTAATTATGTGACTCTGGCAAGTCATACGTTACTGTGCCTCAGTTTTTTTAATTGCAAAAAGAGGATAACAGAACCTACTTCTTTCAGGGTTATTGTGAGGATGAAATGAGACTTTATTCATCAAGTAATTAGCAAAGTACCAGGACTATAGTATGTACTTCATGCTTTTCCCCTTTCTTCTTATCATTTCAAAATCAATATGACCAACACAGAACTCAGTACCTTTTCTCCAAAACCCATTCTTTCCCCAAATTAGGATAATATTAAAGTTCCTATTCACAATCCCCATGGAAATGAGTAGTTCCAAATTAAAAATCCCTGCTTTAGAACCTCTTTAGCACTTGATCACTTTGATAAACATTCCAAATTTCCTTTCCTTCCTCTTATCTGTTTATCTAATTTGTCTTACCAATGATGTTCTTAGTTCTCCTTTAGTTGTCTGTCTTAACTCTCTTTAGTCTCTTCCCTTTTTTAAAAAAGGAAAAGGTTCTCTCTACGGTCTTTCAGCTGGATTCCTCTCCTACAACTAGTTGTACTTTCTCCTCAAGATTTCTCCAGTTTATTTTCCTGAAAATCAAACTTTGGCTTTCTTTACAATTCTAAAGTCCTGGTATCAAACACATAGTAGCCAGCAATATTGCTGACTGCCATTCAAAGCTGATTAAGATGTAATTGGAATATGTTTAATAAAACAAATAAAAATGTAACAGATAACATTACATATGAAAATCCACATGGATCCTTATGTTTGGATTGATGGCTTCTGTTTCGGAGTTTGACAGTACTGACCTAAGACATTTACAAAATGTCTCCTATTAAATCTTCAATTCAAATATTTCTTTTAAAATCATTTAAAGTTAATTTCTTTTTAAATCACAAAGGGCCAGACCCACATGTTCATAGGCATATTACCAAAGAATTCTTTCCAAATTGTCCTCAAAACCATTAACAATAATTATTAGAGTTCAGCTCTTTGAACACATTTCAACATGTTTACAATATCTAAAGAAATTCCACCAAATGCTTTTGTAAAATGTAAATACTCTATTGAATTAATTATAGAAAATGATAATCTTCATTTTTAAAAAGCTACTCAGCTCTTTTCATGTACTTAACAAATAAAAATGTTAGAATAGATCAAACCATAGGGAAAAAATAGGTAAGCAAGCATCAGACATCATCAAACTTAATAACAGATGTTTGATAAGCTTGAGAACATAAAACATTTGAAGAAAAAACTATTTTCCAAGAACTACTAAGAAGATGGGAAAGTGGTCTTGTAGAAATTAGGACCACCCCAAAATGTTGTATAATTTATCTAATCATGCCACAAATTTTTTTTTTTAAAGGAAAATTAGATTGGAACTTTTTTACTACTAAGGCTAGCAGACCAAAGAACCAGGTCAAAAGAAGGGGAGTGGGAATGAAGCAAAATTGGATAATTTTCATTGCATCACATTTAAAAGTTTTTGCGTGAACAAATAAACTTCATAATATGAAAGAAAATCATGATTTCCTTAGTATAGCCAATCCCCTCGGTCAATTTAAGCTAGCAACTTCGATGCAACTTAATCTTAGAGAGTTTTCCTGGGACACTAAATGAAACCACACTTGTGGAGGGTTACAGAACTGGCATGTGACTGATCTGGGATTTAATCCTAGGTCTTCATGATTCTAAAGTATGCCTTACATCTACTCCATGATGCTGACTCTTTCATTAAAGCAATGGTGGTGGCGGTTTTTTTCTGTCTCAAGGCAAATGCATTTTTAAAACTCTCACTAATGTCTTTTTAAAACCCTTGCCACACATAAAATCAAATTTGTTTGCCATTTTTTAGTAAAACTTTCTTGGTTATGGCTTTTGTGGTGGAGGACAAGAAATTACAAAATCAGAGAGACTGAGGATTAGGCTAGTATTAAGCAGATCTTTTTAATATACTTGTCCATGAGTCAAATCAAAATTGTAATACAGGTTTCCTGGATACAAACATGACTGATAAAATTGAGAGGCAGGGAAAGTGTGATGTTAATACAATTTCATCACAACCCCCTCTTTTGTATAAAAAAGAGGAACAAAATAGACAATCAGAGTAATAAGAAACAATCTCACAATTTCTCTTTCTCTGTTCTTTCCTTTTTTTTTTGATACTTTTCCCTATCTTCTTATTCTTCCTTATACTTTCCTTTCACAATTTATTCTCATATAACTTTCTAATTTACAATAACACAGCCACGATTTGAAAGCACTCCTAGTTTTTCACAATAACTCAAAATGCTGTTTAAGACAGAAGATAAAGTGAACAACTTATTTTAAAAGATTTTCATCAAAATATTAATAGAGAGAAATAATCCCTACTAGACAGATAATACAACAAAGTCAAAGACAGTGAAAAGTAAGCACAACCAAGAGAGTAATATATACAATGACTACAATAATGTAAAGGAAAATAATACTGGATGAGAGCAGAACTCAAATCAGTGTAATGACCAATCTTGACTTTAGATGAATGATGATTAAACATACTTCCTTTCTTTAGTAGAAAGATGGTCAGATCACACTGTATTAGACATGGTTACTATGTTGGTTTGTTTGGCTTAACTGCACTTCTTTATCATAATGGATGGTTCTTATTGCAGAACATAAGGAAATAACAGAAATGTTTGAAAAAGAGAGAAGGAAAGAAGGAAAACTTGAGGCAAAAGTTTTGGTATTTAAAAGGATATATTTTAATTACTTGAACAACTCACTTTTCCAAAATAATGTACAAAAAAAGAATTCCTCCCCATCCTAAAAATTATTCTTAAATATTCACTGAGCATCTGCAAGGGCATGTACTAAGTGCAGCAGAAAATGAAAATCAAATAGTTAATATTTGTCTCATTTCAAATATCAAGACGCACTGGAAAAAATCTGAACTTGCAATCTTGTGAATGACAAAATAAATCTATTGCAGAGACTCACCAAACCACAATTTGGCCTGGTCTACTTTGATTGTGGACAATTATGTTGTCTTTGGTAATCTGTTAAAATATGAATTTCTTTAATAGAGAACATGGGATCTGATGTCTTCATTGCAAATAAGCCAACTGCTATGCAAGAGATACCACATTGTCTAAATCTAATTAGAAAGAACTTTAAAAATAAATCAAAATAGATCAAAAAACAACTTTATAAATTTTGGGATCTAAAAAATTTCATAACATCTTTCCATTCCTACTGCTACCATCTTAGTATAGATGACATTCTAAATCCTAATTGTTTTCTTCCTGACCTAAAAGACTCTCTTAATCTTTTTAGATCCTTCATGGATCAAAGTGTTAGCAGTTAGCTATTAATAAATGTTTGTTGAACTGAAGGTTATCAGTTAAATGTTAGTACAACAAACCAAGGACTTACCCCTTTTATTAGTTAAAACAATTTATAAAATCTCAGCCTTCATGATAAAATCTTTGAAGGTCCTTGTGCTATTCCAAAGAAATCAAACAAAGTCATTAGTGTTTGGCAGTTTCATCTGAATATAAATATTCAGGATGGCAAATTTTACTAGAAGAATTTTGCTATAAATATAAATAAAAACTTCATTCTCTAATAATTTTAATCTTAAAAAAAGAAGTGATGAATTAGGAAAACAAGCATTTCATAATAAATTCTTGTACTTACTGTTCATTTACAACAAAAATACAATTGTCTTGTGATGGTTGTCCAGTAACTGGATGCTTGCAGGTCACCTTCCGTTCATTATGACTATAAGAAGCATAGAAGAAAAACAGAATTTTATATTCTAAAATTTTGTCCATAAGTAGTGCCTGTTCTACCTTTTCCCTCACACCAAAGTAGACTTGTCTTAATTTTTTTAAAATTATACAAATCAACCTAAAGAGAATTTTGATAATTGCAAAAAAGTAATTGACAGACAGGGTAAGTGGAAAAACCTGTGTATATAATCAGTTTTGTGTATCTTTAAGTTGAGTCAATGGTTCAATCATCAAAAGAGAGAAACTATTTACAAACTTATATTATATTAAAGACTGTACCAAATCACTTTTAAGAAAATAAAAATCAAAATAGCCCTGAGATTTCAATTCATAGCCAGCAAAATTCATAAAGATAAAAAACATTAGAGGGAATATAGCAAGATAAACAAGCTATGAACAGGCAACTATCAATAATCACATTTTAAAAAGGCTAAGAGTCATTTAATAAGAAAAACTATGCCATTTGATCCAGCAAACTACTAAATGACACATATTCCAAAAAAGAATAAAGATAGAAGGAAAGAATGCTAATACACAGTAACATTTATAGCAGCATTTTTGCTGGAGCAAAGAACCAGAATTAAACGGGGATCCAAGAATGCGGGGAACTGTTGAATAAACTGTGGTAAAAGAATATAAGAAGAATGTTATTATGCTGTAAGAAATGACAAAAGTGACAGATTCAGATAAATTTTTAATAGTTTACATAGAATAAAATAAGCTGAACCAGGAGAACAAATTATGAATACCACAATACTGTAAAAGATAATTTTGAAAGACATTGTTGAATGTAGATGCTGATTTAGTCTAATCTTAAGAGTTACAAATTGCCTGAGGCCTATACAAACAAGTTTAAAAAAAGGAGTCAAAAATCTGCAAAGTTGAATGTCTTTGATCCCAACTACTCCAAGATTGGAGTAGGTCTAAACCAGCTTCCTATAGTTGTTCCCAGAGCCCAAGCCAGTGGTTCTGACCAAATGTCAAATGCTTGTCCATCCACTCCCAATCAGTTGTTAAATAAAACAACTCATAAACTTCTCCAGACTGTGCTTCCCAAGAGATTCTCTCCTGCCTGAAATGTATTTAATCCTGCCTCTCCTGGGCACCTCAATACTTTGACTCTATGTGGTAGACCTTAGATTAAAAGACCCTAGGTTTTTCTGTTTTGGCAGTCTTCTTTATTTCAGATGGAAAACATTAATCAAAGCAGTGACCAAATAGCAATCAAAATAATAATAATGCATCATGTTGATGAATGTTGGAGGGGATGCGGGAAAACGGGGACACTGATGCATTGTTGGTGGAGTTGTGAACGAATCCAACCATTCTGGAGAGCAATCTGGAATTATGCCCAAAAAGTTATCAAACTGTGCATACCCTTTGATCCAGCAGTGTTTCTATTGGGCTTATACCCCAAAGAGATACTAAAAAAAGGAAAGGGACCTGTATGTGCCAAAATGTTGGTAGCAGCCCTGTTTGTAGTGGCTAGAAACTGGAAAATGAATGGATGCCCATCAATTGGAGAATGGCTGGGTAAATTGTGGTATATGAATGTTATGGAATATTATTGTTCTGTAAGAAATGACCAACAGGATGAATACAGAGAGGCTTGGAGAGACCTACATGGACTGATGCTAAGTGAGATGAGCAGAACCAGGAGATCATTATACACTTCGACAACGATATTGTATGAGGATGTATTCTGATGGAAGTGGATTTCTATGACAAAGAGACCTAACTGAGTTCCAATGGATAAATGATGGACAGAAACAGCTACACCCAAAGAAGGAACACTGGGAAACGAATGTGAACTATTTGCATTTTTGATTTTCTTCCCGAGTTATTTTTACCTTCTGAATCCAATTCTCCCTGTGCAACAGGAGAACTGTTTGGTTCTGCAAATATGTATTATATCTAGGATATACTGCAACATATTTAACATAGATAGGACTGCTTGCCATCTTGGGTGGGGGTGGAGGGAGGGAGGGGAAAAAATGAAACATAAGCGAGTGCAAGGGATAATATTGTAAAAAATTACCCTGGCATGGATTCTGTCAATACAAAGTTATTATTAAATAAAATAAAATTAAAAAAAAATAATGCATCATGTTTCCTATCTCTTCAGAGAGGAATAATGGGCAAGAGAGGCAGAATGAGGCATTTCCAGACATGGTCAATATCATGGTCAATATTTTGATTCGTTTTGCTTGTCTCTACTTATTTATTACAAAATAGTTATCCCCCAGTTGCAGAGTTAACAATGATTAAGAAGAATTTGGAAAGGCTTTTTGCAGAATGTGGCACTGTAGCTGAGAATGAAAGAAACCAGGGAAGATGCAAGGCAGAGATGAAGGAGAGAGTTTCAGGAATGGGGGGCAAACAGGAAAAACACAATGTACATACAATACAGGGAGAGCCAGTAGGAGTAAATTATACAAGAAAGAATCTTTTCACGGTACTACAAAAAATATGAAACACTGCCTGAAAATATGTGACTGAATGGTAAAAAAAAAAAAAAAAAAAAAAAAAAAAAAAAAAAAAAAAGTGGCCTGGAATAAAACTTTCAATTAAATACTCAAAAATAACAAAAAATTTCTAATATGCTAAAATGAGTAGCTATAATTATTCTTCTTTCACTTAAAATTCATGATTTGATCATTATAGTTTTAGTAAAAACTTCATGCTTAAATATTTTATTCAAATCTTCAGGCAGCAGATTTAAATAAAATAACAAAAAAGGATTTCTAAAAATCACTTTTTAGGTTTTAGATCTTCCCTCCTCCAAGTTAACAAGAATTGCATGGGATTCAATATAAAATATTGAGTATCTATCTGCTCTTACTTAAATCTAACTTGGTCTTGTAGGTAACAGAAACATGGGTCATTTTCCTTCTCCAACTCTTTTTACAAGACTATTAAGTGACTGTCCTAAAGTCACATAGCTATTAAGCCTCTGAGGTCAAAATTGAACTAAGATAGGTAAGTCTTCCTGACTTCAGGACCAGCCTCCATTGCACAATCTTGTTCTTATAAGTGGGAAACATAGTATTGATAATACCAGATATAAAGGTTGTTATGCTCATACCCATAACTGGAATATTATGTCTTAATACTAAAGTGGAACACTGTTCAATCAAGTTAGTAAGAGCTCTATGCAACTCAGATTCTTCTTCTAGAATTCCAAGATTCTCATTTATTTATTTTGCTAACTTCCAAAGTGACAATACAATGCTTTGTAGACAGAAGATACACCAACATCTATTCACTAATTCATTCAAAAAGCAATTATTAAATTAGGAATTAGACAATGTGCAAAGAACTGGTTCTATAAAGACAAAAACTACCCTCAAGGAACTCACATTCTATTGTGGCAAAAACCCCTTTGAAAATTAAACACAAAACGTATAGCACAAAAGTAATATCTATGGGACAGAAAACTAGCAAATGTGCATAATGGAATGAATTTCCTATAGAAAGTGACAGTTTTTTTTGGAAATCATGGATTTCCCAAAGAGGAAGAAAATAAACTTTATTTTTTATGTTAATTTTAAATTAAATATTTAAGAGAATGAATATCCTTTTTCCGGTCAAGAAAAGTAGTACAATGTCATTTTCTACACAACACAGGATAGAGAAAAAGCCTATTCAAAGTATATCTCTTCATTAAAATTCTTGGTTATATTTTCAAATCTATTATATTCTTTTGATGGTAAGAACATCTATGAAATATATGAACTATTTCCTGTCCTTTTTCTGTCAATTTTAAGACTTTATTTTGTTCAAGAAAGATATGGTGGGGATGGTGGTGCAGTGGATAGAGCACCAGTCCTGAAGTCAGGAGAATCTGAGTTTAAATCTTGTCTCAGACACTTAACACTTCCTAGCTATGTGGCCCTGGGCAAGTCACTTAACCCCAAGGGCCTCCGCAAAAAAACTAAAAAAAAAAATAAATAATAAAGCAGACAAGGTACCCTTCTTATTTGAATTTCAAACATCAATGATGCTATACTGCCTCAAAAACCAGTTGGATCACACACAAATTATCTATCCATTTATCTATGTCTAAGGCATACACACATAAATATCAATTCATCACGCATTTAAATTTAATAAGCAACTTCAAAATCTAGCTTAACTTCTTCTGGTAAGGCATTCTCATCATTCCTAAGTTCAATGATAAGTGTAAGATTTTGTTGCCGATGATTTTCACTGTTTCTTCCAATGCCCCTCAGTTACTGCACTGTCACATAACCCCCGCTCTTATCCGATCTTACAAAACTTTAATGGTGTCCCGAAGGGCTTTCTGTTGGTCTCTCAGTTGATGGTTTTTGGTACAAAACACCGCTCCCCCCTCCCCCCAACAACAAACCTCCCAATCTTCTTGCATCTAAAATCCGTTGTCTTTTCAGCCGGGTTTACTTTGGTCCGTAAGGATTGTGCTTTTTTATCATGACACTCCTTCAGTTTTTCCTGGAGATCTTTAAAAATCTGCAGAACTGGGCCTTGCGCAACTATTTGCAAAAACCTTCATCTTACTTTCCCTAGTCCCAAACTTGGGCTTACCTGATGTTCTCACTTTACCTTTCTGTCACGTATATAGTTATGAAGTTGTCTCGTGTTAGGGCTGGGCTCTCACTGCCCGACAGGAAGTGTACAAGGGGGGAACTCTAGGCACAGGGACCAAAAGGTCCGGAGGACCTTGGGGCAGTGGGACTCCACTCAAGGCTCCTTGGGCTCCAGCAGGGCTGAGAAGAGCCCCTGGGGGGGGGGGGGGTGCGGAGGCGGAGCCATTTACTCTCCACTAACCTCGCCCAACCCCCTCCCCCCCACCCTTTTCAAACTGTCTGGCGGAATCTCATCCCGCAAAAATTTAGTTTAAAAACTGCTAGAAAACTTTCAAATAATTAGGCCTCTAATTAAAATGCAAATATAGCCATTAATAAAACCTTCATTTCCTTAAATTTCCTAGCTTTGGGTGGAATTTTAGAGTACAGCTAAAAAGTCTGCAAGTGAAGTAAAAAATGTGAATCTGTAGCTATAATAATCAAGCCAGGTAAATTGTATTTGAAATTATAGTTCTATATTAATAACAAAGCAAAGGAAAAGTTACCAAGCCACAAGCAATGATATAAGGTAGGAATGTAGCACAGTGTCTATTTCTCAAGGATGATGTTGTATATTCATGCAACTATGTGAAGAAATTATAAAATTGGTTCCCAGTTAGTAGAATATAGGTTTCTTGAGGGCAAAGGACTAGTCATTCTTATTTTAGTATCCTCAGTACCCAGCACACAGTGCTTGATACAAAAGGGATAGTTAATCTCTTGATGAACAAAATTGGATATTTAATTTCATTTTTAAAAAAATTATAACTTTTTATTAGCAGAACATATGCATGGGTAATTTTTTACATTATCCCTTGCACACACTCGTGTTCCGACTTTTCCCTTCCCTTCCTCCACTCCCTCCCCTAGATGGCAAGCAGTCTTATATGTTAAATTTGTTATAGTATATCCTAGATACAATATATGTGTGCAGAACCGAACAGTTCTCTTGTTGCACAAGAAGAATTGGATTCAGAAGGTAAAGATAACAAAAATGCAAGTAGCCCACATTTATTTCCCAGTGTTCCTTCTCTGGGTGTAGCTGATTCTGTCCATCATTGATCAATTAGAACTGAATTAGATCTTCTCTTTGTCAAAGATAACCACTTCCATCAGAATACATCCTCATACAGTACTGTTGTTGAAGTGTGTAATGATCGCCTGGGTATGTTCATTTCACTCAGCATAAGTTCATGTAAGTCTCTCCAAGCCTCTCTGTATTCATCTTGCTGTTCATTTCTTACAGAACAATAATATTCCATAACATTCATATACCACAATTTAACCAGCCATTCTCCAACTTGATAGGCATCCATTCAATTTCCAGTTTCTAGCCACTACAAACAGGGCTGCCACAAACATTTTGGCACATACAGGTCCCTTTCCCTTCTTTAATATTTCTTTGGGGAAATAAACCCAGTAGTGACACTGCTGGATCAAAGAGTTTGCACAGTTTATTAGCTTTTTGGGCATAATTCTAAATTGTTCTCCAGAATGGTTGGATTCATTCACAACTCCACCAACAATGCATCAGTATCCCAGTTTTCCTGCATCCTCTTCAAAATTCATCATTATCTTTTCCTGTCATCTTAGCCAATCTGACAGGTATGTAGTAGTATCTCAGAGTTGTCTTAATTTGCATTTCTCTGATCAATACTGATTTGATCCTTTCATATGCGTAGAAATAATTTCAATTTCATCATCTGAAAATTGTCTCTTCATATCCTTTGACCATTTGTCAACTGGAGAATGGCTTGATTTCTTATAAATTAAAGTCAATTCTCTATATATTTTGGAAATGAGGCCTTTATCAGAACCTTTTAACTGTAAAAATTAACTTCATTCTTTATAGAAAACTTCAATCCACATTCCAAATGTCTTGTAAATATTCTAGAATGCTGAAAGAACTTTGGTACTAAGTTTATTAAGACATAATATTAAAATCTAAAAATTAACCAACCAACAAACATTTATTAGGCATCTACAATGAGTTCACTGTATAAGAAGTAGTTTGAAAGAAAAAACAAAATGAAATCATTCTGATACTTCAGGAACCTGCACAGCCCAAAGTTGCTTCTGAATTGGAAATGAGAGACTAGATTGATGACCCAGAAAGAGAGAGTGAAGCAGCACAATTTAGCTTCAAATCCAATTAAAGAACAAGTCAAGACATCATCCATATGCCTATACCCCAAAGAGATCTTAAAGGAAAGGGACCCACATGCACAAAAATGTTTGTAGCGGCCCTTTTTGTAGTGGCAAGAAACTGGAAACTGAATGGATGCTCATCAGTTGGAGAATGGCTGAATAAGTTATGGTGTATGAATGTTATGGAATATTATTCTTCTATAACAAATAATCAAGATGATTTTAGAAAGGCCTGGAGAGACTTACATGAACTTATGATAAGAGAAATGAGCAGAACCAAGAGATCGTTGTATACAACAAGATCAATATTATACAATGATCAATTCTGATCGATGTGGCTCTTTTCAACAATGAGATGATTGAGGCCAGTTCCATTGATCTTGTGACAAAGAGAGCCATCTACACCCAAAGAGAGGTCTATGAGGACTGAATATCGATTACAATAACATTCTCATTCTTTTTGTTGTTTGCTTACATTTTGTTTTCTTATTTACTTTTTTTTAATGATTTTTATTTGTGCAGCAAGAGAATTGTATAAATATGTTTATACATATTGAATTTAACATATATTTTTCTTTTTCTGAGGCAACTGGGATTAAGTGACATGCCCAGGGTCATACAGCTAAGAAGTGTTAAGTGTTTGAGACCACATTTGAACTCAGGTCCTCCTGACTTCAGGGATAGGGCTATATCCATTGTACTACCTAGCTGCCCCAGATTTAATATATATTTTAACATGTTTAACATATATTGGATTGCTTGCCACTCAGGCAAAGGAGTTGGGGGAAAGAGAAGAAAATCTGAAACACAAGGCTATGCAAGCAAGGGTCAATATTGTCAAATTATTTGTGCATTTTGAAAATAAAAAAGCTTTATAAAATTAAAAAAAAAAAAAGACACCACCCATATCTAGTATTATTTTACCTCAACATCACAATGCTCCTGGTCTTCTTGCAAAACAAAGAATGAACAATTTGTATCAATATTTAAAGATACTCTAATCAAAGAGAGGAAATTACATTTAGGCCTTTATTTTCTATAACAAAATGTCATTACAGCACAATAAATATATCCATGCTTATACTGTAATACAATTAACAAGAATCACCAATTGGGGGTGGGGTTGAGGGGAAGGGAGAAAGGGGAGAAAACATTACTGCCCTTTTAGCTAGCTATTACATAATAATTACTTGCACCTATCAACAGAAACCACATGCCTAAGTATTCAAGCACAACCAATAAATAAAAGAAATAAATGACACAAACAACTGCTTTGTCTTTGAAGCTGAAGAAGACAAGAAAATTCATCCGGGCTGACAGGGTTGTTACCCATCCATGAATCTAACAGCAGAATGATGTCACATACTAACATTGTATTGTTTTTGAAATAAGGGGATATTTTCCAGGAAAAATTGAGCGAATATTTAATTTGCATATAGGAATGTCAGTTAGCATCATGAATTTGATATTTCATCATTTCAAAGCAAGAATTTTACATACTACAAAAATACTTCAGACAATTATTACACAGTCCCTAAAAAACTTAATCACCTTAGAGAAAATTAAAATCTGATACAAACCCCCAAAGTGAACATCTTGTTAAAGAGCTATATTTGTGAAGTATGCTTTATAAAAGTTTAAACATCTGTTGAAATGTAATTGGATCCTGCATAATACTGATGCTAATTTTGTGAACTGTAATAAAAATTATAAAAATGGTTATAGCCAAGGATTTTGTTACTTTGTAAAATTTAGTGATACTTAATAAGAAAGTGAACACAGCATGTTTTAAAAGATGTTAAACTTACATATGTTTGAGGAAAAGTATATTTATCTTTCCCTAAACCACCACTAAATCAAGACAAGGGGATTTGTTATTCCAAATGGAAAAACTTGATACTTGAATTTTTAAAAATTGAATCAGTAAGTTTCTCCAGAATTGTGCCAGGTTGCAAAGGGCTCACCAACTCCACCCTCAAGACTAGGCTTCTTTTAAAGGTAATAGCTTGGCCAACATTTCTTCTAATCACTAATCTCCCAAGATTAATGTCAATGTTATCTTTAATTCCCTATTCTTATTCCTCCCACAATCAAATAAATTGGTTGATCTTGTGATTTATTTCTCCTTAATTTCATTTCCAACTAAGCACAAATAGCCATCACTAAAGTTCAGGCTCTGATCATTTTCTGCCTCAACTACTATAATACTTTCCTATTTGGTTTCCCTCTTTCAAATCTCTCCTTAGTCTAAACCAGCTGTAAAATGGTTTTTTCAAAAGCAAAGCTTAAGCCACTCAACAAAAACTACATGTCTGACACTTTGGATTCAATATATCTACAATACATCTACAAACTCTGTGATTCAGCTCCATTGGTCTTTTTGCTTCCAGTGATGTACATACTATGCTCCCTTTCTACATCCTGTTCCCCATCCCTAAATCGCATTCCCTCCTGACTTTGGCCTCTTGGAATCCCTGATTTCCTTTAAGATTCTGTTCAGATCGTACCATTTGAAGTTAAATAAAAATTTGCTGTTTTGAAATTGGAAGCCACAAAAGAAATTCTTTCAATAGAGAGATATCAAGGATTCTGAAATAATAGGATTTTTATCAAAATATTTATCTATATATGTGCACACATACTCCAGAACAGGAGTCACTAAGGCGGAGGCACCAACCCAGTAGATCCCAAGAGATCTATAGTCAATTAATTAGAAAGTAGGAAGATGGGTCCCATTCCTCCTTACTCATAACAGCCAAACAGGAAGTTTATCTCTCTCTCTCTCTTTTTCCTGAGGCAATTGGGGTTAAGTGACTTGCCCAGTGGCACACAGCTAGAAAGTGTTAAATGTCTGAGGCCAGATTTGAACTCAGGTCCTCCTGACTTCAAGGCCGGTGCTCTAATCACTGTGCCACCTAGCTGTCCCAACAGGAGATTTATCTCAAAAACAACCACCCCAAGCCTTCACAATTCTACCCTCTCATACTTCTCTTTAAGAACCGGGCCATTAAGGAAATCATCATCTATAAACCAATGTGTCCACAGCATCTGTTTCACAGATTCCACTGGAAAAATTCTTTTCCACGAAGCATAACCACACTGTGCACCAAAGATCATCTCTCTGCTGTGGAACATGACCTTAAAGGAAGCAATTTCTGCTCTCCAGTCCAGTGACTGGAAAGCAATATCATCTCTCTCCACTCCAGCTTTGGAGTGCAACCAGTATTACATGTGCCATTACATTATCTTTCACATGAAATCTTCCCTTCTTCCACACGTCTCTGTACCACCATCCTGCTTACCCAGATTCACAACATCAATTTAGTCTCGATTTTTCACTTTTAATCTCCTTAAATATCCAAGCTCATAGACATGACAATATGGCCATACAGGGGATGGGATGGGAGTGGTTTAAAAATATTTTTCCCATGGCATTCATAATCAAAAAAAGTTAGAGATGACTATCTTACAGGATTAGCTTTTGGAGTTTTGATTTAAGTTTTTTAGTTTGCTTCTACACTCCTCACCACACTCCTATGCACTTACACATGCACGACCTTCTTGAACATGAATTTGAGGTTTAGATTTATATAAAATTATAATGGCATCAATTTTTTGTTATGACGGTTTTAGATGATGATTTTCTACAGTTCAGCTTCTCTGGATGCATTTCACTACAGACTGCTAAATCAGAAACTAAAGTATTTGTAACTAGCCTGCATTTCTTCAAAGTGTCCTTCAGTTTGTTCCTTATCTTGTGCCCAAATGCCAAGAGTTTTTCCTATTATAAGAATGAAAATTTAGGGTGCTGTAGTTCCCTCAAAATTTGTAACTTTGTTAACCTTCATGGCTATTTCTAAAATAAAAATTCATTCAAATATATAGATAGAGGTCTTAGGATGCAGAATTTGTAGTGTTTTGTTTTATGCTGAAGCAGAACTGATTGGAGTATTAGTGTATGATTATTAGTGATATTATTTACCTCCTTCATGCTAGCTTTCTGAATAAGCTAATTTTTCCCTTCTCATAATGATTTGTATATTTTAGCTACAAAAGAAGTATGTGTCTATGTGTGTGTTTGTATATATGAGAGAAAGAGAAAAAAAGAAAGAAAGAGAGAGAGAGAGAGAGAGAAGGAGAGAGAGAGAATGAATGAGAGAATAATCCTATAATCTTTGAGAGAAACATTGGTTTGGGTCATGTGGAAATCTCTAGGCTCTGGCAAATCATCATGTAATATTTAAATGAATATACACTGGTATATTAAGAGTTAATCTTGTTCAGATAAAGAAGTATGAGAAACCTTGGAAGTCAAAAGTTTCTCAGTCTGTCTGAAAAAATACCTGTCAACATTTTCTTTGAAAATAAAATGGCCTTCATGAATTTTCATGATATTTTAATAGCAATTTGGTGGCCTTGTGGACATGTTAATTAGAAATGCTTAAATATTATGGCTTTCACATTAGTTGAAACTAAAGACTATGTGGATTTTGTGTATTTCTACCACAAATGCTTATTGCCTATAATTTCATCTTGATCCTGATTAAGGGGTTTATGTTGATGAATCAGTAACCCATTATATAAGGGGAAAGCATGTTACCAATCAACTTGTTAGAATATTCTCCTTACCCTTACCCAATTCCAGCACATCAGAATGTTTAAATCAATTGCAGGAAAATGATTGCTGAGAAAGGTGGGGAATCTTATCCTTTAAAGGCAATCGGCAAAATGTCAAAAATCTTTCCCTCATTATTCTGCTTTTCTCTTTTGAAAAGAAAGCTTCCCACCTTTTATATCATATACATAGTTTTTCCTTTGGAGAGAGAAGGAGAAACATTTTCTCAATATTCTCCAGAGTCAAGCTTGATCATTAAAATGACACAGAACTGAGTTTCTTAATTTAAAAATAATTTATACCAAATAATTTTAAAGATTACTGTTAATTATAATATAGTTTGAGGCATCTTTTTTTTTTAAATTTTTCATTATTTCCTGCAATGTCTGACTTTTGTTCCTGAGTTAGGGGAGTCATTTGCTAAGGCAACCACAGGAGATGATTAACTGAAAGATAGATAACATCAATCTTTCACAACTTGAGTTTTATTAAATTGCTAAGTTCGTATGGTCCATGAATGAGTTTACAAATATCCAAATTGGCCTTTGACAGGAAAAAAGGTTCCCCAGCCCTGTTTTAGACCATAGGGCTTGGCTATGACAAGCCTTGGGGGAAAAAAAAGTATATAATTAATAAAACAGAACTCTCTGACATTCATCCTCATCACCAAGTGAAACTGCTCTTACCAATGAATTTCTAACTGTCAAATCCAATCACATCCTTTCAGTCTTTATCCTTATTGTACCTCTTCACCTTGAATTTGTGAAGATGATTTTTTATATCCAAAGATAAGACCTTTATATTCATCAATTCTAAATGTCATCTTTCTGGATTTAATCCAAAATTTTATTCTGTTAAGATCTGTTGTGTACTGATTGTTGTTTGTGTATGATCTGACCATTGAGTAGTCAGGAATAAATGTCAAAATTAATACCAATTTAGAAGGACAAAAATGAAAATATAATATTACATACAATCAAAATATTTCCAATATGAACTATAGGAGTCCAAAAATTGGGAAATGGATAAAAGTAATGATATTAACTTTGATTGTAACTACTGCTTAGAGAAATTTAGCTGATAAGAACACTGCTATAACAAAGACCAAGAAACTACTTTCGCAAGCAACAGATGATCTCCTGGTCAAACATAAAGGACATTCAAAATCAATCATCCAGGAATATAACTAGGTTATGGAAAATCTGATCTGAGAATCAACTAAAAACAGCCACAACAGCTAGAAACAAATTGTCTGGATTTCCTAAAGCTATAGTTCTTCTCATAATTTAAGCTATTGACTTCTAATGGTTAGGTATGTGACTGCTTAAAAAAAAAAAAAAAAAAAATAAAATCAACAGAAAGGAAGAGTGGGAAAAAGAAAGAAAAAGAAAAAAAGAGGACACTTGTAAAAAAAAGGCAGGTTTTTACAGATTATTTTCCATAACAATTCATATAGTTGAATGGAAAATGCGGAGACTGTAATAAACTCCTACATTTCCCTTTTGCTACACACACACGCGCACACACGCGCACAATATTAAGATGAAGAAAAATTTCTTGACTGATGAGACAATTATCATCAATCCTTTTATAATCAATATCAAGCAAGATATAAAACATGAGGACGTATCCTTAATAAAAGTGTTCTACACAAATTCAAAAGGAAGGATTTTCTACAGATACAGAGATTATATTCCGTTTCTCCTCTTTGGAATGATATTGTGATCACATCAAGTTTTTGATTAGTTAAGTTTCCTTCAATGAGGTCCATGATCATTCATATAAGATTGGCCTAGCATCACAGAAAGGAAAACCGTCAGTGGTAAAGAATAACCATTGGCCAGAATGTGATTATATTTAAATTAGTCCAACTTTTCATATGTCTAAGATAAAACCTGAGGATCAACAATGAAATAGGAACAGAACCGAAGAGTAGGGGAAGAAAGGAGATTGGACTACATTTAGGAAATTTCATAGTACTTCAGAAAATTCCCATTTCTTCAATATTAATATTCTCTGGATGATGCTATATGTCTATGAGTTATAAAACACCATGACTCACAGATAATGAAAATTAAAAGTGATCCAAAGGACAACAAAGGGTTTAAGTTAGATGCAACATACTTCCAACAATAAAGTAAATGGCTTAAGAAATATTATGAAGATATAATTAACTCGAGTGAAAATAACATACAATAAGAAAAAATAATAAAATGAAACATTAAAATGACCAAACGATTCTAAATAAAAGAGAGGAAAAGTTGCTTCTCTATTATTAGGTAAGAAAATGTGAGGATGGAATTGGATATAGTTGGTATCCCAAGTTGATTTTAATTTTCCCCTTTTGTATTAAGGAACGATTTACTGATTGGGCTGGGGAGAAGAAAATTAGGAAATAATTAATACAAAAAAGTGATCATTAAAATCTTAAAAAAAAAAAAAAAAACCATCCTGGGGCAGCTAGGTGGCACAGTGGCTAGAGCATCAGCCTTTTAGTCAGGAGGACCTGAGTTCAAATCTGGCCTCAGACTCAACACTTCCTAGCTGTGTGACCTTGGACAGGTCACTTAACCCCAACTGCCTCAGCAAAAAAAAAAAAAAAAAAAAAAAAAAAAAAAAAGTTCTATTAGAAAAGCAGATGAAGTGGTCATGTCAAAAGAGCATTTGAATTTGTTGTTCCAAGGTACAGTCTATTTTGTTTTGAAAAGCCTATCCTTGGAAGAGATTAAAAACTGTACTAATTCATAATTATTAGGGCTTATAAGATATAAGAACTCAATATGAGAACTAAACTCTCTGATTCAAAATAGGATCCCTTAGATCAGAAGTTCAGATATGGAGGCATAAAGTCTGATCTTGCTATAAATCAAAATGCTGCAGGAGTAGGGGAGAGAAGAAAGTAAAACTTGTGATTTTCTAACATAAGCTTGGACTCTTCTATGTCTTCATTTATTAAAATTCCAAGTAAAGTTTTATGTCCTAAAAAAAAAAAAAAAAAAAAAAACCAATAAACAAGTTTTAGATGATGTGAAAATTTTTAAGGATTGTATCAAGTTATGACTTTCACTAGTAAGCAAAAATTAAAAATAAATATTAACTTTCCCCATATATACAATCCTTCAAAGAAAAAGAGGGCAGGGGACGAAAAGAAAAAAAGTGCAGGTTAATCTACTAAATATTATTTAGTCACTCCAAATTTTTAATGAAATTGTTTGAAGAGCTGTTAGCATGCCATAAAACCTTAAGCTACTAAGGAAACAGACGCATATAATCCTCAGACCACATCTTAACCAGAAGTTATAATTTCCTCTTCTACTACTCTTCCCCTTGAAACACCTAAAATATAAACAAACACCTTTGGTTTTGAATTATCAGGCCCTGAAAAATAATTAAGATGGCCTTATTTTAAGTTATTTATGGTAAAGTTATAGTAAAAAAGGAGGAAAAATTACCAAACATCTGCAACTGTCTTCCATTTTATGAGTTCTGTACATTGGCTCATCAGAGGACCCCCTTCTCTGAGTATTGGGTCTCCAATGGATTCCCCCTAGGAAAAGGGAAATGAAAGCTCTTAAGGGCAGCTTACAAGGAGAAAGGGTAACTAAATAGCCAATGGGACAGAGAATGATCATGGGAAGGGCAAGACGTTAGAAATGGACTCCATAATTTGGGACAAAGGATAATTTCTACTATGGGGACTGCAATTCTGTAACACAACAGGGGGAGAAAAAGAACAATAGGCCAAAATCTGCTACTTCAGAAGTTTTAATTCTATGAGGAATACAAAGAGATTAAAGAAGAAAACAGACCATAAATCAGAGAATAAATCTTCAGAATAGCAAAACAAAACAAAACAAAAAAACCCCCAAACCCTAAATTAATAAAAGTGGCTAGAGGATAGCAGATAAAACAACAACAAATTAGATAAATAAAAGAAAAAGGAATCAATAATTTAAAGAAAATACCTAAAATAGGAAAAAAGTTGACACTTTTTTGGGAGGAGGGAAGAGGTTGAGAGGGCAAAAAAAAAAAGTGGAAGGAAAGCTACATTAATGTTGTTTAAACAAAACTAATCACAGGGACAATTAACTGACAAAAGGAAAAAAGAAATAATAACCATTTTAGAAAAAATAAGAGTCAACCAAAGAACAATCAAGAAATCATGATGAACTATCAACCAACAAAAGTGGTATAAAGGGCATTATCTTAAGACCAGAAAAAAAAAAATAGGCCAGTAATGTGCTAAATAAACAAAGTTTACCAGTGCTCCAGGGATAGGGATTCGAATCCAGGAAATCTCCCCCTGCAACATTCCCAAGGTTGATGTAGCATTGGCTCAGACTGACCACAAAAGCCATTTGTCCAAATTGGCCTTATTGTTCCTTTTTCATTTACACTTCACCTCTGATCTCAATATCTCAACCTTGGTCTCTATTAAGCCTAGAATCCATATCCTTTCTTCTCCTCCACAATGGAAGAGTCTTTACAATTCTTTCTATATGAAGGCTTTCCTAATAAATGGTTTCTGCTACCATCTTCCCTATATTACATTATATTTATTTTGTAATGGATTCATGCTGTCTGCCCAGAAGAATGTGAGTTCCATAAGTGCAAGCATTCTTTCATTTCTGTTTTTGTATCTTCAGCACCTAGCACAGTATTTGTTAATGAAGTGAAGAGAGTATAGATGGATTAAAATTTTCATTTGAAGGCCTTCACAATTTAGATCTAGCCTAACTTACATATTTATTATACATGAATCTCCTTTACATACTCTATTCTCTAGCCAAACTGGTCTACTTGCTATCCCCCAGATACAGTATATATGCCTGAAACACAGCAGCTGTTTGATTAAATTGGAAGAGGGATACTTCACAAAGTATATTGTGTCTTAATCTTTATAATTCTTCACTATATAAAATGAAATAATCTAATGACAAACCATAAATCAACTTCATAATATCATATTAACGTATTACTACTCTAAAATGCTGGCAGATCATTTATCACATCCAGTATGAAGAGATGCAAATGGATTACACAAATCTAGTCACCTGATTCCTTTTCAGAATTATATTAAATGTATTTATATATGTACAATCACCTTACTCACATATGCCACTGTTAGGTATGCAAAAGTAGAAATGATTTCAGGAAGTCTTTGTGAGCCTAGCTGTTGAAAATAACTAACAATTAGCATATCTTGCCACCTGGTATCACACAAAATACCTCAAAATGTTTACATATATTGCAAACCTGACTTAACATGTACTAATAAATGATTTTTTTCAAATAAATGATTTAATGTTTTTTCTATAGAACCTTGAGATTTCTTTAAAAAAAAAAAAGGCTGTTTCAATTAGACTGAAAAATTCACTTAAGCAAAAATATCATGAGGGTTTAAGATATCAAATTTATCTCCTATCAATGTTCAACATAAGATCAGTTGTCCAGTTAAAATTTATTTTGTTTTTTTTAACCTATCACAGAACTCTTCTCCCCAAAACTTACTAAGATGTGGAGAAACTGAGGATTTCTGTTGTTACAATAAAAACATTATGGATAAGGAATACTAAAGAAATAAACAAATGTTCTTACTAGAAATAATTAATATCATTTATCTTCACTGACAATTTAAGAAAAAAGAGAAATGTTTGTGTTTCAAGTTTGTATCATGCTTAATACGAAAGAAAATAAAATTGCTTAATTTTATTTAACTTAAAATTCACTTTATCATTTTATAATTTTTAATTATATCAATTTATAATTTTTAAAGCACATTGATATTATCTAATTTGGCATCATATCCATAAGTGAAGACTTTATAAGGATCTAAAATCTATACTTGAAACAGCACCATTTAAAACTTATGCAAATGAATGTAAAATTTATCTTTCATATATTATTACTATTAACCCATTGAAGAGTCATGTTAAGATAATATGTATAATATTGGCCTTCTGAAAACCTAACAGCAAAATTGCCTTAAAATTGAACTTTTTTTGAGAAAAGAAAATACAAGAAAAAAAAGAAAAAGTTGCTTATTTTGACAAATCAAATTTAACCAGCACATAATCCTAATTACAATTATGACAGATAAGGAAATACAATTTCTACAGCAAACTAAGGAGCATAATAACATTTCTGCACTCATTGATTACAAATGTACTGAAAATTTTGTTAGAAGAGGAAATTTCAGATGGCTAAAATACTGTCCCTTCAGTTCCCTTACAATGCAGACAATATAAACTTCCAGCTTAGTATAAAATAAAAATGGGGAAAAAAGTAAAAATACAACCTATCTATAAATATATAATTATCCTTAAAGCAATGGGGGAGGGAAGAATTCATTAACTTACCAAATATAATCTTTTACTAAAAACGAGTATTCAAACTCAAGATACTCTTTATCCTGTAGTTTGCCAGACAAACTGCAAACTGTGGTACACCGATGGAAAAAACAGAGTGAATGATCTCTGCCTGCTCAGTTATACTCAGAGGGCACAGAATATTTTATACGAGCATGCTCAGTATCTAATTTAAAAAGCTTGGTACTTTATCTCAGCATGTGATGGCCTATTTCCAAGAAAACTGAGAGAGCTGTAAATCCAATCTAAAATAATTTGCTGCATTAAACAAAACTGGGCCACCAAATATTGATTTTTTTGCTTCATGGTTTTTGTGGTTCATGTAGCATGATATGGCTAGAAACTATTCTTTATAATTTTATTGAAAATCCTTAGCTTTCAATATTTTTTCAAATATATCATTATGAATAGGCAACAATTTTAATGAACTGGAAACTTAACAACCCTCCCCCCTCAAATCGACAAAACTAACACAAGCAGTGTTTTATATTTTACTGTCTACCTCTTGAAAAGAGAAAAAAAATTAAGCACACTATTGTTCTATAACAATATATAACTTAACCCAGAAACATTTATTCAAGATCACACCCTACATTCCAGGTCTCAGTTCTTCAATGAGAAAATGAAGGAGTTGGGCAAATAACCTTTAAAATCCCCCTCTCCCCAACTCAAAAATCATATTAAAACATTTAAAAGTATTTTTTATAGTAGCCTTTGATATCATAAGGTATCTCATTTAGAAATTCACTGAATAAAACACACCAATATAAATATATACTACTACTCTGCAGATTCATCTTGATTTTGCAGACCACCCATTCATTACCCTCCCAATCTCTATGATACTGACTTGCCAACCCGCTGAAAAGAATCCTCTTAACTCTTCATGTCTCAACCTCTTCTATGCAACCAGACCCCTCTCAAGTCTCACTTGGTCTGTAATTCCCACTCAGTAATTAGCAAACTTCTCTCCATCCTGTGCTGGTTTAATCTTAACTTATACTTTTGGCTTTTTCTGTCATGCCTCAACAAACTGGTCCAGGAAGGCAGTGGAAATATTTAGCTTTGGTCATATCATTTTAAGACTCTCTCTTTTCTGCCTTTACTCAGCAACCTGTCTTTTGAGATCCATTCTATTAAAATGAAGCTAGAAACCATCTTGCTTTCTAAAGAAGTTCACTACTTGCCCCCAGGGTTCCTCTCCAACTCCCACTGTTGCCCTCCTATCATGGTACTTTCATATGCCTCAAATCAGCAACAAGTAGGGCAACAAGTATGCTTAATCTTGCCAACGCCCATAAATGTTCATCTTACATTTCAAAATCTCTGAAGTATTCTTATTTGGTTGTACTTAATAACATTCAATCTTATCCTGAGCCTTAGCTCTGCTAAACTCATTCTTCTACACCACAGTATTTCTGTTTCTGACTCCTACTTTCACTTCACTTTCCTCACTTCCCCATTTCAACCCTGTAATTAACCAATTCAACTCTATGCTATCCTGGACTGCAGAATCCTTTGTCTCCTTATCTTATTTCTGCTCATGCATTCTAAATTTAAACCTTTTAGTTGAGTAAGTTACATAATAAAATGAGTCCACTACAAATTCATGGTATCAGTTAATCAAAAAGTATCGATTAAGTGCCCCCCCCCAAATATGTGTTGGAGATAGAAATACAAAGAATGAAACCAACCTAGTTAGCAAAGAGCTTCCATTGTAGCAGAGGAGATAAGTATGTGTATAAACATATACAGTTTAAGTATAAAATGAATAAATACAAATATAGTAATTTAAGATTAAAGTTACTTGCAGTTGGGGGGTGGGTGTCAGGAAAGGTTTCATACAGAATATGGTTTCTGTGCTGCATCTTATTAAAAGAGGTGGGGTGAAAGGTGGCAAGGATGAAGTACACTACTAGAATGTAGAAGAGCCAGTAAAACCAAGGAAGATGGAGAGTGAAAAGATGATTGGGGGGGGGAGTGCAGGAGCAGGCAACAGCAGAACTGCAGAGTATAAGGGCAGGGTATGACAGTAGGTAGGTGGTAAGAGAATCATGTCCAATGAGGTTAGAAACATAAGGCTTTAAAAAGCAAGATGAGGCTACATTTTATCCTGGAGGCAATATGAAGCCTCTATAATTGATTGCTATGGGAAAGTCATATAGACCTGCACTTCAGGGAAGTTACACATACCTGTGGTTTCAATCTATGTGTATAGGCAAGTATGTGTGCATGCATGTATCTGTGATCTGCAAAGAGATGGGACTTAAACCCATGAGAGCATATAAAGTTAGCTGTTGTGAGCTTTTTCTTCTCAAAAGGCAGCCAGGTGATAAAAGTTCAGATCTTTTAATATCTCCAATATAGCCCGGTTAGCTTAGAGGCCTATCTCTCTGCTTGGTTCCAAGAGCTCTCTCCAAATGTCTTTAAATCCAAAGGTCTGGTCCTTCAGCCTCTGCCTCTGCTTTCTTCAGCCTCCAGCCAGCTCCAGTCTTCATGTCATTCCAGTGAAATCTCGACTTGTAGCGTCTTCCTCTCTAGAGCCTTCTTCGACTGGCCCATTGGCCTATTTATGCTCCTTCCAGAGAGAGGGATTATGGGTTTTCTCCCATAGTGCTCTCTGGCCCAAAGCTTCAAGGGAGGTGTGAACTCATTGAACTCCAATGAGTAAAGGTGTGACCACAAGCCTTGTATTAATTAGTTCTACTTAGTACCTTGTTTCAGGTTCTGCCCAAAACATCTTCTTGTAAGATTAGATCAACTCTAATTAGTTAGCAGTTAGTAAGGATTCCAACATCTCCCCCTTTCTTTTGTTTTAAAACATAGGGGGTTTCTGAGGGGGTACACATAAATCCATCAATATGGGCCAGAACTTTGTAACAGATATACATGGTATACATAAATCCATCAATAAGGGAGGCATTATACATAATTTACATAAGCACATAGCAATATAACACAGGCTAGTAGTAATGTAACAACATAAATCAACCTGAAAATTTACACATGTCCATAAGTCCTAGAAATAGTCCATAAGCAATCCATTGTCCATTAGTTCATGTGCCAGGAATCTAATAATTCCTGTAGGCTCTGAAGTACTGCAAAAAGTCTCATCAACAATTTTTCATCTCAGGGAACCCAATGATTCCTGCTGGTTTTTAAGCAGATCCTCTTCCCCAAGCAGTTAACCTATCTAATTCCCTTCTATTTACCAAATTTGGGATTTCTCCTCATCATCTGGTAATTACATTGGAGCTGTTTGCATTGGATATTGTCTTGTTGTCTTAAAAGGCCTGTATTCTTCCCAACTGTAATCCTGATTGCTTTTCTGTTGGTTGATGACATCAGAATCCTGAATTTGTAAAGTCTCTCTGGGTGTAACCTCAGCTGCTATCATGCCCCACCTGTCCTTTGATTGATACTTTGGAGCTGGGCCTTGCCTCTCCTTCTTCTGGGTCAATATACATTTAGAGGCCCAGTGAAAGCCTCGGTTACATTTTGGACATGGGGTTTTGGGTTTTCTCTCACCCTGTCTTCTCACTCTATCTCCATATCTACAATGAGCTCTCAAATGTCCAATTTTTCCACAATGAAAACATCAACGAGTTTCTCTAGAATTCCTCTGCCAAGAAGGACCTTGTCTTTCCATGTTCATCATAGTCTGGGCATAATAAGCATTTATGTCCACTGTGGCACAGCGTCTTATGATCTCTTCTAAAGGAGCATTTTTGTCTAGCCCCCATATAATTCTCTTGCAAATCTCATTGGCATTTTCCTTAGCCAGATGTCTGGTCATTATTTCTGTTGCTGCATTATCTCCAATGGTTCTTATTACAGCTGTTTGTAAACGTGTCACAAAATCTGCAAAAGGTTCATTGGGACCTTGCGCTATTTTTGTGAAAGCATTATTTCCATCTTTCTGTCCAGAGAGAGAATTCCGAGCTTTTATTGCAGCCTTAGAAATTTGCTCATACACTGTTATGGGATAATAAATCTGTTCTGAACTCTCTGCATACTGACCTTCACCAGCTAGTTGGTCAAAAGCAACTTGTACAATAGCTCCTGTTTGCCTATTGCGTTGGGCTTGAATCCTACATAATTCATGAAACTCCGAAAGCCACAATAAATTTTGTCCTGGTTCTAGACAAGTTTTCGTTATGGATTTCCAGTCATTCGGGGTTAGGATTTCATAAGACAAATTATCCAGTAACATCTTCACATAAGATGATGTAGCCCCATAAAGAGTGCAACCCTTTTTCAAATCTTTAATTTTTCCCAAATTAAAAGGAGTGTATTTTCTCTCTTTTTGACCTGAGGAGTTGAGCTCTTCAATCACAGGATATGCATTTATAAAATCAGATATATCTTCTCCTTCATTTTTTGCTTTAATTAATGCTTTTTCTAATCTTGTCAAATTCTGCTTTACAGGAGAAGCTGACTGTGTTTCTGTCTCTCTCCCTCCCCCTTGTTCCACCCATGAAGGGTTAATTGCGGGGGGAGGGTCATGAGATGTGGAATCACCTAATTCCTCCTGCTGTGAAGTATCATACTCAGAATTGTAATTAACTCCATTCTCATCTGATTTGTCCTCCTTTTCACCCAATAAAGTTGGTACTTCTTCCTCCTGTACTTTCCTTTTCATCATTCTATCACTTAAATAACTTCTTATAGCCAATTGTATTATATTATATGTATTAATTATTGAGTTAGGCCCATTTTTATCATAGAATTGACAAAGATCCTCTCCAACCAATTTCCATTCATTTAGATCTAATTCCTTATCAAGAGAGAAACAAGGACATATATCCTTTACAGTTTGTAAAAGTTCAGTGATTTGCTGTAAACTTATAATTAAACCTTGGCTTTCCATAACTTTGACAATGCTCTCTAAACATTTTCCTTGAACAGAAACAGGCTGTTTTCTAAATATCTGTCCCATCTTAGATGAAATTCTACTTTAACTCTTCTAACAAAATTTCTTTGTTGCACTCACCCTAATTTCTGGGTTGAAGTCTTTTCCACTGGATCAGGATCAGAGGCTTTTCCACTTGAATCAGGATCGGGGCTTTTCCACTTGAATCAGGATCGGAGCTTTTCCACTGAAATCCACTGAGGGGTCTGTTTGTCCCACGTTCAGGGCGCCAAAATGTTGTGAGCTTTTTCTTCTCAAAAGGCAGCCAGGTGATAAAAGTTCAGATCTTTTAATATCTCCAATATAGCCCGGTTAGCTTAGAGGCCTATCTCTCTGCTTGGTTCCAAGAGCTCTCTCCAAATGTCTTTAAATCCAAAGGTCTGGTCCTTCAGCCTCTGCCTCTGCTTTCTTCAGCCTCCAGCCAGCTCCAGTCTTCATGTCATTCCAGTGAAATCTCGACTTGTAGCGTCTTCCTCTCTAGAGCCTTCTTCGACTGGCCCATTGGCCTATTTATGCTCCTTCCAGAGAGAGGGATTATGGGTTTTCTCCCATAGTGCTCTCTGGCCCAAAGCTTCAAGGGAGGTGTGAACTCATTGAACTCCAATGAGTAAAGGTGTGACCACAAGCCTTGTATTAATTAGTTCTACTTAGTACCTTGTTTCAGGTTCTGCCAAAACATCTTCTTGTAAGATTAGATCAACTCTAATTAGTTAGCAGTTAGTAAGGATTCCAACAGTTAGCAAAAGAGGAAATACCCAAAGTTCAGAATTAGCAATGATATGGATGAGCTCAGCAAAAAAAGACTTCCTCGCAGAAGTGGTTAAT